>NC_048531.1:12424242-12727272 GCF_008121235.1 Drosophila subobscura | reverse complement strand
GGCATGCCCACTCCATCATTGGCCTCATCACCGTCATACTCTGCTTCCTCCAGCCCATTGGTGCTCTGTTCCGGCCCGGACCCAACGACAAGAAGCGGCCGTACTTCAACTGGGGCCACTGGTTGGGCGGCAATCTGGCGCACATTCTCGGCAGTAAGTTCTCCACGCAGAATCCTGGTTGAATCTTCCAGCAATCTTCATCTTTTGCCTCTTGCCCTTGCAGTTGTGACAATCTTCTTCTCGGTGAAGCTGCCCAAGGCTGAGCTGCCCGAATGGATGGATTGGATTCTGGTCGGCTTCGTGGTGGTCCATGTCCTCGTCCACCTGATATTCTCTGTAAGTAGAGCGGCCGAGTCCCCCGGGTGATTGTGTGTACCCCTTTCATTTGACCCCCGAGTGTATATAGCGTAGAGTTGAGCCAGATTTCTGTTGAGATCTTGGTACCCCTGCATCACCTGCCTGCCTGTACAGAGATTCTAGTTGTGTCCCTAAACGCTCATCCATCTGCTACTAATTCATACGTCATCCATCGTCCCACAAGAGCAGCGTGACTATGTCCATTAATGTGTAGATTGGCTTGTGCTTGAATCATTGGCAGATCACGGGCATGGCCTCGGAGCGGCACCTCAGCCAGCGGGCGAACACCTTCCAGATGGGCGAAATGTCGCCGCATCATCAACAGCACGCCATGCGCAATGGCATGAGCATGGAGCGCAAAATGGATGCACCGGTAGGTCGAACTACTTTCAGTAATTTCCCAACAATTATTCACTATTTGGATGTCTCTTTCAGTATGGTGCCATGCGCAAGGGACTGCTGGGAGTCTATGGCGTGGTCCTGGTTCTGTTTGTTGTGGTGCTAATTCTTCTGGTGGTGCTGGCACCCATTGAACAATTTCTGGGCAAGTCCTAGACTCATGAATCTGGATTGGAAGACGTAGCCTAAGACAGTGTTTACCCCCCTACCAACCCTTCCTCCTTTGCTCTCTAAGCCATCCCTTTTCGATGGCTTCCGATACTCGTAACGATCTTGTGTGCTCATTGTTTAACCCCCCACCACCACCCCTGATTACTGATTCATCTCTCCCCTTTACTGTTTACCACATATATATATATTTATATATATGTATATGTATGTGTTTGTATGTGTTTTGTTTTGTGTGTGTCATTAGGCGCAAAGTGTCATCTGGGGTAGCAGAGCGTTCAGTACATGTTATATAATTTATTATTAATAAAAGTAAAACAAGCCAACATAAATGCATTAAATTTGTTTATATTCCCCGTTTTTCTTCTCTAATCAACTCTCACGTGGTATGCAAGTGCCATTGGGCGCTGCTGCAGCTGCTGCTGGGGCATGTATCGCTGGTTGTATCTGGTTGCGCTTTCTTCTATTTATATATATATATATTTCATGTATGTACGAGTATACTATATATATGTATATATATATATATAGTTTGTAAAAACCATTACAATTATTTGGAGCTTTAGATATATATGTGTATGTGTGTGTGTTTGTGTGTGTGTACGCTGTTGTGTCTACTTTCTGGGGCTCCACTAAAATTATCATCCTTAACTGATAGATCTCTACAATTTCCAAATATTAATGCATCATCAACTAAACCGAAACTCATAAAGGAAACTCTAAACTCGGAACGGAACGCAACGGAATCATCGCTCCTCCAGGATGACCGTCTCCTGCGGTGACATTTTGAGCGTCTCCAGGGTTTGGCTAGATTCGATGGCTGTCAGATCGCGACGCGGCCAACTGCTGATCAGTTTGTACTCTTCGATGAGGAACCCATTGGCGGTCACATAGTTGAGTAGATCCTGCACGCATTCCAAAAGAGATTTTCCCAAGATGAGTGGCTTTTGATCAAGAGAAGGAGATGCTCCCGCCGCTTACCTGCAAGTTGTTTTGAGTGTAGAATCTCCGCTCTAGAAAATCGCCCGTGGGCTTTCGTACACGTATCTTGCAAATGCTTGCTTCCTGCTCGCCAGGCTCCTGAGGTAGCGATTGTTCGGCCTGCCAAGCAGAGTTTATGTTAATAAAATTCTTTAACCACTAATTGACAGCAACTTACGACTAATCGTATGGACTCGCGCCTGGCGTTCTCCTCAGCTCGCTCCGACTCAATGCGCTTACGTTCGGCTGCCTGAGCGGCCGCCTTTTGACTCTTTGCTGCCTCTTTGGCCATGTCCGCCTGGAGGGTTTCCTCATAGGCCATGTCCTGCTCGGCCTTTACCTGGTGGCGAGCCGCTCGTTCGTCCTCCTGCCGTATCTCAACCTGGAGCTGCTCCTCGTACATTGCGGTTGTCTCAATCAGCCTCGTTAGCAAGTCATCTAGACCAATGTTGCCTACAAAGTAAAGATATGCATATAAAAAACAGACTTGCAGCACTGTGGGTTGCCGTACCATGAATCACAGAGAGAACCTCGCAGTTGCTGCCCAATTGCCGGCTCTTTCCCACTAGCATAATGGCCGGAAGCTTGTCTAGCTTTATGTTTCTAGCCGTGAGTGAGGCGTTGCTGCTGATACGAGCCGTCAGCAAGGAGAGAAACCTGCAAATGCCATAGATTTGTAGAGTATACATTTTTGTATGGGAATGGGGAGGTCGTTACATGTCCTTGTTGCTCTCGTAGGTCATGTCCCAGCCGAAGAGCACAAACTTTTCCTTTAAAGTCTGAATTATGCTCTCTGCCTTCATCAGATGATCACAGAACACATTCGTGAGTATGCTCTCGCCGTGATGTAAGTAAATGGCCAAGAGTTTGCGCTGCAATTAAACAGAATGATAAATAAACTTCCTTTTTGGGGAATAGTTGAGGGGCTGGCTCACCTCTTTGGCAGGCTTGTGGCACGCCAGCTGCAAGGCACTCTCTAAGCTGCCGACAAAGAACTCAGGATAGGGCTCCCCAAAGCGTGACTGGTAATTTTCCACAAACTGGGTGGAGCCGGTCGTCTCATCATCCGTATTGTTTGGTACTACAAAAGCGGACATTTTTAGTAACAGCAAATTATAATGCAAAAGCATTTTCGATCTTCCTTACTTAGATGTCTGTTGAGCGGTTGAACGGGCGGCGAATCTGTAAATATGTACTCAGCGGTGTTGAAGTCTGTGGCATCCTCAAACTCATCCGCTGAGCTCTCGCTGTCGAGAGTCACAACATCGAATGTGTTGCTCGCCGAATTGGAATTCGTCTGTGGGTTCTCGCCGTCGAGAGCCGCATTGGAATTTGATTGAGCGCGTTCCGCAAGGTTCCGTAAAACGAATCGGTGATTTAGCTCAATGCCCGATTCCTGAAACGATCATGAGAGATTATTATAGTTCAGAGGGTGGATAGCAAGAGGAACTTACCGCCAAGGTTGTATCATTAGTACAACCACTGGGCCAGCCAGTCCATTCTTGATGTCTCACTGGTATCTCTTTTACGTAGTAGACATTCGTTTTAACCTCTAGGATGGTTGTCCGCCCGGATACGTTCATTGTGAAGGTTCCCTCCGGCTCGTACAATATCTTGATGGTGAAATCCTTATCCAATCGCTGCGGCACCTCATCGCTAAAAGAAAAGACATAGAACGGACATGTAATACAGTTTTAATATCATTATTCTAGCATCTGCTTACGGCTCTGTGTCCATGAAACCATCTTCGGTTAGGTCAATCAGAATCAGCTCGTTCTCCGGTGACAAATCTAAATTGCAAATCTGTGTTCCCCCTATCTGGGCATCGCTGGCTTTAGCTGGCGGCCAGCCGCATATGCTCTGGCGGCACACTGGCACATTGGTCACATCGAAAATTTTGCGTTTCAGTTGATCTGAAAGAAGCGGGTCCAGAAGAGAGGATTGATTACATTCGATGGCAGCGTGCAGGTGCGCGAGGTACATACCAATCGTGGCTGTTGGGGGCAATCGTACTTGGAACAGCGTCTGGTTGAAGTTGATGTTGAAATTCATGCCGTTCTGGTTGTTGTTCTGGCTGGAGGGATCCAAGTTAATGCTCGACGTCAGCTGGGCTAGCAAATGTGACGCTACAGTAGAATTGTACTTATGTGATGGCATTCGTGTATATGCAAACACAATCACTGTCTAAACTCACTGGGATATCGGTGACGCTGGTTCTGGTTGTGGTTGTGCATGGCCGTGGCAAAGAAGCTGGAGGCGCTGGCGTTCGATGGCCCTGGCAGCTCATCGTAGCTGGGTGGCCTGAAGCCGTTTGTGTTTGATTGCGCTCCTGGCTGCACTGGATCCGGGAGTGCTGGCAGCGGTGCTAGCACGGGATTGGACAGCGGCGCATCGTCATGTGGCATGACACGGCTCAGGGCATCCTGCAGCAGACAAGCAGACAAAGCAGTAACGCCAACGCAATTGAATTTACGCATGTGCGAAGACCGAGACAAAGACGCCTGTGACGTTGCAGAACTTACCATAAGATTCCAGTTGACAGCCTCCAGGTGGGAGAAGGCCTCACCGACATCGTCGATGCCAGTTATGTTCTGCGAATGCCATGAAAGGGGGAAGCTTGCATTAAAATCTTGAGCAAACCACAGAAAAATATCCGACACAACGTCACCCACACACTGCGAACACACAGCAGCACACACGCATCGAAAATGTGCGCATAAAAGAATCACAGAAGTTTCTGGTGTTTCTGTTGGGGACGTGGGCAGAGCACTTTACCTGGAAACTGGCCAGGGTCTCGTCCTTGTTCTCCGACATTAGAAACGCTTGCGACTCGAGCTGTTTAACTGTTTAAATTATTTTTAAGATTTAAAATTTTCACTACAAAAAATTACACAAAGAAAAAGTGACACTCCAGTGTGACCAATTTCGGCATAGACGAAACGCAGTAAGGTATTTTGCGCTCAAGCGGATGTTATCGTTCACAGCGTTGTTGCTGCCTTCTCTAATAAATTCAAACTGATTGGCGCGAAAAAACACTGAAGGGACGCTGGCAATCTGTATATATTTTGGATTAACTGATTAACTTCTGAACGTTCCCTGTTCCATCGGATGGCTAATAAAATCAATAACCGTGCAGCAGCAGAAGATACCAGAATCCTTTCATCAGCGTAATGTATTCGGTTTTAAATTGTGATTAATATGAGAAACTTAATATTGTGTACCAGTGGGACAACGACAGATCCCGCAGTACTCGATGACGCCCACGCACAGCGGCCAGAACAAATGTGATACGATTAATCTTCATAAGGGGAGTGAAATCAAAGACGAGAGGCGATGTGATTTCGATGTGGCCGGGACCCAGTTTGGCATAGATGAATCCTGTCCTTACAGCTGACAACATGTTGCTTGCTGCGCTGAAGCTCGGCCTGGTTTTGGCTGCAATTAGTGGGTGTTGCATGCAACCAGCACCGCTTCCGCAGAGCGACACGGATCGCGAGCAGGAGTTGCCGCAGCGCATCTACGGGCTGCTCGACAAAATGTCCTGCGGCCGGAAGCTTAATGCGAGCGCCACATTCGCCCTGCTCCTGGCCGAGTTCCTGATAAAACGTGAGCCTAATGAGCCGTGCATGTGCGATAGAGATGACAGATGTCCCCCACGTAAACAATGCGAATTTATGAATATTTATCGTTGGCAGAGAAACTGCGCTACGTGGCGCCCACTCGCTTCGAGAGGCAGCTCTACTATCATCTGCTGCACAGGATGGAGCACATCAAGAGCCGCTCGGTGGAGGCAGCGGCAACGGGCATCGAAAGACAAAGTAAGAAGCGTGAATGAGACGCATGAATATCCGACATTGAAATGTTTCTTCCAGTTCTGGAGAGTGCCTTTAAGAGGAACGTCCTGCTGCTGCCGCCATCGGTGCGGTATGGCCAATTGAATGCCAATGGAGAGTACGAGCAGCTGGCGGCCATATATGGAAATGTGGTCAACGAGGGCCAACCCAATAGAACGCAATCAGGTGAGCTGCAAGGGAACTCGGAACTCGCAGTAATGACCAAATCCCTCCCCCTGTAGATCTCTGCATGAGGGAGATTGTGGAGCGCGACTTGAGCGACTGTAAGCTAGCCTCCCACGAGTGCCTGGAGCTGCTGACCAGCGATGCACCCACCTATGGCTACCAGAGGACTCATCAGTATGTATATCCCTCAATGGCTGAACCCAGACCTTGCCCCCATTCCGACATTTCAGGGTACTGCTGCTGTACATGCTGCAGCATCACGTGTGTGCCCCCCATTTGAGCCCTCCGCAGGTGTACGAGCTGCTTGCCAAGAGCCATTGCAATGAGGTGGAACGCGAGCAGAACGCCATAAGGAGCCTGGGGCTGCCCGAGCAGTATCGAGATTTATATTTGGAGCAAGGTGAGCCCGGCTTATCTGCCACTTGTATCTGCATTTATGTACACGAGTACGAGTCCCCTTCCATTCTGCCACGACAGCAACAATTTGCGGCCTCTTTGGCTACAATGAGTTTTTGAACTGGCGCAATGTGATGGAAATTGGCAGCTGGTTCGAGGATGAGGCTCATGACGTTGACAAGTCCCACGATAGTCAGCATATAAACGATCTGGCCTTGGTATTCTATATAAATGCAATGTTGCTGTTGCACTAAGCACGCCACTAGCAGCAACCAAACCCTATCCTCAACCCCCTGCTGCTTGCTGATTGCTTCTGCTTGATAAGTTAATAAAGTGCCGCTTATGGCTTACTGCTTGATGGTTGTGCTCGCGTCAAACTCTGGTTGTAAGTCTAGTTAATATCTGTGTATGTGTGTAAGTATTTATGGGTATGTATGTATGTGGTTGGGTGGCATGCGCCATGTGGATTGTAGAGTGGAGTGGATGGGGAAGGAAACGACATTTGTAATGTGACACATTACTTGCGCTTGGCTGCTCAACTGATGGATATGCAGCCGTGACAACAACGAAAACGGCGACAACACTTTCCATTACAAAATGCTAGCATTGAAGTGGAATACTAATATTTGCCCTGACATACTCGAAAACATGGAAGCCAGAGGCATACGACGGGTCGGTTCGGGCACGGTTCGGGGTCGTTTGGGGTCTCTGACTGGATATTAATGCCTCATTTGCTGCAGCTCGGAGACGGGGCAGGCAGAATGCAACGACTGCACTCCCTAAGCCTTCAACAAAGGACATGGACAGACACACACACACACACAGAGACACACAGAGACACATGTGTCGTCTCCTTTAGGACTGGGGCGCATTGTCGAGGGCCATGAATAGCGTTTGGTCATTAGTAACGACGACTTGTCAATGCAACAACAACGGCAACAACAATGGCGAAAACAAGCCGCCCCGCCACACACACTTGGCTGGTCTCGGTTACCAAGGGGATGGTTGGAGGCGTGGGAGTGGAAGGTGGCATTGGGATAGGGATAAGGCCATGCCCTCGTCTGGCCTGGTCTGGCCTGTCCTGGAGTGGACATTCCTGCCCCTTTTCTCGTGCATATGTATGTATGCATATTGCTTTCCTTTTGGTGTTGTTCATTTTCATTTCTTTCAACCGCTTTCGGTCATTGGCGACCCCCTTGTCATCGTGGCATCGTATCATGGAGCTGGCAAACAACCCTCGCAACCTGATCAGCTGTCGCCGCTGACTTACTGCCCATTGCACGACAGAACACTCACACTCAATGGCTGCGCCAACGCTCATCCTACCACCAGGTCATCCCGTCCCCCTGTCAGCCGCCTGTCTTCAGTCTCATGTTGTTTTTGTTCATGCCGCCTGTCGTTGAGTTCATTATGGGCTTATGTCCTTTAAAGTGTATGTTACTCTCTGTAGGTGTTGATTGGGCTGTTAAGTTGATGGTAGCGGCAACAACCAGCTGTTGTTTAACAGTGAACAGCGCAAGTTACATCAATTCAAGGTGAGGAATGGCCACAAAGAGCTCAACGGATAGCTGCGTTTGATAACTATACACTAACTATATATAGGAGTGTCACACCTTGCATACATGTACCTTCCACTCCATTCCTCTCTCACCGACTCTGCCCACGAAAGCTCTCTCACCATTCTTGTTGTTGTGTGCCCGGAATGTTTTTGTCAGCGCATGCGCTTGCAATCGAATAGAGAGAGGGAGTGCGAGAGTGGCCATACCTGAGAGAGAAAGTTCCAGAGAGTCCATTGAGGGCTGTCAGGTGTACGGTAAATGTTAAATGCGATACGACTTAGCTGAATATATTTTCATTAATTGCATCTCAGTTTATTTGCTGCAAGTGCGTACAGAATTGTTCTTAAACTTTCTCAAAATGTATTTACATTTTTAAGCCCTATCCAAACATTAGCAGTCCCTGGCAACCCTATTAGCTCCAATAGGCAGCACAGAATTGAATTCGCGCTTCTTTCCATGCCCGGATAATCGTCCAACCGTCAGCACAGGAAGCTCTCTCCCGCGCTAATGCTTTAGCTCTCAGCCCTGTTACCTTCCCATGCGGTTTTATATTTTGTTTGACTTCTGACTGCTTTATGCTCTCTCCAGTTTTCTCTCTCACTCTCTCTTTAGTCCAACTGCCACAGTTGGGCAGCACACTGATTCCGTTTTGCAATTTTGCTGGCTCTGGCCTCTCCGTCGTTTCAATTGCCTTCGATACGCTCAGAAGTCTCCCGTCAATTAGAGTGTAAAAACGTTACGCTCCACAACATAACGGTATAATAAAACGAAACAAAACGCAGCGCCGCCGTCATCAGAGACATCCGTTCGCAGGATACAACCAAAATAATACATATACATACATAAAGCAACAGCAACATCAACAGCAATAACTCTACAAACAACGACGCACTTGACAACGAAACGTAAAAGAAAACTTAACCAAACGTGGAAGTTCTATATAATTTATTTAGAATACATATCTAGTACATATGTATGCGAAAACTCAAGGTTTTCGCCACCAATTGAGGATTCACAAGTGCAATGTGAAAGTCAGTTTTATACGAGAGCTGAATGTGCCCCTGTGTGTTTGAGTGTGTGCGCGGGTGAGTGAGTGTTAGAAAGTCTGTGTAAGTGGGAGCGTGTGTAAATGTAAATACCACGAAAATCGCTGAAAGCCGAAAAATAAAAGCAGAGCAAGAAGCAGACTAGAAGGAGGCAGAAATCTACGAGGACGTCGGAGCACGTAGGTGGGACGGCACTGTAAGCGGAGACGGTGCGCGCTGGCAGAGTAACGGAACTTGGCCAGCAAGAGCAACAGAAACAGAATCAGAAACAGAAACAGAGCGAGTAAGTACCGTTATTGTTGTATGTAGTTTACAGTTCCAGGGAACGTAAAATAATGGAAATTTATGTGGCCTGGGGCGAGGGGCAGCAAAGGGAAAGTGGCTCCACTTCAAGTGGGGCCAAGTGCTCACCCACACCCAATCCCCCACACTCACACCCAGAAACACAGAGTCGAGTTGAACTTTAGTTGTTGTAATTATGGGTCAAACTAAAGTTACGCTCGATGCTGATGATAATAGTGATGGCTATGATGATGAACGGGAGCATAATGCTGCTTTTGATGTTGATAATTAATAGTTCATTCACATCTCGGAGCAGCTGAAAAGTCTATGGGAGTTCCCCTTTTTCAGAGTTACAAGAATTCCCTTTGGTGTTTGCTCTCTTCCACCCTCCCCAAACACACTGCCACACTCCAGTACACCCACACGCAGACGTCACGTTCGACTCCCACTCTTGCTTGGTGTATGTGTGTGTGTGTCTGCTTTTGTTTTAGTCCTTAGGTCCTTTGCTGGGAAATTGCTTTGGCCAACGGTGTTTTTCCCTGCCTCCACTTCTTCATCTTCTCTTCTTCTTCTTCAACTTACTTTGCTTTCATTTTTGCTGGCGCTTTTCGCGCCGCTTTCCCGCTTTGCTGCCACTGTGTTGTTCCGAAAAGAAACGCGGTCTTTGACAGCTCTCTGGGTAAAGCGCGCACCTGCGAATTTGCCATAAATTAGGCCCCCAGACTGGTATGCGAATGTGCGATATTGCCATGGCCAACAGATATTTCGGCACTCAATGCCAAGGCGGGAGTGGCAGCAGCAACCAGCGAAAAAACGCGCCAAACCTCAAGCCGCCAACAGTGAAAACTCCTGAGAGGGCCAACATTTTAATTGCTTGCCTTTGGGGGCTTCAGAAATCATTAAAGGCGTCGTCCCGTTCTTGCATAGAGAAAAGTTTTTGAGGCTTGTATTTTGACATTTTGCATAAGTACTGAACTAAAATTTCTTCTGAGGGAAGACTCTTTTGTCGTGTCATATTTTGCGAGCGTTTATTTAAGATCATTTAAGATTGCGATCCTGCTATTAGAATCGCATAGAAAGCTTTATCATTGGTCATGGAACATTTTCTATATGTTCTTGTAAAGCTAATGGATAATTGTTGCACAAAATGAATTTGTGGTAGCATAAACCGAGGACACATTATTCCAGGATGGAATTAGTCGCCCAAACCTGTCGTGGGCCGTGTTAAGTTATTTTGCAGCTGTCCCGGATTACCCTGTTTGTATAACTCAGACTATAAGTACATATATTTATTTCAAATGAACTTTCAGCTTTCTTTTATACTAATTGTTCTCTTTATAAGGTTAATTATCCTGTGTCCACTGTTTCTATATGGTTTGTTCTATCTCCTCGTCATTCGGTCAGTCGGAAAGTCGTAGTCTGGGTCTGTCTGTGGGATGCGTATTCCTCCACCTCCCCGAAATAACAAATCCTCGTATCCACAGCCTCCCCCCGCTGGTTTGTGTGTGTGTATTTTGTGGTTGCTACTGCTCTCCCCTTCAATTGGCCATCCACGGATTTTGTGCTCTATTTACCTACCTTATAAAAACACAATTTATTGCTGCCTTAACGGTTTCGCTTCCCTTTGTGTGCGGCTACAGTTTCAGTTTGCCATCATTTCTTTTTCCTCTCTCGTTTTCTCTTTATTCCCCGCCGCTGCTTTGTTTTGTTTCATTCCAACTTAGCCTTTCTGCTTTCTCTCTCTGTTTTCTGTTCTGTATTGTGGTTCTTGTTGCTGTTTCACGAGTAGTGCTGGGACTTTCCTGTTATTGGCTTTTTGTATAAACTTTTTACCATCAGTGACATCAGCAGGCTGGAGCTGGAGCAGGAGCAGGAGCATGAGCCGCTCCGGAGAGCCACTCAGAGACTGGCCGGGACATACTCGCAATTTTGTAGTTGTTTGGCCTTGTTCGCCTTTCGAATCAATAAAGCAGCCACACAATCGAGTGAAACGTCTAAATAATTGAAGGAAAAAGCCCTGACCAAGCAGGTTTTCCCCGTGCGCAAAGCCCCCATGCGAATGGGAATGGGAACGGGATTTTCTCCTGCTGCGCCCCTCCCCCACCCCACTCACTTTTTGTATGCATATCAGAAACTGTAAAAAATATTCTCGCAAATAATTCAGTTACCACTTTCACTCACCCAGCTGCATAGTTCTGTATTTTCGGGCATATCTCTCGCTGGCTATGAAAACTTTCCGAGCCGCTTCCATTTCTGACCGGGAAAATCTACCAGCGGTTATGTTACGTTACTGGTATCCCCTGAAAATTCCTCTTCACTTTGCGGTCACGTTCCTAACTCTGGTGCAGGGTGCAAAAGTTTTGAATTTACGATGGGCCGCATCCGGATAGCCCCCAAAAAGCTTAAAGCCAGAGCCCTGGCACAACTCTCGGATGGCAGAGGAGTCGTCACCCGCTGTGGATGTTAATCCGTGATAAATGGCAAAGTGCGGATCCATCCAGTCTTCAGACGCCATGACTTCTCACTTAATTGTGCAATCAAATCAATGCCACTTTAAGCGTTCATTTTTGTCCATTAGTGGACTAATTGGGTTGATCAACTTTATCGAGGCGAAGCGTCAAGTTTTCTTTATGGACTCCCATGATATTTTGGACATGGGCATGGGTATGGGTTGGCATCGGGGGTGTCTATTAACTTCGATGGCAATGTGTTTTAATTAGTTTCCGAAGCCACTCAGTGCTCAAGTGGCAAGCTTTTGCGGCATTGCATGCCGCACACATTTTCCAGCCAAATGAGCGCACGTTTTTGTGAAGCAGCAGCAGCATTTACCTGAATAATGAGTTTTCCATACCACCCCCATGCCACTCGCAGGCGAACACTCAGAGCCATACACACCTGCATGTGGCTGGCATGCATTTTGGCACAAAAAACAAAAAAAAAAGGAAACAAGCTCCTGGATTCTCTACTGTGTGGCTGGCTGCACCGCACGAGGCGACAGCCTTCAACATTTGCTGGCCATTCGGAGGCGTCGTACCGGAAAGGAATGCCATTAAAAACGCAATAAAAAATCCGAGAAAAAAAAGCATACGAATACAACAAAAGCTCGAAAAGTAAAAAAAGCAGTGTAAGAATGAAATCCCCAATGAAAGCAATGGGAAATACACATATAAAACGAGCCAGAGAGCGGCGGAGAGAGAGAGAGAAAGAGAGTGGTCACATGCTGAAGAAGTGCTCGCACGGGTTATGGGGGGATAAGAGTAGTATGTCAACCTCTGCAGAATATGTCTGTATGTCTAAATGTCTGCGTGTGAGTAGTTGTTTGAGAGTGTGCCAGTGAGTGTGTGTGGGCAAGTCTGGCGGCGTAAATAGCCAAGGTGGAAAAATCGATATAAAATGAATACGGCAACATTTGGTGGGCCTCACCAAAAAAGAAAAAAAGCATAACAAAAATGAAGAAAATCCCAACTTGAGACAGTTACGGAATGGGTTTTTTAGCCCCAGCGTGGAACGTGTAAAAAATAAACGGAAAACTTTTTTTTTTGCACGCACAACCAAAGAGCCACATTACCACGAAACAGTCACACACTCGCAGAAAGGCAAAGAGGCAGAGGCAGGAGCACACACACACGCAACAACCACAGAAAGAAAACAAGAAAAAAATATGAAATTGAGAAACCAAAGCAAAGGGCGATTTTAAGGAGCCAAGCAAGAGGGAATGGAAAATTGCCAAACAAATGTATATATGTACATACATATCCAAGTAGTAGAAAATTGGCTGTCGCAGCGATTGATAGGATACACCATCATGGCATGGAGTGATGTGGCTGTTGATGCCAGTGGCCAAGTGTCGCTCCACTAAGCTGAATATTCAACCCAGACACATTTTGTGGTGGCAGCATCAACAGAATTATTGTTTACTCATAAAGTTTGGAACTTGCATTAATTTGCCTTCATTGCAAACAACTCAAATTTAGTTTGAAGCTAATGATCGGCAGCTTAGGTGAGCTTAACTATCCTCTCTGCCCACTGTCTCTATCCCTCTCAGTCTCTCTCTCTCTTTGTCGTTCCTACCGAAAGATGCGCCATCAGAGTGACATGCCCCAGTTGAGTCGCATGGCATATAGCATATACATACATATATACCATCTATTTATATACATATAAATAGCAAATATATAAAAGCACAGGAGGCAGAGTATCATATTCAGGAGCAGCAGCAGTGGCAGTGGCAACTGCAGTGTGAAGAACTGCAATGCTTGCCCCCCTAAGTAGGCTAGACAATCCACTAAAAATCAGCTCCAGCTCCAGTGCAAAAGAGTTGGCAATAGAGAGCAGATGAAAGATAGAATGGACATGCGTCTGATCCATGCTAAGGCATTTCCACGCTGACTTTTCTCCTACCTGACATTTCAATTTTCAATCGGCTGAAAGGAAAAATAAATAATCCCAAAAATCTTTTTGTCTATCCGTTTTTGATTTCGATTTTTTCCACAAAACTGCGAGTAGGAAGGAGGATTACGTCTGACTGTTCTGTGTTTGGATGGTTACGGGTACGGGCACGGGCACGGGCACAGTCTCTACTCTGCCAAATTGTCGACATATTGATTTCTAATTACTTGGCCACACAGTTCGTGTATACATATGTACAGACATAGATATGTATGTTTGGCTTAAGGTAGGACCGCCAGGTGGCATGCCTCTGGACGGAGGGTGGACGTGGAAGTGGTTGGGGTTTGATACCACACCGAAATTGAGGGCTTTGTCTATTTGTTGTGGCGTCGTTGCCATGGCGGTCCCTATTGATTTTACTACTGCCATGAATCATGGAGCCGAGGGAGCCCATGGGCCACGGCCCAGGCCCATGCCCACACCCAATGGGCAATACCCACCGCTGAGCTGATTGCTCCTTGCCGCTATGTTCCATTTGCCCATTGCGTGTTTTGCAATTTGTGGTTATATTATAATGACCACTTGATTTGCTTTTGGCTTCGCCTCCACTTTTGGGCAACGTTTACTAATTGCGCGCTTGTGTCGCCTGTTTGTTTGTGTTTTTGTGTGTGTGTATTTTCCAGAGCAGCAGAAGGAGCAGCAGTAGCAGCAGTAGCAGCAGCAGCTGAGACCGAGGCCGAGCAACAGTCGCAGTGGCAACGTCGAGACGCATGCACGCTCAATGCTCGCCGCTGGCTGATGGCCAAAGTCGGATTCGGAATCAGAATCAGCAACGAAACTGGGACTCCAGTCTGAACTGAACTGAAGTGAGGTGCCTGCCACCCGTCCCATCCCATCCCGCATAGCCACAGAAAAGAGAAGCGCACATATCAGCAGGCATTGCGAGCCATTGAGCACACCTGTGGACCACTGCCAACCGACGAGAGGAGACGAAAGGAGAGCAAGGAGCGAGCACCATGTCCACTTCAAAGCATCAACACCATCATTATCGAGCGGGGTTCGTGTGGCTCCTGCTACTCTCGACTGCCAGCGCCACTGTCAGTGCCATTGTGGAGCCAGAGGAGGCGGCCTTCCAAGGTGCGTATGAAATTTGGATCTGTTAACCCACTACCACTACCACCCCTCACCCCATCCCTCCCCACATTCCTGTGCATGTGTCTAATTGCGGAAATTCTGGTATTCGATATCGGCATTTCAAATTTGAAGAGAGCCCTGGAGAGGAGAGGACTGAAGTGGAGGGCTCTGCGCCCTGACATATCAATAGGCGATGTCCCCATTGTGTGACCAGAACCCCGGCCTTTGACATTAATGAGCAACTTAATTATGCGTGCGGTACATGCATAGAAAGGGACAGACAGCGAAATACAGAGAGAGATGGCGTGAATGTTATGCAATTGGAAGTTTTACGAATTGACGAATTTTCAGTCACGTTTTGGGAATGACATCAACAGTTGATGGGCCGATTCTGAAGCTGAAGCTGATGATGATGTGTGCTGCTGACACTTCGATTTCAATTGCATACAAAATGCGATTTTTCAATTTAAATTTGAATACCCAATGCACATGGCAGAGGCAGCAAGCAGAGATGGAGTGACAGGAACCAGGGACGAGACTGTCCATTGTGTGTGTGTGTGTGGTGTGTGTGTGTGTGTGTGTGCATATGCAAATGTGTGTGCTGTATGCTCCAGTGTCCAGTGCACTTTAATCGTCCCCACAGTTGCTTAATCAACTAGCAAGTCTGCATGCATGCATGAGCTTGTGTCTCCATGCTCAATGCCCCACGCCCCATGCGACTGGCTCTCCTGGTGGCACTTTAACAGAGTAGCTGACGTGTTCGTGGCTTCCGTCTCCATCTTCAGCTGCCTCACCACTTTGGAATGGGTTTTGTGTGAGTGTTTGTGTTTGTGTTTCTGTGTGTTTTTGTGCCAGTTCGTTCCATTTAATACAATGTATGACGTAAGAGGCAGGGCCACTCGGGCGTATGCGTAATGCCAGTAATGTTTTACTTTTCTTTCCGCCTCAGAGAGAGGCGTTGGAAGCCCCGTTTTCGGTGTCAAGTGAAATGCATTTGCCTCTGATTTTGCCACTGCAAGAGATTTGCATTCAAATTACACACGAATCGAACAGAGGGCCCAATCCTTTTGCTCCTTGGCTCAAATATCTATCGAAAACGCACACCACCACACAACCCAGTTATTTAAGTAGATGCTTGTGTGTGTGTGTGTAAGGGCTCAACAGTTGGAGTGCTGGGCAGAAGGGCCCACTGAAATGTTGCCAGTGCTAGGCAGTAAATTACCAAAAGCGTATGCCTTGAGCAGAGACCAGGAACCAGACCACCAGACCATGCCAGGCCCAAAGTCCTTAAAGCTTATTAGAATTTATTGCGGACACGTCGGTCACACCCAGAGAAGGACCCACCCATACACCCATCACAGCCATAGACCTGGACCTGGACACGCAGGACACTCAACTCGAAATAAAATGGACTGAAATTATGAACTGGATGGACTATGGCTCGACCAGCAACACGCCCTAGACCCATAAGAGCGCCTCCCTATCAGTGCATCTACCACATACATACTCGTACATATGTACATGTGTAGTTGGACCACGGCTCACCCCAAATGCTAATGACTGTTCTCTCCCTCCCCTCTTCTAATTCCCTTTACAGGTCGCTGCGGCCACACCAGTCCCTGCGAGCAGCTCTGCTATGAGATCCACGACGGGATGTACGAGTGCGACTGCATCGAGGGCTATGAGCTGAACAAGAACGGGTACAGCTGTCAAGGTGCGTTGGGTGACCGAACCCCCTTGATCCACAAATTGATTTGCCTTTTCAGTTATTGTCCGGGAAGTGTCCCCGCCGTAATGGATGGGAAACTCTATCGAATCGGGCAGTCTGTTTTATGCCGTTTGTTATTCTGTGTTATTATTTACTCTCATTCATTTCTTTTTGGTGAATTATTATTATTATTATTTTGAAATTGCTCAGCCGGATAATCCAATAGTTGGGGCCATGGCAAATTGATATTGTTGCCTGCCGCCCTCCCTGCTCCCCGCTGGCGTATATTTTCCATTTAATTTTCGACAGTTTTGCAACAATTGCTTTATGACAGGTAGTTTTGCCACAATTGCCACAACATGGTGGCAAATAAATATGGGAAACACGAGCTGCAAAATAACCCAAAAATTAACAAAGAAGTTTACAATTTAGAAGGGCGAGAGGGGCTATAGATAAATATCATTCAGGCTATTGCTGCATTTGACACAGGGAGATAATTCTAGAGTTTGTAATTAAATTTAAATTGTTTAGTATTAGGTATAAAATATCTGTAAGGGATTAACGAATCTCTTCTGTTAAAAAACTAGTTTCATTTCTCATTATTTGTTGTTGAATTTTTGTAACTAATTTCCCCACTTTGCAGTTATTAATTCCACAGGCAACGGATCCGATGGCCGTGGCAAGTCCGACGAGGATGTCCTGTATCAGAAGGGAGCCTCGTTCAGCGCAAAGCTGGCCAACGATGACAGCAAACTGATGTCCCAGGCGGTGTATGCCGCCGGAGATGGCCCCGGTGCTGCAGGGAATGGGAACGGAGTAGATGAGTCCGAAGCGGATGGCGATAGCTACGACTACAGCGAGGGCGATGACAGCACTTTGAGGCTGCAGGAGCGACAGCAGCAGCAACAGAAAGTCAATTCAAACGATTATTACATATCAGCGGAGAGCATCAATTTCAATTCTGAGGGCGATGGCCCCGAGCCGGATGTGGGCGATTTTAAAGTGGCCAGCACGGCGAGCACAACCACAATCAGTACCACCGCAGCGCCTAAAACCAAAACCAAAACCAGCACCTGGTCCAGCACAACCACAACAGGAGCCCCAGCCCAACCAACGGCAGACAGTGGCAATGGCCAGAGCCAACTGGACATGGACTATGGGGTGGGCAATGGTGCGGATGGTGGGGATGACTACTATAGCTACAAGTCCGACATGTCCATCTACGACGATGTCAACAATAATCAATTAAATTTAAGACGGAACAGCAACAGCAACAGCAACAGCAAATCGCAAACATATCAGACGACAAGCAATACGAATAGGAACTCCGGCAAGAACAGGAATCGCAAGACCAACAGCAACAGCAACAGCAACAGCAAAGTTCAAATGCATATCACGAGGATGTACACTAATCGGAGCAACATATCAGAAACGAATGTAGGAGTAGCAGCAAATACGGGAACATCAGCGGAGGCAGCAGCTACCAGCACTAGCAGGTGGGTGGGGAAGCTGCTTCTTTGTATCAAAGCTTATTGAATGACTCATTTTGAATACCTTTCCGAACAGCAGTTCCAGTTGCAATCTGGATTGTGGAGCCGATGGCATCTGTGCCTTGGAGGCAACCGCCGCCAGCTCCCGCTGCCTGTGTCCCTTTGGCAAGACAGGCAATGGCTGCCAGGATGGTAAGAGATGGTTTCCCTCTTATTGGGGATATTAAATGCAGCTGATGTTCATTGCCTTTCCACTATCCTCCATAGATATACGCGCAAATGTGCCGCGCTTTGCCAAGCGCTCCTGGCTGGCATTTGCCGCACTTCATGGCGCTTACAAGCACGTCCAGCTGCGCGTAGAGTTCCGTCCAGAGTCCTTTGATGGCATCATATTGCTGAGCGGCGAGCGGGACGATCTAACTGGGGACTTCATGGCCCTGCTGCTTAATAAGGGATTCGTGGAGTTCTGGTTCGACTGCGGCTCGGGCGTGGGCAGCGTACGGTCGCGGGAGACTATCATGCTGAACGAATGGAACTCGGTGATCATCTATCGGCATCGCTGGGATGCCTGGCTGGTGCTCAATCACGGCACCAAGGTCCAGGGCAGATCGAATGTGAGTGGAGTGAATCCCAGAGTTACCTTTCTTATTGATGAGTTAATTCTTTGCCTTCAGGGATTATTCTCGCGCATCACCTTCCGTGAGCCTGTCTTCCTGGGTGGCATTGGCAACATCACGGGCCTGGCCAAGCGCCTGCCCCTGGCGGAGGGTTTCTCCGGCTGCATTCGACGCTTTGTGGCCAACGAGCACGACTACAAGTTCACCGAACATCCGCTGGGCGATGTCATCAATGGCTTCGACATACGTGAGTGTTTGACAGTCATTTAGGGGTTCCTTTTGCTCAACTCATTGTCTGTAAACAACACAGAGGACTGCTCCACGGACAAGTGTGTGCGCTATCCCTGCCAGCATGGTGGCAAGTGCCTGCCCTCGGACCAGGGAGCCGTCTGTCTCTGTCCCATTGGATATGTCGGGGATCTCTGCGAGATTCGCATGGATCTGCAGGTGAGTTTCATTGTGTTCTTCTGAAGGAAACATTTCTTCATATAATATGGTCATAGGTTCCCGCCTTCAATGGCTCGTCGTTCCTTCGCTATGCGCCGCTCGGCGACAGCGCATTGATCTGGCTGGAGCTGAAGGTGATCCTGAAGCCGGAACAGGCGGATGGCCTCATCCTGTACTCGGGCCCAGAGCAGCGAGGCGACTTCATTGCCCTCTACCTGAACGATGGCTTTGTGGAGTTTGCCTTTGACTTGGGCAGTGGACCCGCAGTGGTGCGGTAAGTGAATGATTAGTGAATGCTTAGCCGCCAAAGGTTTACTCATTTCGTTCGTTTCCCCTTTCTCAGGAGTGAGTACTCCATCAGCACGGGACAGTGGCACACCATCAAGATCTCTCGGACTGCTCGCTTGGCAGTGCTCAAGGTGAGCGTCGTAGAAATTCCCATAGATTTAATGGCATTTATAACTTTGGTCCTCATTCCACAGATCGATCAGCACCAGGAGGTCATGACCATATCCTCGAATGGCTTCTGGCACTTGTCCCTGGAGCAGAATCTGTTTGTGGGCGGCGTCAACCACGTGGACCGCCTGCCGCTGGACCTCAAGTACAAGCCATTCTTTGTGGGATGCATTCAAAGGGTAAGTGAGCTTGATTCCCATACAAATTCCACACTCTAATGTACTCGTTTCCCTGCGCCACAGATTGATATCAATGGCCACTCGCTGGGCATTGTGTCTGAGGCGCTGGGGGCAGCAACATTGGCAACTGCCCCCACGCCTGTGTGGCCCGCCCGTGCGGACCCCTGGCGGAGTGCGTGCCGCAAATGGAGAGCTACGAGTGCCGCTGCAGCATCTACAACGAGCGCTGCAACAAGGCCGCCGAAGTGCCGCCCGAGCTGCTGCCGGAGCTGGCTTTACACAAATCTAAGGCACTCGAGACCAAGCACAATAGAGAAAGAGAACGAGAACGAGAACCAGAGGAGGCCGTGGCCAAGAAAGTCTCGGTCGTGGCGCACAAGAAGCACTCGAAGAAGCGCAAGAATTTGCATAAGCCACCTGCCACCACCACTGCTGCCACTACCACAACAACCACAAGCACAAGCACAACCACAGCCAGGCCCCCATCCACAGCTCCACTGTCGACGGATGATGAGGAAGCCACAGCAGGGGCTCTTAGCAATGAGGAAATCGAAGATGATATCATATTCCGCTTTGTGCAGCAGCAGCAGCAGCAGCAGCAGAACCAGCAGGAGCAGCAGCCACAGCAGCTGATGCCAGGGAAGAGACAACCGCAGACGCCTTCTCCTTCTTCACATTCCCAGCCAGCCCCACCGCCACCCCCAACTCCAGCTGCTATGGCCACGGCCAAGCACTCGGGCAAGCTTCAAGTGAGCAAGCACGAGCACCACCAGAAGCCAAATGCAGCCTTTGCCCACAAACTGAGCCGCCTGCCCACCCACTATGAAAGTTTCCAGACGAATCCGGACAGCGACATTCTCACCTTTGATGATAACAACGACTGGGTGGCCAGCCTGCAGCAGCAGGAGTATGCCGATGCCATGGCAACCAGCAGTCAGAGCAGTCAGAGCAGCAAGAGCAGCAAGAGCATCCAGGGTGGTCCGGTTGTGTCGGCGGAGGATGACAGCAATGCCTTTGTCTTTGACGAGTCCCTTTTCGATGCCTCGGACGGGACCGAGGACTACCAGCGGAAGCAGCTGAACGAGGACATGAAGCGCATCATGTCCAACTCGAACACGCACAGCAGCCACAAAAAGGCAGAGCCCGAAGTGCTGGCCCCACCTGCACCCAGCGGGGTTTCCTCAAGCGAGACAGCGCAGTACAGTGAGGACTACAACGACGACGACAACGATGAACTGCTGTCGCCAGTGCTGCATTCAGAGCTGGAGGTTCATCTAGAGAGCCATGCCTCCACCACGCCACAGACCCACACGGACTGGAGCCTTCTGAAGAAGTTCGACCTCTCCGCGGAGCACCAGTCGCAGGTGCAGGGAGTTCGCAAGAACTTTGGGGCCTGCTTTGCCGGCGCCGACAGCTATTTCCACTACAACGATGCGGACACCATGAGCCAGATCATTAGCTACAACATTGATTTAAATCTGCGCATCAAGACGCACTCGGAGAACGGCGTCATTCTCTGGACCGGCCGCCAGGGAACGACGGAGGAGCACGACGACTATTTGTCGCTGGGCATTGAAAAGGGGTTCGTACCGAAGAACATTTCTTCCACCGCATGCCGAATTTATCATTCACTTCTTTCGTTTCAGATATTTGCACTTTCGCTATGATTTGGGCTCTGGTGAGGTGGACATTCGCTTCAATGGCACCAAGGTCAGCGATGGCCTGTGGCATCGCGTGAGAGCCATAAGGTAAGGACTAAAGTTGACTGAAGTGCAAGTAAAGGGATAATTAATGATGATTGGTTATCCCATTTCCCTGCAGGAACTCACAGGAGGGCTATCTGGAGGTTGATGGCCGCAAAACGTCCACGCAGCGAGCGCCTGGCAAGCTGCGTCAACTAAATACAGATACTGGCCTATATGTTGGTACGTATTGGAAAGATTCTATTGGATTACCGACTCTGAGGTTATTTATATAAATCAATCATAAATTGAATTGCTCTACTTTAGGTGGAATGCCGGATGTGGCATACTTCACGCATCGGCGCTACTACAGCGGCATTGTGGGCTGCATATCGGAGATTGTGGTGGCTGGGGAGTTGAAGCTGAACTTTGATCCGAGCACCCTGGGAACGGAACACAACGTGGAGACAGGCCTACTATGAAACGCTGCACTAACGCCTCAAGACTTTTGATATCGAATAGTTTAAATGTTATGTTAATCACACAAATGTCCTTTGTCGATTTGTGTTTGTACAAAAATACGCTTTTAAAAGAAACAAAACAGAACGGGGTAGACGCTGAGATTGAGATTGAGGGAAGAGCATTTTTTTACACCAAGAGAAAAGGAGATGAGAGGAGATGATGGGAGATGGAAGTTAAGGAGGATCGAAACTAAATCTAGAGCGTAAAACATACTACATACATACATATTATATACAAACGTATTGAGTATATACAATAGCATACACACATATACATATATATATATATAGATATATATATATATTTAATGAGCAGATGAGATACCAACAAAAAGCAAAACAAAACAAAACAAAGGGCATGCATGCTTCGTATAGAGCCTGTGACTGTCAATACTTCAGAATGGAATAGTTTATATATAACTTTAGCAAAGGGGATTAATGTATATCGAGTGGAGTGTAAATCATATAGAATATGATGATATGATGAGACGTGTCATCGTGTGTGCGGAGTATCGGAGTGTGCGATCATGCCGGAAGTCCATTTAAGGAACGATTAACAATTACGATTAACGAATATCGATAGCGATACTTTAGTGTGTTGAACCGTTACGCTTTACATGCAGAGCTGCCAGCTTTTTTGTACTACACACACACACACCACTCACACACACTGCTGTACACAGACACACACACATGCAAATGCATTATGGCAACACTTTCGTTTTTCGCATTGCTGTACCTAAACAAACAAAGAAACAAACAAAAACTATGAACTGTATAACTGTACATTCTGTACTATTTGGCGCTTCTTGGAAGGTCCTGTCAAACCCCGAACGAATCAAAGAGTGGAGTAGTAGAAGAGGAACATATTAAATGGTAAGTAAATAATGGGTAGCGTGTATTAGTATGTAAGACGGCACACGAAAACACACACAACACACCCACACACACACATGCCTGCCTAAGTAACTTTTATATACAAATATATAATGTAAAACCAATTGTAAGAGACACCAAACCAAAGAATCTTAAGCCATACGTAAGAACACCAAAACACCACAAAGAATAAACACTCAAAAACACACACAGAAACACGCTGAACCAGAAAAGAATGGAAAATATGTGAGCGATTTTTAACAATTTACATACACATATACTCCCATGCAACATACACACATACATACATACAATATAATAACAACAGAACAAAGAACTAAACAAAACAACAACTAGCTAAAGAAAACCAAACCAAAAGATTAAGAAAACAGCAACTTAACAATCCCATAGCGAAATTTGTAACAAAAAGTTTAAAAAGTGCGAGAAAAACTAACTAATCGAATCCGAATAGCCTGTTGAAACAATTTGTAAGTGAGCGAAGAGGGTGCAGTAACAGTAAAGTAAAGTCAAGTTTAGTAAAACAAAAGCAGAAAGCAAAGAGCAGCGAGCAGAGGGAAGAGAAATCGTTTGCATTCTCATCTTATGAGTATGATTTTGTAGCTTAATGGGATAACATCCACGTATGTAGTTATATACACATCATAATACATATGCGTAACTATATATATGACTATGAGAACTATAGAAAACAAATGCGTAACATGAATAAAGAAATCACAACCACCAATCAATGTAAAACTAAATTAAACGACATTCAATGTAGCTTATTTATATGACGGAATGGAGAACGAAGCATTAAGATATTTAATTTCGTACATTGGTTTGCAGAAAATAAAAATAAAAAGCGATTCTACATGGCATTCTATTTTAGCTATTTTTCATGTTTGAAGTTCGCTCTTGAGCGCGCGCATTGTTGGAACTGGTTTCGTTTGGAAGAACCATTCAGTAATCCAGCGACTGGTCACACCAGTTGTTTCAAATGTAGGTGTTATCGAACAAATATATATATGCACTACACTATGATTTATAACCAACAAATATTCTTTTGATATTTTATTATTAGCTTATTTTTGTGAATTTAGTGGCAATATCTATTTCATTGGAACCATTCAGCTTTCGAGCTATTGGTCACACCAGCTTTGTCATATTGGGCAGTTATCGCACAAAAGTATCGATTACAAATAAACTATCAGCTATATATTCAACATCCCATCTCTAATTCGCAACAATAATGGTAGGTAGGTGTTTTTCTTTTTTTATTTATAATTCTAATATTATTGACGGTTTTGTGATCGTTGTTGTTCACTCTCTTCAAAATGACAGCAGGGGGATTGCCTGGGGCAGTGACGATGTTGCAAACGATGAGGCACAACACGCATATGAAAAATTAAGCCAAGCAGAAACACAACACCAAGAAACAACAACCACAACACAGCGGAGTTATTTTCGGTCGCAATTCAGAGATTGCGGAAGCTACGGCCCAGACCAGACACGGAAGCTATTCTTAACACTCGACCCTCTCTCTCAAGATCAAGCCCTGAGGAGCCATGGCCGCGGTGCTGCCCGAGAACGCAGCCGAAATTGCCGTTGCCAATGAAATCAATAACATCAACGGTAACCCGAATGGAAATGCAAATGGAAATGGGAACGGGAACGCAAACGCCAACGCGCGTAATCGCGGCCTGGGGGGAGGCGCTGGACAGGTACTTTTTACACATGCATCTGAAGTGCTTACAAAAACAAAAACAAAACCGCTTATCTATGAAATTTTGCTGTTTAAATTCTAGAACAATATGATGAACATGCGGGATCGGCTTTTCCATGCGATCTACTTTCGAGCGGCGGCAGCGTATGCGGAGTTGGTGCCACGGTAAGAGTCATTGCCCCTTATCTGCTTATCTGCAGCCATATGTTGATACTTTTAATGTCTTTCTGCAGGAAGGTGCAGCTGACCATCGAGTTTTTGCTGCTAGCCAAAGCACTGGTGTTCTTCTTCACCCTCGTCTATGTGCATCACGCCTTCATCAAGAATCCCTGCACCTGTCTGCAGGAGGTGCAGAACTGGCCGCGAGAAGGTGTCATCAGGCAAGACATTACAAGCGCACCTTACTCTGCTTTGCTAACCAATTTACCTATTTACAGAGTGGAGATTATTCCCCATCTGGCGGAGAAGCGAGCCATTTGGCAGAGCATCAAGCAGGATCAGCAGGTTGTTCGCTCCCTAAAAGATTCATAGTAAGAGAAACCAAAAGATACCCTTGTGTTGTATGTAAACAAACGATCCGCTTCGTGTTGCAGCTACTATGACGTGGGCCCTCAGACGCTGGACAACTACAACAGACTAAAGCGCTATGAGGCGATCCTGCGCAAGCTGGGCTTGCCCGTTCGCCCCACCTTTGCCTACAGCAACGAGACCCTGTACTATTACTTCGATGCCATCAACATACTCGACACCTACGACCACCCCAACGCCATACAGCTCAAGAACGAAGACGATGATGGTGAGCAATCGGAAATTGGATTACCTATCTTAAAACAATCTCAGCATGAGTTGCATTTTCCCCCGTAGATGAGCAGTATATTGTCGAGTATTCGCTGGAATATGGACACCTGCGCCTCTCTTCGGCCACCCGCAAGCGGCTACAAATACCCGTGCTCACAGTGCAATTGGATCCCAACACAAACGAGTGTTTCGGCGATAGATTAACGCGCTACTTGCTCAAGCGTCTGCTGGGGTGAGCCTCAATAGTCTTTAGTTCGTGCTTGGAGGAGCAATCACTAAATGTTTCTCAATTCTATTCCAGCTACGATGACTTACTGATGGCCGCTGTTCGCACCATAGCAGAGAAGGAGGAGAACAAGGGCTATTTACGCAATGTGATCACTGGCGAGCACTATCGCTTTGTGTCCATGTGGTGGGCTGCTTGGAGCAGCTATCCGGCTGCCTTTTCTGTGATGTTACTGTTTGTAAGCATGCGAGAGTGTTACGAGTGCACTCGACGACCCCAGCTAACATTTCTGTTCCATCTTTTCTAGACTTTCTCCGTTTCCATGCTGCTGCGGTACTCGCATCATCAGATCTTTGTCTTTATAGGTAAATATTCAAGTGGGAAAATCACTTAATTGACACTAAAGACATTCGCTTTCCTCTTCTCAGTGGATCTGCTGCAAATGCTGGAGTACAATGTGTCTGCTAGGTTCCCCATTGCTCCGCTACTGACTGTTATCCTGGCACTCGTAGGTGTGGCTATACATAAATGATCACTTAATGTGATTTGGCATTTAACGTGATGTTCGCACTGTTTCGTTGCAGGAATGGAGGCCATCATGTCGGAGTTCTTCAATGACACTACAACGGCCTTTTACATCATACTGATTGTTTGGATTGCGGATCAATACGATGCCATATGCTGTCACACCAGCATCACCAAGCGTCATTGGCTCAGGTGTGTACTGATTTGGCAACTTTCCGGCGACCTGTGTGCCCCGCCCCCCTGCTTTGAATCCCAGCTTGTCTTCTCTCTTGTGCAATTGCCCGTGTGCCTTGGGTGAATGACAAATTCAATTACATTAAGTCTGCAATCCTTTCCAGCATCCATGATGCTGCTGCTGCTGCTGCTGCCTTCTGGTTTTCCTCCTCCTTCTATTTCTCTTGTCCGGCCATAGATAATAGCTACAACCCAGCAACGTCTCGGTTATTTTTCATGCCCCACCACCACCACCACCATCATCATCAGCACTTAACAGTTCATTTCGTTTGGTTCGCATATTTTCTTTTTACACTCCTTTCCCTGTCCTCTCCTGTCCTGTCCTGTCCCGCGTCCATCTACTTTCGTCTCGGTTGTTATTTGAAAATTAACTTGGCTTGCGCAAGCCTCCCTCGGGGCTAGAACAAATCGACCAGCACCCACCCAAGCCCGTCAGCAAATGGAAATGGGATGGGATCCCTCAGCCGACCGACCAACCGACCTACACACACACATAGTAGACACCAGCAAACAGAGAATTTTCATCACTTAAGTCAACAAGCGTAACCCAAGCACCGCTCGTCCCCAATCGCCTCCACTCGAGCCACAGTACGCTTGTACTCCGCACACTCCACACACCATGCAGCTCTCCATTGAGTCCATGCAGTACCAGAAGCATACCCAAGCGAGCCTCGCCATTAGCAAACATTTAAATAAACTCGCTTCTCCATAACAAAGAGGGGAAGCTCGAGTAAGTGGTACGAAAAAAGTGGTAGAAATTTAGAACTTCACATTTCCCCGGGTTCGATCAACATTAATGACCACGCACGTCAGCGGCGGACAACGGACAACGGACAGCGGACAACCCCATTCGGCCCCTCCTCTTGGGCAGGCTACTTTTGCGGTTTATTACGCGCACTTTGCATAATTGAGAGCGGCCGCGTCCAGAAAATGCTTCCGTTTTTTTTTCGGCAACTTATGGCCGCTTGTTCGCGGGGTGGGGACTGGGGACTGGCATCAATTTCCACGATGCGCTGAACGACGGGAGGACCATCAATAATTCAAAAAGACACTTGAAAATTCCCTTTTATGCTGTGAAGCTCCTCTTGATTATGAATTCATGCGCATGCACCCCTCTCCGCAATCAGTGGCCGCCCTGCCGCCTTCTGGTGTTGATTTTGCGTAATTTGCGCTGAATTAAAAGGCTATCAGTGTTTGGCCATGGCCAAGAAGAGGCCAGTCGGGTCCCGGGTCTGAGTCCGTGTACGGGTCTGGGTCTGGGTCCTCAGCGACCACTTGTCGTATTTATATCCATTAAAGATTCATTGGCGCAAATGATTTTGAATGCGCTGCCGCCTTATTTATGTTGAGCTTTGACTGGCATTGAGGCTGGCATCACAATCAATTACGAGGGAAACTAGACCAGAAATTAATAATTCATGCCAGTGCCATTGGAAACTGCTCAGTTGTCTGTCTGAAAATCTAGACACTGATGTCTATACACCTCATAATCTCCAATTGCTTCTGGCCATAGGAAAGTAGAAATCTTTTTATGTGCTTCCTCCACCTACCCTGTGGCGTTCACCCATAACTCATCATTTGCTACCCGTAGATTGTCAAACTTTTCGAGAGCGCAAGCAAACTTTTGTATGCAAAAGATATACAATTGCAGTCTGTGCAATCCGAAATCCTTTTTATGCAATTCAACTGGCAAACAATATTCAATATCTAAGCAAGACGAAGACCTTAGACTGTAGCTGGGAGTGGGAGTGGGAGTGGATCTGCTTCTATCTCCCCTGGGGGAAGTCATGTGCTTTAAGTAAAATTAATTTCGTGAAAAGTCGAAGCATATGGACGGTACACGCTGGTAGCTGGTAGCTAGTCCCCATGTGCTTGTGCACAAGAGTAACCGTACATACATACATACATACATACATTTATACATACATACATATGGATATACATATGTGTGCTTTCGTACGGTTTAATTTTGCTGTTATTGACTGCCCGGAGCAGTTGAAGGGGTTTCCGTGACTGCTTTTTGCTGCTGCTGCCGCTGCTGCTGCTGCTACTTCTGGTGCTGCCTCGGCTGTTGTTGGTCCTGCGGTTATGGGTTACAGGGGCGGGAATGCTTGTTCTGGTGCTTCCTTCCTGACTTCCTTCCTGCCAGTGGCCCCTGGCTCCCTCTGCTCTCTTTCGTCTGCTTCCTTCCGTATTTGCCCGCCTGTTTTTGTGGTAAACTTGGTCTGGGATCCATCCCAGTCGAGCCGAGCCGGCTGGCATTGAAGTTAGCTTAAAAGACAAACAAGCTGGCGGCGTTTTTCTGCTTTTTAGCTACGAGTATCAGCTACGAGCCCTTCCTCTCGCAGATCTGCCAGACCGACCACCAACTGGTATTAATTTCATTGCATAGACTAATTTGTGTACTTAAACTTTGCTAAAAGTTGCAATCAATGTGAATTGCAGAGTGCAAATTTCAAATGGTAAATGGCAAAATGGCAAACTGCTAAATGGCAAACAGGAGGCACTGCTAAATGCCAGATGGCAGCTTAAAACTGTCAAGTGGCCAACTTACACTTTCTGCACCATCCCAGAATACCTGCAGAACTTGAGCCTGCCCAAACTGAAACTCAGTATTTGCCTGTGCCACCCACTGTCAATTGCTGGCGCCGCTCTATTCGCTCTAATTGACTTTTAAGAGACTTTAAAGTCATCAAAGGAGAGGCCGTTCGGGGCTCTGCTTAATCGCCGTTTAACGAGCGGGAGTTGGAGCACTCATTCCCCCTTAAATACATACAGACACAGGGAGGAGGGATATATACACCATAGCTATACACAGACATATAATAAGCCCCATCCAACCCCTTTATGTCAATTTTCTCCTTTTACTTTTGCCCTGCGGCTTCTTGCGGCGCGTAATGCTTCTTTTGTGCTTAAATCTGGTTGCCAGGCACGGGGCAGACGACACGTATTAAATGAGCTGCAAACGCATAGCAAAAGCTAAAAGAAAACACCTGACTCCCTGACAGAGACTGCCCTACTCGACTTTCCTCCTCCTTCTCGCTCGACTTTCCCTTTGCCCCCGTGCCGTTGCCCGTGCCGTTCCCTTTGCCTTTGCCTGTTGGCTATGAATCCGAATTGAGTCTTGCGCAGATTGTTTGTCGCGTCGAAAAGCTGAAGCTGATGTAGGAAGCTGGAAGCAGTGGCAGTAGTAGGAAGGACCAAGACATTGCCAGTGCGGCATCAAAGAGCAAATGTTGTCGGCAGGCAAGTCAAAGGGGGGTGGCTGACTAATGGAGGAAGGGTTTGAGGTCGGTTACAGTAGCGCGTTTCGAGTGGCTCCTGCCACACTGCCACCCGTCTCCTCTTACGCCTGGCCGCCCTGTTGTTTACACGCTTGTTACGCTAACAAACACTCTCACCGAGGCACACCTATACACCCCGATATATATGTATATACGATATATACGGACTGCTCTTTGGGACTGCTATTCCTGGCTATTGTTACTGTTGCCTGGTCGTGGGTCCTGGGTCCTGAGTTCTGAGAGTTGGTCTCAAAGGTGGCCACGGTGTCGGCGGTGTTGGCCTCGAACGTCAACGGCATTGGCAGCCATGGTGAAGGGGTTCTGGTCGGGGGCTAAGCTCTGCTCTGCCCGTTTTCGTGTTGATTGAGATCATGTTACGCAAAGTATAATTGCGTCAAGTTTGTTTTTCTGCCATAACTTTTGTCCAACAGCCGCGCGACCCTCCGACCCCCAGACCCCCATCGACAGAAGTGGCCCCCCAAACGGAGCAAGCTCCTGGAGACCTCTTCGGGCGGGTTGTGTTGTTCAAAGGTGCAGTTTGATGAGTGTTCCATAACGAGTCGGAATCGCTTCATTGTTGTATATGAATGAGGATGTATGGCTGTATGGATGAGCTCCTTGTTTTGTTTGTTTGTTTCAGTTTCCGCTACTCTCTCTCTCTCTCTTCATTCTGCCATTCTTTTTATTTCGTTTGTTGGCGGGGCGTATGCGCAACGTGCCTTTCGACCTCTCTAGCTCATCCTGCCACAGGCCCAGCTGCCTGCCGCTGCCAGTGTGTTTGCATATGCGCCAATTCTGTTCCAATTTATGAACGAAAATGGGTCGTTTTCACGCATTTAACAGCACGAGCCCAGGGGGAATGCACGCCCAAAGGGAATGAAGCAAGGCGGGCAAGAGCATGTGGGCCAACAGGGCAGTGCACATTCTGTATGCTGTATGCCGATGTTGGCCGTGTGTTGTTCTGTCAGCAAATAGCACTTTAGTTTTTGTGATATTTCAATTAATTCTTCAGATAACTGCCACTGCATTCCCCTACAAATGTTGTTATTCTCTGGTTTCTTGTGTGTTGAAATGAAAATAGAATAATATTATTTACTTTTCTCCTGCTTTGATTATGATAAACAATTCCCACGAAAGTGTCATAAAATGTGCCCAACCATCCAGGAGAGTTCTAAGAATTGTTTATGACTTTTCAAAGATTTCCCCAGAAGCTTGTCAGCTAAAAATTCAGAGGAGAAACTCCCTTTAAATGAAATACGATATTAAAGTGCTCTAAACTGTAACTCTCACATGCAAAGAGTAATAAGCAAGGGAATCAAGCACACGGTGTATCCTTTTCATGGTCAGGCTTATCAAATTTCAATGCAGCAATCCTTTGCAGAGGAATTTCCTTGCATCGGGGCGGGGTAAATGCAGTTTTTCATTCCTTTCAATCTCTTGGATTAAACGTACACAGCACACACACACTCACCACCCAGATACATTTATTCCGATATGCAATTCAATATGCAAATGCCATTAAAAGCATCATGGGACGAGTAGGAGCAGAAGAGGCAGAGAGGAGCAGAAGCTGGAGCGTCTCTGTACAAGCTCATTGAGCACCGAAACTATTACGTATCGCGTGCAGGTGTGGGTTGGCCCACAGCTTTAGCCCGTCTGCTGTTTGCTCGCAACAAATAAACACTTATGACGCAGATCGGATCATCATCAGAGGCAGCAGCACCCCCAGCAGCAGCAGCATCACAGCCAGAACAACACTTTACAGCTGCTGGCAAGTGTGAGACGAGCTGAACGGAGCTGTAGCTGGAGCTGTGGTGCTTATTTAACTAGACACATGCAACAGTTGTGCCCCCGCCCCTACTGACACACGCCATTTACCCCGCTCCCTGCCCAACCCACTTCCGCTCGGGTCGAAGGATGTGAATGCCGACAGTATTTGCGTGTCGCACATCCGTCCCGACACGTCCCAGTACAGTGGTTCACACACAGAGAGACCCAATGGAAATTATGTAATAGGTTGGATATATTTGGATCTATTTATAATTATTTAGATATAATTGTTGCCGAATCTGGCCTCTTGTGATCGCAGGGCAACAAAGAACTCCGTTGATTTGCTAACTTTTGCTGCACTCTCGGCCCACTGTGAACCTTCAGGCCATGTGGACGGGTGGAGGGATTAAAGGGAAGAGTTAGAAGGGGCAAGGCGAGGCGAGGCAAGGCGTTGCCTGCTTGTCAACGCTACGGTACATTAGGAAAGCGAATGAAACGGAAACGAACAAGCGATAAGTGTTGTCTACGTGTCTGCCGCTCGCACTTCCTTCTGCTCTCTATGTGTGCGTGTGGTGTTTGCTCGGGGGGGAAATCGAGGAAATTGCTGGGAAGCTCTTCGGCCCTGGCTTGGCTGTGCATGTGTCCATAATGCTCCACAAGTTCTCAATGGCTCCCGGGTTGCGCAATGCCCTGGAAAGGCTAAGAGTCGTGTCGTGTGTCTTCATTTGTCGCTCGTGTATATTGATGGTTCTGCTGGTTTCAGTGTTTGTATTTGCTATTTGGTATTAGTGTGCGGTGGGCAGGGGACTTGTGGTGTCTCAGTGTATTAGTGTGTGTGTGTGTGTGTGTGTGCACACAATCAACTCAAATTAAATTCAATAACATAACTCAATCATGGCCATGCCCACATGCCGGGCACCGGCACCCCCCAGCTACAATCTTCGGGAATCGTTGTAAAAATAAATTAAAGTTGAATTCCGCTGGACACAGCCGAAGGTCCTGTTGTCAGGGCTCTCTCTCTCTCTCTCTCTCTATCCGTCTGTCCTGTCGCTCGCTTGGACATTGCTTATCAATGAGAGGGGTGAGTGGGTGTTCGTTGTCATTATTACTGCCTCTGTGGGATGTTGTTGTGGTTGTTGTTGTTGTTGCTGTTGTTGCTATGGCCATCCATTGTGTTTTTTATTTGTTGTCTTTGGTGAACAACAATTCAACTAACAGCGCCAGCAATTATTTATATTATTAAATCCTCTTGAGTGTTTTTCTACCCTCACTCCTTCCTTCCGTCCTTCCGTCCTTCCTTCCCTCATTTCTTCCTTCCTGTGGCCATTGTTGTCCTGACAGTCGGCCCTCCTCGATATTTGTCCGCCTCAGCGACTGTTGCTTGTTACACTCTAATGTCGTGCCATCCCTCCCCACTCCCTCGCCATATGTCTGACCCATTTCTCCTTGGCTTATTTTCGGCACAGCAACGGAAAGGCGCACTCGAAGGAGCGGCGGTAGAGAGGGGAGCTAGGGGCAAAAAACAGAAAAATAGAAATGAAACAGTGAACAGTGAAAGCAATATGTTTTCGCTTTTTAGTATTTCTGTCAGCTAAATACAATATTATCGAATGGTAATCATTATTGTCACCCCCAACGCCCAACACCCAGCCATCACCCAGCCACCCGACCCATCAGACCCATTCCAATCGCTGAAGGTTGATGAGGGTTACATACCTCTAGTATGCGGTGTGTACAGTACATTATATTTTGCGTTCTTGGATTGCTGTTCGACAATCCTGACACCACTTTTGGGCCAAGTGGCAGCAGCTGCTTGAATAGCATATCACAAATCTATCGTGCAACATTTATGAGCGTTGGTTTACTTTAAATCCTACAGCAATTGTATCTCAAATACTTATGAATTTTCTTTATTTGTTTCGCCTTTTGCAGGTTCTTCTATCTGTACCATTTTGCATTCTATGCGTATCACTACCGGTTCAGTGGACAGTACAGGACATTGGCACTGCTCTCGTCGTACCTTTTCATTCAGGTGGGTGGCTACCAGCTACAGGTATGACGCATAATGAATGCGTTATGCAACGCTGTGGCATGGGGAGTGGGGAGTGGGGGAACGATGATGCTAGCTCTGCTCCAGGGGAATGTTTACGGCTGTCAAGTGCATGACAAATTACCCATTGTCGCATTGTTTCCCCTTGCCGACGCACGTGTAGACCGGAGCCAGCTCACGTGCCACGACCAGAGACTGACGGCAGTCGTTGGCTGACGACTGAACGAAAGGATGGATCCAGGGGCACCATGGCATCATGGCATAACCGCTTCCGTCAGAGCACACACACTCAAATCTGTCCCTCTCGCTCTCTTTCTCTTTTGCTTTTGCAGCACTCGATGGTGTTCTTCTTCCATCGGTATGAGCTGCCTGCCATCATGGCCCAGCATCAGGTCTTCATCATCACACGCAACCAGGTGAACCCGCTTGCCGGTGCCGCTGCAGGAGCAGGAGCAGCAGCAGGAGCAGGAGGAGGAGGAGGAGTGGCTGCAGCCAGAGCTGTACCTGTACCCGGGGAACAGCAGGCGGCCTTTCAACGTGTTATCCACATTATGAACCGTCTTTTCAGTCAACTGGGTGCACAGCGTCAGCAACGTCAGCACCTGCAACCGAACCTGCAGCCGAACCAGCAGCCAGTGGAACCCCAGAGGCCTGCTGCCGTGGCCGTTGCTCTGGCCAATTTAAGGCGTCTGCCCTTGGTTGGGCAGCTGTTGCAGCGTCGCGACCAGTTTCCCACCGTGCGGCGCGTCTTTGTCGGTCACGGCGGCAACGGTCGAATGATGCATGTCCTCTTGCAGCGAGTCAATGTGGCCGACATGCCGGAATTGCGCAATCAGGTGCAAGCCATTGCTGCTGCCGCCGCGGCCGCCGCCGCAAACCAGAGGGCAGCAGCAGCTGCAGTAGCGCAGGGTGGACAGGCTCCAGCAGCAGAACCGGCAGCAGCCTCCACCTCAGCCGAAACAGCATCAGCAGGTGAGCTTTGGCGACATCGCATCACTCCCCCCCGGCCTTAATTGAGGTCGGCACACTTCATTGACTATGCCCACACTCGAGGCTTAAACTCTTAACTTTGCCGACTCGCATTCGTTTGTATACCCTTTCCATGACCATAATACCCAGAAGCGTAATCCAAAGCGCGGCTCATAAGCAAAAGTCAGTGGAAATCTATTTCCATTCGCATTTTGAACCAAAGCCGATTATTTTTTTAGCGGCAACAAATGTTTTTTATTTCTGAAAACCATTCCCTTTATAGAAGAGAACTAAGTTCCATTTCGGACTTATTTTCGCTGCTTTGAATGCACATACATACTCGTACCATTTAAAAGCTGATTTCCATTTTCCATTTCGAGTGTTTTTTGTGTAGAAAGAATATTGCATCTTCGAATATTTTCCAGATTCAAGCCAGCTTTTGCTGTATTTCTTTTTTTGGTGGCGGGGGATCCCTGCACGCTGTGTGTCCGTTGCCATGAAACCCTTTCTGGCTGTGTGTGAAATCATTTGGAAGATAAATTTAAATATAAGCTCCACCCCGACAAGTGGGGAAAAATCGCATCCTGTCCGCCTTTTGCACACCGCCATGTCCGTGTGTCCGTGTGTGCGTGTGTCCGTTTGTCCGTAATAGCGGAACAAGGAACACAAATAACCAAATAACAGATTCAATGGCAATAAATGCCAAATCAAGGGGTGCTTCTCCTGGGGTAAGAGGGTGACCACCAGCATCAGAGGACTACTCAAACATGAAGCACATTTAATATTGCCTCATTTCGACCTGGCCACCACGAAAGCTCCTCTGTCCGTCGGTTTGCTTTTCCGTTTCAGCAGATCCCTCTGCTCTACGAGTGTCTGTTTGTCTCTACAATCTACAATGTACAATAATCGGAATATGCATGAAATTATTTCTCAATTCCCTCGAAAAGTATTCACTGTAAATGTTTCGCTTGTCATTTCCTGTTTTATTTTCACTTTGCCCTCGAATTCCTTGCATATTCCAGATGTCGAAACAAATCAGGGACGCAAGGAGCCGACAAGAGGCATAAATGATGCAGCAGCAGCAGCAGCAGGAGCAGGAGCAGCCCAAGGAAACGACAGGCAGGAAGATGAAGCTGAAACTGGGGGGGGCGGACAAAAGCCGGGCGTGTCCAAGGCGCTGGAAAATCCAAATTCCGTTGCGGCGGATATTATAAATGTGTCGGATAAAACTACTGGAAAACCAGTAGTGGGTGGAGTGGCTGCCACTCAACAACCAAATAAGGAGCTTACGACCCGAACAGGAACAGGAAACGGTACCAAGACCGGAATCGAAACCCACATCCACGTCCACTCGGTGTCCCAATCGCTGTCCCAGCCAAAGGCAAAGCAATTAGAAAATAATTTGCCAGAGTTTCTGAAAGCCGAGGGGGGACTGACAGCAGCGGCATCAGGTGAAAAGCAAAGCTGTCCACTAGAAGCTCATGCTATTATGAATGACCAGCAGGAGAATAACAAGCCGGACGAGGCAGCAACAGCAGCACAAGTAGCAACAACATCAGCAGCTGCCACGTCAAAAGAATCAACAGACGATGGGGCTGTAGCTGGAGCTGGAGCAGCAGCAGCAGCGGCAGCCTGGCCAATGATGGATGACAGGCAAACAGTTGATTTTATAGGAGGCGACAGCCCAACGTCAACAGCAAATTGCCAACTCAATGCTGGCCCAAACCACAAGGCAAAGCACGAGATGGAGATGGTGGAGCAACAGGAGCAGAAAGAACATCAGCAGCTAATGAAAACTCCGCAACATACATCAAACCAAGTGACAACAGCAGCAGCAGCAGCAGCAACATCAGCAGCAGAAGCAACAGCAGAATAAGCAACGCATTAACGGCAAGGCCCTAACCTCCCCCCGGGGCCAACCTGCACCCTGCACCCTGTACCCACTACCTATCCTATCCATTCAAGCCCCCAACCCGCCCCTTTTGCCTTCAACCGACATAACTAACCGCATAACTAGATGTTATACATAAAAGAGATAGTAAATTTGTAGATAATTTGTCTGGTGTACTTATGTCTGGAGATCAGCCACGACTCACTGCCCGCCCGCCCTTATCCGTTCTAAGTATCTGTCTGTATGTGTTTGCGTGTGTGTGGGTGAGCGTGTGTGTGAGTGCGTGAGCGGGAGTGGGAGTGGGTAGTGCGTGGATATTGATGTGGTTGCGGGTGTGAGCGCGTGTGTGAACTAGACAGAACTCAAAGGTTGACTGCTGCTGCCTGGACTGCAGTGACTGCAGGCAAACTGTGTTACAATGTTGGGGGGGGAAGTCCTCTTTTAATTAGGCCAATATAAAGTCTTTCTGCACCCATACATGCACAAGTGTATGTATACACAACAACCCACACACAGACACACGCAAGCTAGTCGCTTTTGTAGCCTTAACTTTTCGCCAACCTTCTGTTGGCTGCTTCATCGAGCAAAATTCGCTGGCAATTTTTAATTAATTTTTTCACTCCCAACCTCCCAGGGAATCCACAATCCCTCTAGGCCGCACCGCATCTACGCAATGGAAGGAAGGGCGGACCGGCAAAACCTTTCCTGGCCCTGCTGCTTATTTTGAGCACTTTTTTCCATGGCCTGAAATGTCATTAAATGTCAATTGCAAAATATTTTGTTTGTTTGCTTTGAACATCATTTGGAATTGCTACAGCAAACACACTGTGAATAAAACCATGAAAGTTTAATTAAATTCGTAATACAAGCTCTTTATTGGATCACAATTGAGTCAAACAAAATCAAAGTTCGATTTTCTTAGCAACTTTTACACTTTTAATCCATTTCCTCCGAAGTGCGAGTGGACTTCTAGCAACAGCAACAGCAAACTGCTAGCAATTATGTATAATTGTGCGAGTACGATTGTATTTGTCTGATGTGCAATGAGTGTGTGAGGTTGTTGGAGACTATGCAATAGGCCTAGGATCTGGGACTATTCAATAAGCAATTGAGCATGGACGATGCCCGAGAACGGGTTACGAGTATAATTCTTAACTATTAATACTTAACTTACACCAGTAGCTATGACTATTTGCTATTGCTACAAGAATGTTATTTCCTAATGTGTAAAAATATACGAAATACAACTATTAAATATTTTATTTTATTTAAAGGCTGCGCCTGTGCATCACGAAGAGGAAAGCAATTAGCCATCGTCATCCCACAGGAGGTACTCATATCCTCGCTGTTTGATTCATAGCTATAGCCATCATGTCGATCAGATCAACTTGCAGATCTGTAGGAATGAAAGCAGCCAAGTTAGTCTACAAAAGTAGATCCCTCTGCTGGCATCGTTAATTTTTCAAATTGTTTTTACTCCCTGATTTGTACTTGAACATGGCTCGGGAGAAATCCATGTGAAAATGTATAGAGATTTGCATAAATGTTCATGGCCAAGGGATGGCAATTTAATTTAAATGAAACATAAACAAATTATGCTCCATCAACAGTGAGACGAGACGGAGTGGAGTTTTGATCTGCATATTTTAGCTGAGGTCTCGGAGTCGCAGTCCTTTTGCCGGATAGATACATCTATGGGTGGATATATGTATATAGATTTTATGGATGCCGAGGCATCATCATCGAAGGGTATTGGTGTGGGTGTGGGCATACGTATCCGCCGAAAGTTTGACGCAAAAATATGTAAATAAAACAATGCAAATTGTCAGAGCATCGACTGCTCCTCCAGCGAGTTCTGCGTACTTCCCTGTTCCTGTTCATTCTTGTGCCTCAAGTTGTGCTGTCACTGCGCATTTCTTCCAGTTCGCTGATGTGAAGCCAAGTATCTTACAATAATAAACAGCGGGGTCGTGCAGTGTCGTGTGTGTGCTCCCTGCGAGCGACTTCAGACGGAATGGAGCTGACGATGACGATGACGGAGTGGAGGCGTCGCCGCCCAGACAGCCCTGACAGCAGCCGCCGGAGTAGCAGCATGAAGGCGGGGCCAGACCCCATCAAGAGTTGGGACAAAGAAGGAAGAAGGTTGGCCATGGGCTAAGGGTAAGGGTATCATACATATTTATTATGTCGCATGTACTCAGGCTCGCACTCTACTGCCTATGGGAGCGTCTTCCTTTGATTAACATCTCTATCAATATTTTCTTATTATTTGCTCATTTCATGCATGCCGCAGTGGAGCACTGCGAACTTTTCAATAAAGATGCCCCCACAAAGGGACGCTGACAGGACTGGCGGCAAAAAAGAAATAAACAAATCATTTGCATCTCATTAATGCAAATCACACACGCACACACACACACAGCCTCCCCTGGGGGCCAGGATGTGCTTATGAAAGTGTGCTAAAAGGCTTGTCAAAGCACCCTCGTATTCCACTCATTCGTCCCACGATGTGTGCGGCTCCTGCTGTTAATCAGAAGCCAAACAAAACCCGACTTATGGGCCATGATTACAAGCACAACATTTTAATTGGCTCTTTACGAGTGTGTGGCAGCAGCAAATATGGCCAACAGCTAAATTAGGGCTTAAGCTAATCAGTGGAAATACTTAATAGAGACTCTTTAACATTATCAATAGATACACAAAAGAGTGTTTTTGAGACACATTCCCGAGGATACTCGAAGCTCTGCCGCAGGCGGATGCCAAGCCAAGAATTGTAATTGAAAATATGTAATAAGCACGAAACGAATGACAGTTCAAAGTAATATCCGTGTCCTTTGATATGCTACAGAAATGCTCGAGCTGTTTGACTCCCTCTCTGAGGGGTCTTTTGATTGAAACTGAAATTGCCAAATGAAGGAGGAGCATTCCTTTCCATTCTCCACTGAAAATATGACTATACAAATGATTGCATGCATACAATACTCTCCATTGTGTTGACTGACTAGAGTGGAACTAGAGTGTGGAATTTCTTTCCCTTCTACATTCATAGAAGTCTTTTTGGAAGGAATTGAGGAACTCAATGGAAATCCAAGCTCAATCAATTGAGCTTTACATGCAGGGAAATAATTCACAAAGAAGTAAGAAATGAAGTATCAAAAGGAAGTCATTTCATAACTGAATGAAATGCAATCTCTTTTTATTATACATTAACTTATAAAAAGGATCCCATAGTAGCCTTATAATCAAGTTAATTGGTTGACTTTTTTGCAGCTTCAGTTTAAGTTTCAGAGTATTTAATCTCATTATTAATTTCAAATTACCTGCCATCGATGAAAAGTTTGCTCCCAAAGTAAAGAGATTTGTTTATACAAAGTACAGAGCATAATCGTACTTAACTGCATTCATAAGACATTTTTTTACGGAATCACTTTGCTGTAGTTAGTTGTCACACTCTCAATCACTCACACTCCCTCTCGCTCTGCTCTCACTTCAGTGAGTGCAGAAAAGTTTTTAAGGAGCTTGAAAACTTTCACTTTAAAGACACCTTCCACTTTCCATTTCAGTTTGATTGCTGAGCGAATCTTGTTAAACTACGTGTATTCTCAAGCAATAACATTCGCATATCAGGTTATAGCTACGAGCATACACGTGGCCGTTGAAGATTCTCGTCGCCCTAATCCACTTGGGACATAACTACTCGTTGAATCTCGCACTTTCATTAGCCAGCAAGGTTGCCTGGCTCCAGGTCCAGGGCGTAATCGGATATCCAATTGTTATGGTCGCCACGGCGGTCACTTTTGCGGGTGGATTCTATTTAATTTTCATTCCTACTTACCCCAGGTGCTGCTGACTCCTCCGGAATGGCGCTCTCCAGAAGCATTCTCTTGCGGTTTTGCGTTACGCATTTGATGCGCCTAATAATGCCACGCCGCAGAATTAATTGCACTATAATTTGTAATTAAGTTACCGGGCGGGCAAACACGAAACTATGCGCTGCTATCGGGTTGTCTGCTGGGGGTCTGTGGGTCTGGGTCTGGGTCTGCCCGGTGGCATTCCAGGCGGAAAAGGAAAGAGGGAGAAGCAAAGGATTGCTGTGGCCTGCTCTGGCTAATAAGCCCGAGCAGGTCAGAGCAGTGGCGGTGTCTGTGTCTGTGTCTGTATCTGTGTTTGTGTGAGGCTCCTATAAGTTGCCTGGCGTCTCCCGGCCATCCCCTTCCATAACCGAACATGTAACTACGTTGTTCCACTGTAATTAATTAATTACATTACACAAACTTGCTGTCATCGTGGGTGCTCCTTGCTCCATTGTTGTTGCACACTCTAATGAACGACCCGTGGATCGAGGCAGCGGCAAACAAGAGCAGCATATTTTCCACACCATCTGCATCCTGCCACACGGCAGAAGGGTAAGTGAAAGCGTCCTGCCCACAAACGAGCATCACTTTCAATGAAATTAACTTGTTTTCCCATCACTCTTTCAACCTCGCGTCCCCAGCCGCTGCTGCATTGCCTCGTCCCTAGGCAATTATTTAGCAATTTGTGAGCAAAGCCAATCAAACTACTTTGGTGGCAAACTTTGGAGCGTAAAATGCAAAATGTAAATAAAATCAAATAAAATAAAGACTGTTTGTCTGGTGGTGGTCCGTCCTCAGGTACTGAAACTTCATAAAAATGCATTAAAAGTTGTAGTCAAAATGGGGTGGGAGCGGGGCAGAGAGAGTGGCAGGCAGACAGCTAAAAGTTGAGTTAATAAGCTGAAAGATTCTTTTAGCCAGCTTAAAAACATTATTTATCATTTAAGGACTCGCATTACACAATTTCGCTTCGGCTTTAATTGCGCCGCCAAGGAAAAGGAAAATGTGAGAGTTGCTGCAGCAGAGGAACGGGGAACGGGCAGGAGGCAGTGGGCAGTGGGTGCTGCGTGCTGCGTGCTGGAAGATGATGAAGAAAATGGGAAAAATCAACAAATATCAAATTTGTTCGGTTCTGTTGCCTGCGAGGCATGGAATTTGTCTGATGTTGCCACTGCGACGCCCCTGTCTGCGTGCTTCTTGTTTTGCTGTTGCTTTTTCTCTACCCATCTCTTTCTTTTTCAGTGTCTTGTCTCTGTCGCACACACCCACACGCACACACACACACACACTTGTGCAGAAATAAATCGCGCATAATACCGCATACCAGAGCAACAGCACGAAGTATTTGCACTGCGTGACAAACAATTTGTGCCAACATTGACAGCGACGCATCCGCTTCCGTTTCCCTGAAGCCCCTAGTCCACCCCTAGACCACCAATTCTGTCTCCTTGGACTGCAAGTGGACCTCTCCCGCTACTCCTTCAGGCTTCAGCTTGAGAATTTCTCCGTGTTCTCCGCTGGCTTGTCTTGTTGGGGGTCAGACGGCTGGCTCCAAGCAATTTCCAATCCCCCGCCTGTTGTATCCTGTTGTATCAATATTTTCATTTCCCCGTCCTGTCAGTGTTAATTGAAAAATAATTCTTAAAAACTTAATTAAGGGCTGCATCAATAACAAGCTGACAAATGCATTTTCTGCACTACATTTGCGATTTGTTTTGCCAACAAATCAAATTATTGAAATTCCACACGCATTCCAGTGCCGTAATTTCATTCAATGTATCCACAGATGTGTCTGTGATGGATAGATGACAAGCCAAACCTAATCACAGCATTCGTCCCATTGGTACGTAGTACGTTCATAATCAGATTCGATGGCCATGGAAGGAACTGGAACTGGAATGGGAACTGGCATGGGATTGGCAAATGGAAAATGGTAATGGGAAGTGGGAGCCATCGCAGCGCATATATCCCGCTGCTAATGTGACGCATGATTTCGTTCCGAATTTATTTATGCAAACAACGAATGTTTCAGCTACAGCAGCAACAACAACAATGTGATCTAATAAAAACAGAAAAATAGAACGAAAATTGTTGCTAAAGCAAACAAACAAAGTATGCAACAAAAAGGACGGAAGGAAACTTTGATTTTGAAGATGCTGGCTAGGGGAGGGTCAGAATATACACACGAACATATGTACATATTTATGTATACATACATATATGTATGTCAAGGGTCTCCATATTGTTCATCATTTCATAAAGCAGCTCTGTCTGTCCCTGTGGATAGTCTGGCGGCGCCTTTGATTGGGTTCGGTTCAAAGGCAATTCAGGAATTTCCACTCAAGCTCATGGCGAAGTAGAGAGAGGTTTATGTTAATGGGTTGGGGGGATAAAGTAGATAAACTTTATTGCTCACACGATTGAAATTCGGATTTTGTGTGCATTTTAATAGCAAATTGAAATCACGGACTCAGACTGCAAAGGGGATTACGTGGAGGAAGGCTTTGTCTGGCCTCAGAGTGCCGCTCTGTAGGGGGCGTGGTTGTTAATTAAAACTCCATTCACTCCATGTGCCGCGTTCCTTTTTATTTGTCTGCTTTTATTTTTTACCCTCACTGGCACTACTATGCTATCCTTTCAATGTTTTTCTTTTCGGTTTGTTGCCTGTTTTTTCGTTGCCTTTCCTTTTGGGCTGGGAGCAGCAGAGAGTAAATGAATAATTTGTTGACACTTTGCACCCACTTAATCAAGAGTTTGTTCTTTCAGCACTTTTTCCTTTCTTAATTATGGCGAGTGAGGGATCTGTGGAACTGCAACTGAAACTGTAGTCGAGACTGAGACTGAAACCGAAACCGAGACCGTGACCGAGAACGAGAACGAGACTCGAGGCCAGACGGAAACAAGTGTAAGCAAATGATGCTTCCTGTGTGGTGGGGTGGGACACGGGCAAAGACGTGCCTGACTTTGGCTAATGAACTGGTCAAAAGGATGTCTGCATAACCATGCAGCGATATGGAGTTAAGCTTTGCTTAACTATTTCCACTCATAAAGAGTAGTCCCCACTGGAGCAGCTCCGCACTGCTGTGAGGGTCAGCAGGTGTGCCAGGAGCCAGGACCCGGGGTGAGTGCCTCGCATTAATACGCTTCGATACGTAAATATAATTGATGTTTAAAAAGTCTCTTGCCCGAAGTTACGATAAGTATGTGCGAACACAAAACGAGTACGAGTTTATACACTTTTCGCCCATAAGTCTGGACAGCTGGAGCCTTACCCAGGACCCACCCCAGTATTCCGCCCATGAAATGCTTTGGCCATGTTTTCGGTCACCCTCTGTCCCCGCCACCCTCCGGGTGTGTGTAAGTCAAACATTAATTGGCACTTAAGGGCATTTAATGTTCATATGGCTGAAAGCCAAGCGCATTTTCATTTTTCTTCATATTTTTTCTCTTTTTGAAACAATTTTGATGTTTTTCACATGTCATAGAAAGTTGCAAAAAAAAAAAATATGGAGGAAGGAAGGAAGTAACTATCGATGGCTTTATGGATATTGGTATTGATATTGGTACAATATATACACACACACACAGACGCGCATATTGATAAGCCATAATCTCTGTCTCAAACATACATACTCGTACTTACTTGATGGCAGCCCGCCCACCCGTTTACTTACTTGGCTCTCGAGCAGATTAGACCGGATTACGTATACGTTGCAGTGTGAGCCATTGGAAGCGCTTCCACTCGTATGTGTCAAAAGCTGCAACCGAATTTGTGGTTAAATTGGAGTCTGTCTGGTTGGAAGAGAGAGAGGATAAAATCTAAGCAGAGATTGCGGATAAATGGTTATAGTAATTACCCGGTAAATTGCTTTTATGCGATAAATCCATCAATCAGTTTTTCTGTTCCTGTTCTTTTACCTAGAGATCTAACCCTAAAGCAACTATTTTGAGTCAATTGAAATTTCAGCATTTGTAGATAGAAATTTGTGCCCTTAACTTCCTACAGTTCTGGCTGCTGGCTGCCTTTTCAAATATGTATTTCAATTGGTGACCATTAAACTTAAGCTCTATTTTGGGATTAGATTTGACTCTTGTCGTGCGTCGCCTGTTGCCTTTCGCCTGCCATTATACCCAGCTTTGGCATCCTCACAGATGGGCATAGGAATGGGCATGGGTAAATGGATGTGTTTGCTGTCTGTAGCATAAGCCGTGAGGTAAATAATTTCCCTCTTTTTATTGCCCTGCAGTCAGCATAAAAAGTCAATATCTGCTGCAGTCTCTTCTGCTCCTAACGCTTCTAACGCTATTCCTGGTCTATTCCAGGCTCTTCTGTTCTTTCTCGACACTGCTTTGTCCTTGCCATTCCGGCTGCATATGAGCTGGTCATAAATTTTCGAGGCAACCCCAGGGGCAACAGCCACGCCACTACTGCACCCAGCTCCCTCCCTGTGTGTGCGTGTGTCTGTGCCTCTGCCTCTGCCTGTGCCTCTGCCTCTGTCGCCTGTTGCAGCCTTGGCTGGCATTGTTTGCCTCATCGGTTTGGTTGGCTGCTTGTTTAGCGCAATTAATGAGGCCGATAGGGAGGGACGCCCGGCGGGCTCGTTGTTGTGTGGCTTATCAACAGGTGTTGGCTTTCAATTTCTAGTTTATGGCTTATCTGTCACCAAACCTACGTATATTCCACCACCGAGCCATTAGTTCTGCTCTTCCTGCTCCATCACTATTTTCTAGCTTTTAATTTAAGCGAAATTAAACTTGTGCATAACCCATGTCAGGACACAAAGGCCCCTTGCCCCGCCCGAGGAGGAGGAGCAGGAACAAACAGTCTACAATTCTTTGGACACACGAAGGAACATTAATTAAAGTTGACGTTTAGGTGTTGGCACTGCCAGCTGACAATATATCACAATGATCAATCACACAGCAGGGGGGCCGCTGGGCGGAGAGGTGGAAGCAGAAGTAGAAGAGGTGCCGGACATGGATGGCCGGAAGGCCAAGGCAAATTGCAGTTAGCCAGCTCCTCGGTGTGGTCTCCTGTCTGATGAGGCTGCAATTCAATTTCCCAATTTGATTTGTTTGACTTTTTTTTGGGATTTTTAATGGAAACGTCACCCAACACACACGCACGCAAAACAGACACTCACACGCATATCTTCTTATGTATGTGTGTGTGTATTTACTGGCACTTGAACATGAACATTCCTGTCTATCTCTGTCATAAATTTAGCTACCATATGCTGGCGCTGCCTCGGAATTTCTTGCTGCCTCTTCTTGGTGTCTCGTCGGGGTGGGTGCGATAAGCAGGCGGTAAATAACACCAGCTCACATTTAATATTTAATATGATAAAAGCTAAAGTTAATAACGGGAGTATTATCTACTTACCCGGCCATATGGTGGTCCGGAGAAAGTCAGCCTCAGGCAGCCACGCCGCAACGTTCCATATGGTTGCCACGCCACGTTGTATGCTACACTTCACGCATCCTACCGCTTGACACTAGGAAATCGGTTGAAACTTTTATTGGGAGAACACAGGCCAGGAGGAGTCATTGTCGATCGACGCAGGGTCGGTGAGTCGGTGAGTCGGTGTGGAGACACTACGAGGGATGTGCTGGAGCTGAGAGGCACCAGAAGCGTTGGCAGTCGAACTGTAACTGTTATGAAGTTTGATAATTTATCGGGCAGCAAGTCTACGCGTAGAAAAGGTAGCGTCGCAAAGCGGCAGAGCAGTTAGCGGCAGCGGTGTGGCAGAGAAGCAACAGCAGCAGCAGAGTCGTAGGGCGCCACATAGGAGGGGTCTGTCTACAGTGGGGGTGGCAAACGGTATCTATGGCAACTTGGGGCGCGGTGACGCTTTTCGCCAAAAAGGGATGAAAAACGTTTCAGCCTGTTGAGGCTGCTGCTCTTGCCGCTGCCGCTGCCGCTGCCGATGTCGCTGTCGCTGCCTCTGTCGGCGTCACTGCTCTCCGACTGCGAATGGGCTCCACAAACGGCAACTAGTTGATAAAGTGAAGGGGGATGCCAGCCAGCACTTGACCTCAGTGCAAACATGAAAAATACGGCGGCAGGCAGCACCATGCATTTGTTGCATGCCACACACTAGCATCCACCACCCACCCACCTGTAACACACACTCCGTTCCGCTCCCCACCGTATGGGTGTGTGGAACCCATTGCGTGGATCCCGCACTGCGCCTGCGTGCTGCCAACAAGTGAAGCAACAAGCAAAGCAACAGTCGGCGCCGGCAGCAGCAGCATTGGTGCGAAAGCGTGCATGGGAGAGGGCGAGTTGGGGAGAGTGGGGGACAGTGGGGGAGAGTGCGAGAGTGGGAGAGTGCGAGAGAGCTCGAGAGATGGCTGTGCGGAAGAGGGAAGCAAGATAATAATAATAATACGAGGCAGCTGGCGGCGTTTTTTTTTCTTTCCTCTTTTGCTGTATGTCTTTCGCCCAGCTCGCCTTACTTATTTCCTTGCTGGCTTTGCTCGGGGTACATTTAGGTGAAGGTGCGACAGCTCTCTCTCTCCCTCGATCTCTCTCTTTGTTCGCTTTGAGAGCTCTCACTCGGAATACCTGACCTTATTGTTGGCATTTACCTTGCCTTTGCTGCTCCTTTGGCGGCTTCTCTAACTCCTTTTACTCCTCGTCGTGCCATGCTTCCCCCTTCTACCTGCTACTTCGGGCTTTGGCTGTTAGGAGTTTTGGTCGCCGGCGCTCGTCTACTTATTATTATGCTTAATTTTGTACTCTCTTTGCTTTCTTTTAAAGCAGCAGCAGCAGCAGTAGGAAGAGAAACTTCTGGCATTCCACTCCACGTCAACCATATGTGTGGGTAGATGCGGGGCCACACACTTTGAGGTATAAGAAGTAACAAGTTTGTCTCATATGTTGTTGCTCTGCCTTTTACTTAGCCAAGGCAAGAAGGCCAACAACACTGAGGACCCAACAACAAGGACCCCACACAATGGCGGGCGACAGACGACGAGTCGGAGGTGGACAAAGACATTGGCTAAGGCGGAGACGATGCTCAAAAGTCAATTGTTTGGATGCCTGCTTGGATGTGAAACTGCGTAACTTTCGGAATAATGTATGTACATATATTACATACATATATTTGAGTGTAAGTTTAGTTTTTCCAGAGTAGCGTAGAGTCGAACTTGCAGAACTTGTTGCTGCCGTCAGATGTTATTGAAGTTTTCGAAGCGACTTCAATTTGTGGCAACTTATGGGCGTGCAGCAGTGCTGCAGCTCAGCTCGAAAGAAATTGCGAAAAAAGCAATTAGCCGCAAGCCGGCAAATGTGGCAAGGTGGCAAGGTGGCAAGTAGACAACGAAGAGCGATTGGCTGAAGGTGGGAAAACTTTTCAAAAATATAATTACTGTCAATCGATTAACCTTTGGCGGTCTGTTCATCGCTAACGCGATTACTTTTCAAAACTCGTTAATCGCCTGAGCTATGCAGCTATTCTTGTTGGGTTTTGAGTTTGGCTTTGCATCCCACGCTTCCAGCAGGGAGAAAGCCTTGCAGCTTGTGGTGTTTCACTTTGAGTCTCCTGAGCTTTAGGTTATATTTAACTGCCCAAAAGATGTTGAATCATATCCCAGGCTAAAGCCACACGAAGAAATAAGTTAAGAGCAGACAAAGAGATATGCAGAGAGCCAGAGAGAGACAGAGAGCAAAGCAAACAATTGTCGCACGTATTGTGTGTGTGTGTGTGTGTGTAGAGGAATGCACGAGTATGTGTGTTTGGCCTACTTTTGTGTGACGCCGCCAGCCCCAACCCCAACCCCATCGCAGCCCGACCCTCAGTTTGTTTATGACGCGAAATCCAGAGAAAGAGCATGGGGGTGGGGCTGGGGGGACACACAGGACGACTGCTGCCTCTGTCTGGCATTAAACACATTTACACGCCCATCTGGCAACAGCTGCTGGGATATGCACAGTCCTTGGGGAGAGACACGGCTGGACTGGGGCACGCCACTACTCCCCGTCTAGGTGGCTGCATTTGGTTATCGTTACGCTGCACCGTTGGCTGCCATTTGCATCTCTTTACGGCCGGCGTGATTCGATTGCGATGGCGAACCGTTTTAACGTCAAAAGCAAATGCAAAACCAAAAGCAAAAGCAAATCAAAGGGAATGAATGGCAAATTCAAAAGAAACAAAAAGCACGCAGAGGAAATCGTATATATAAGCATATAACAATGACATAAAAGCCAAAGTGAACAAGCTCACAGTTCCGGCTGTCCCACTCCGGCTACAACTTCAACTCCTGCTCCTGCTCCTGCTGCTACTCCCAGTGATGCTGCACTTTGTGCCCCATTGTATGCCACACAGCGGACGCATAAAACGAGGAAGGAAATTGTAAATGAAACGCACTTGAAATGCTACTGCAGTGGGGATGGGGTGCTAGTCTAGCGGCGAGGATGGGCAGAAACTGGGCGTATCCACAATGCTGACAATCCACCACTACACCACCCCCAGCCCCACTTACCGACCGAACAGATTGAGTTACAGCTTGTGCTCGTGTGTGTGTGTGTGTGTGTGTGTGTGTGTCGGGGGCAGCCGGGTGCAGGATAAAGGCGTTGCTTGTGTGTGCGGCCACATATGGAGAAGGCTTTAAGTGCAATTGTATATCCTTCCTTGGTTTTTGCGGTATGCGTGTGCGCGACATAAATAATACAGAAAGCCAGACTCAGACTGAGACTCAGGCTCAGGCTCTTGGTTGTTCCATTGCCAGTTGTAGCCCCTGCCCCACCGCATTGTGTGTGTGACGTGTCGTCTGCCATGTGGGTGCCATCTAAGCACCAGCACCAGCGCCCTAGTGGGGGAGGAGGGTAGGTCGATGTCTACCCTTTCATGTAATTATTCATGTAATTGTCATCCGAACTTCATAAGATTTCATTTAATGGGCCATATACCAAATATAAATTGGCTTTCTTGATTTATTCGAAGCTGAAACACACACACAAACACACACACTAGACAGCGCGGCTGGTCCTTCTACACCAAATGCGACACGGACCATCTGTCTGTGTCCTTGTGTCAGGCAGGCAACCACCCACTCAGTCACTCCCCATCCACAACTGTTGCCTGCTGCTGTCATGATGCATGCCACAGAGCCACATGCCGGATCCTAGTCCAGAGACTGCGGGGAATCAAGAGTGCTCATACCGCAAATCGAGTTACGGATGCAAATCACTTGGTTTGTCCACACATTTTGCACATTTTCTGTTTCTGTTTCTGTTCTTTTTGACCACGCTATGAGTGAGTCCTGCATGCTTTCGCAGGATGCGGAGGATGAGCGCCATTCATGGGATTAAATTGGACATTTTTCGTCAATTGGACGGCAATTACATGTTTTATCCTGGCACATTCGTTAACCGTTTCGATACGACAATTGGCGAAATGTAATTACTATTGAATGGTTATTCCTCTCTTCTGGTGTCCGGTGTCCCATTCGTAATGGAAATGGATGAGCAGCAGGAGGCTGCCATGGAATTATAACCATGGGAAGCTGTGAAATGATTCATTGATTTGTCGATGATTTGTTGCAGATTCGGAGACTATGGTTCACTTTTCGGTTGAACATTCGTTTCGTTTTGGGCCACAGATACATGTTAATTAGAAGTTGCTCTGCTCTATCTTGGTCACTGTTTTGGCGATGCTCACAATTGTACAATATTGCATAACGATCAACCCAGTTGGGACACCATCCATGCAATCCTCCCCCCACACACATAGCTACAGGCAGAGACAGAGACAGCGACAAATGCATATGGCTTTGTCGCACGTTCCGCAGTTAATTTATATTCATAAGTCAAATTGGTGTACAATTACCGCCCGATTATGAAAACGAGCAACATGGACCAGCGGGGTGGCTGGCACCAGCGTCTGTCGTCCCCAAGCCATCCTACAGCCCAGTGACAAGGGTCGGCGTGGCGCTGTGTCGCGCCAAAGTTTCCATATGGAGCAACTTCCCTCTCCCCTAGCTGCTGTGGCTGTTGCTGGGTTTTCCTATTTTTTAATGCCGCAACAAGTAAAAACAAAACAACAGCAGCAGCAGCAGCAGCAATGGGGAAGCAACCCCCAAGTGACACTTGGTATTCCCCCTCTCCCCGCGACAGTGCCTCTTGCTCTGCATGGCTCCAACTCCCCAAGGATCAGCCGAAGCGCGTTGCCATGGCAGGCGGCAGGATGAGAAGGCAGGACTAGTTGATGAGCTGGCGCCGGCTACAACGAAGACGTCGAGGACTTCCATGGCGTGTCAGGACATGGACATATCACATGTAGACGCCAACGTGCCGCACAGTGGGCCACAAGCCTTCGAACCTCAAACGGGGCCATAGGTAAGAGAGCTCCCTCCGTGTGGCGCACACTGTGGCACGGTTCAAGCTTGTTGCCTGCGGCGCTGGAGGCATTAACGAGCCCGAACGTCCAGCCATTCTGGTTGGGTGCTGCTGCTGCTGCTGCTGCTGCTGCTCCTGATGCTGGAGCTTAGCCGTCATCCCGTCAGCGTCATGAAAAATCCGTGAAGTCAGCCACAATTTTGGCGCCAGTCTGCTTGCCAGCCAGCTGTGCGTGTGGATGCGTGAACGACAAGTAGATGTGACCTATTCCCACCCTCCACTCCTCTCCAGAGGGGTGTGAAAAGAGTAAAAATCATTCCACATTGCCTCATTATACACTCCCCGTATTGTGGCATAAAGAGTAAGAAAGAGAGAAGTGAAGAGCTTTATCCAATTGGTGAGAAATCTTTTTTAAGGGTAACCCATAGTCTCATACACAAGCCAACATCTTGTCTTATTTTAATTTACCCGCACTGTGGGTCGGTGAGCGTGAGCGGCTGCTCTGGGGCTGTGACATTTCATTTCATTAACCTTAAACGTATTCAAAGCGCGTGCCCCAGCCCAGCGCCCACTCCCACACTCTCGGCTCGCCCCACTCCCTGGCTTGTGGCGGTTGCAGCTCTAGTTTTAATTTACTTATTGTTGCCGCTTCAATGGGAACCTGAGTGCTGAAAGAGAGGCAGCCATACGCAGCCAGACAGGCTGGACCTTCGTTCCATATGGTCTCGGTCCCAGTCGCACTCGCACTCGCAGTCGCAGTCGGAATCCCAGGCGTTGACTATGTAGCCCTTCTCGTGCTCGTAACTATATTAAATCCAAGTTGATCGAGCTTCCTTGGGGAGCCACTGAATGTGCGCTGGTTGATTTTTCGATTTCAAAAATGAGGTCACAGCCTTTGCCTCTCCCATCTGCCATATGGGAATTGTGCTGTGCTGTGCTGTGCCTTTGAAATGGCAGCCCACTGAAGGAGTAAAGAAGGTCCCTGGCGCTTCAAAGTAGGCAACACTTTTGGGCGCTTCTTAGATTTCAGCGAACGTAATCTGAATACAGGACGGATACGCATTATTGATACGTTGCCAGGCCACGCGTCCTGTGCCTTGAAGTCTGCAACAACTATGAGGAGGAGAGAGGGAGAGAGAGCGAACAAGCAACTTCCATTAGCCGCAGAAGATTGACTTTGACTGGCGGAGCAGGAGCAGTCGGATGATGTGGGAGGCTGTCAGCTGGGATGCTGCGATGCTGGGATGCCGTAGGAGAGACCTTAAAGATTAGTGGCAATGTTCCCAGGCTAATGATATACACTTTCACCCAACTGAAATTATAAAGTGTGCAGCAGCTGAGGAGGAATAACAACACTGCAATTAATTTTAGAGCATTGCTGGATGGCACGCAAGAGCCAAGAGCCAAAAGCCGAGACCACTCCAGAACAGACCCCGCAGTTCCCCTCAGTTCCAGGGCCACTCTCCACTCTTCAAGTTGATTTTTAAGCCAGCTTAAGTCGCGCTGAGCAGGCTGCATGAGTAGGTGGATGCGATGCTTCGAGGACGCTGTTACCTAGGCAGCTTGCACAGCATTTGCAAATTAGCTTGCTCCTCCTCGAACTCAAGATGCCCGATTGGCAGGACCAGGCAGCGGCACCAGCACCCTCCCGAAAAAACGCAGACACAAGAAAGAAAAAGCAAACAATTAGCTGGAGTGGCTTAGCAGCGGGCGCCTGATTGAAATTAAGTGCAGTTCGAATGGCGACACGAACTGTGTGCAATAAAAGCAATTTACCTAAAGCCCCCCCAAAGAGTGGCCGCCTTGTCGAGGATATTCACGGATACCCAGAACCGCATCCATTCCCAAGGCTCATTCAATTGGTTTATAATCGCCTGACCACGGCTCCTTTGAGCAGAGTCCACAGGGGTCGTCCTGTGTCACTGTATTCATACGATTCGACGAGTATGCCCGAGTGTGTGCCCTTATCCCGGACTCCCGGACTGTGTGTGTGTGTGTGTGTAGCTGTGCCTGTGGGGTTTGTTTGTCTGCGACCGTCACTAGCGCAGCAGGTTGCCAATATTGTCCATTGTTCCGTTCTATTTTCTCCGTGCTCTCTTTATTTTATTTTTCCCCAATTTCTTTCTTTTTTTTTTTTTGTATTGCCACTCTGTCTTTTGTCCTCTGCCAAAATAATTGATTTGTGTCCTTTTCTCCACTCTCTCTGCATGTTGTCGGCTTGGTCTGCCTGCAAACGATTTCAGTTGCCAGTTGTTCAATTGCAGGGAAACTTAAATACGCTCGCACCTAGCTATAGATTTGCACTCGTACGAGTGTAGGTCTTCGACTATACAAATTATTTGGTTTGCTCAAGCATTACAAATATCTCATTTCAATTTGTAGCATTCTCTTGGTCTCCTCTCCATCTCTCAATCTCTCTCTCACTCGCTTCCATTTGTGTGTCTGTCTGTCTGTGTTCCGGCATTTGTCACCTTTTGAGCTTTTGGCTCGGGTTTGTTCTGTGATTAATCTCAATTTGTTGCGCTGCCACATCTACACATCTTGGATTGGGTGTGTCCACCAGATGTTTACACTGACTCAGTGCGGAATGTGCGGGGAGAAACTATTTAATGTTCAACTAAGCAATCCGCTGCTTTTTTTCGGACTCTCTTTTCCCTCAACTTTCCCAAGTGAAAGAAGTTAAGAAAAAGGCAACTTTCATCTTTCTCTCTCTACTTTCAGCTTAGTTGATCCTTAATGTCGGGTATCCAGCAATGCAGAAAATATATGAAGGTGTCCACATCTGCTGAAAAATCATTTTCAATCGTGTTCAATCATTTTCAATCAAGCTGTTCGTCAGACAGACATGGCTCAATCGACTCGGCTATTGATGCTGATCAAGAATGTATATACTTTATGGGGTCGGAAACGTTTCCTTCTGTGCGTTACATACAACCGTTATCCGCACAAATACAATATACCCTATTTACTCTTCTAGTACCGGGTATAATAAAATTGCCCTGTTGTTGCTGTGCACGGCTTTCAGTTTCTGTCGAACAAAACAAAAGAGGGAATTATATTCATGTGCGTGTGTGCACATATGTATGTATGTATGTATGAATATATTTATGTTCTTTTATATGGATTTCTTAGTTCTTTTGTATGCCTTCAGACCTGTTCAGAGCTCATCATGGTCATCTGTCTGGACAACGAGCAAACGGGTAGCAAGCATGTAAGATTATAAGTTAATTATACGCTTTGTTGTTGGTTTGGTAACTTCAAATGCAAAAAGACCAAAGTCAGGCAAAATGTAACAAGAGCCGATGATGGGACGGGCCAAAGGATGTGGCGATAATGAGCGTTATGGCAACGCCAGGAAAAGGTCCCGGGTTACAGCAGCTGTTTAACGTTGATAAAAGCCTTACAAATAACCAAATTCCATTCAACTTGACTTTTGCAATGATATTTGATGTATGTACATATGTATGTACATTCATTGGGATACGCAGTCCAGCATATACATACATACATATAACATACATATGTACATATGAAGAGCTAACGTGTAATTGGCACCTGAAAATGATCGAGCATAAATATGTACGTACACACGGCAATCATGTTTCATTCTCTGTAAAATATTAAGCAATTACCAGAGTCAAAGCTCAAGCAATCAGGATAAGCATCGAAATTGCAAATATGATCCTTTTTCTGCAAGCCAAACGCCACACACAAACGTCAACATGTGCATACCCAACCTTGACTGGAAATGCATCCATATCTGTGTATGTATGTACATTTGTACATATGTTTTTACAGTCTGTGCAAATGCAACTAATCCCGTTATGTAGTTACGTATTGTTTTAAGCGTAACTGCTTTTGTTGTTGTAGTTTTAGTTGTCCGACTTTTTAATTACAGTCCACGCAATCGTATTATGAGCATTATGAGAGCCAGTGCCAAAAGGCGCTCTCGGTGGCAAATTTTGAAAAATACCACAGCCAGAATATGTACATAGGGATGTACATACCTGTCTGTACATATTTGTTTACCAGTTGTGTATGGATGAGGTGAGGAGAGATGTGGAGGGGTGGGTGCCATTAAAGTTAAAGGCAACCACAGTTATGTCAAAACAGCCTGAAGCAAACGAACACACACGTGGAGTGGAGTGGAGTGGAATGGAGTGAAGTGGAATGGCGTTTGCTCTAAGGACTGTGCTATTTACGTTTCCTAGGAAAGTCATAAAAGCGTACAAACGAAGCGAGCAAGGAAGCCAGCCAGCCAGCCATCCCGAAGCCAAAGCCAGAGCAGAACAATAGAATTTGTTACCAATTAAATGACTGCATTACATAATAATAACAATAACAATAAAAGAAATAACAACAACAACGACAGCGCCACCTCCGCCATCTGCTCGCATGACAGACATGGAATAAGTGTGAATTGTTCCAGGTCGACAGCGAAGCCAAGCAAATATGCACGCACACACTCATACACGCGAGTACAGTTCGAATACACGAGTACGGGAGGGTGTTCGAGCATCTCCAGCGGTATATTGGTTGTCTGAGTAACGGGAATCAATAGCATGCCAGAACGCAGAGTGCGGGTGGGCGAGAGCCAGCAAAGAAGCTGTCTTTATTAGGCGACAACAACAGCAAGAAAAACAAATTTGTATTACTTCATTATGGCAATGCTTTTGATTTGACTTCTTCTCATACCCTTTGGCGTTGGAGGGTATTAATATTTGGACTATATTTTTTGTCAACGCAGGCAAGGAACACTCTTCCTCCAATCATTTACATCCGTCTTTAGTCCTTATCCAAGTATAATGTATATTGAATTGGGATCTGCAAGTGTATCATAAGCTTCGGCGCACGCACATAAGCTACCCACCTGTCTTGTTTTTTCTCCTTTTCGTTACATCATCCCGATATTCCATGCCTTGCTGCTGGCTTTGATTCCATAATTTGTTGAGGAATTTCCATAAATTGAATTTTACAGCAAAATCCAGCACTAAGTAATGGAATACGAGTACATGGGAAAGCGGAGAAGCGGCAGTTGAAGGGAAATGGCAATTAAAAATCAAACTTCATGTTCTTTTTATATCAAAATATATATAAATGTTTATTAGTATTCGCACATGCATATACCCTGTACAGGGATATAGAACTCGCACTCGTATTTGTAGTTATTTTCAATAATTATTATAATTATTGTGGGTGTGTCTGTGTTTGTCCTGTGTGGAGGGTACAACTCGCATCAATTTAAACCAATTACATAAATGGCAAACAGATTGCATGTAACAGCTACAGATAGTCACATATCATATTGTATATATATTGATGTACATATTTATACCGCACATTATCTTAATTTTTGAGTATATTAATTAAATGTGCCACTTACACACCGGACGACAATGGCCAGGCAATTATTATGTATCGATTCGATTTGTAATATTTGCATTATGTTATTCAAAGTCCAATTAAATATTTTTTACCTTATTTACTTACTTGTATGGTTGTGGTTGTGTGGGTGTGGGTATGTGTGTTCTTGTTTGTTTTGTCTCATAATTAAATCTGGTTTTGATTTCTGTTTTCAAACAAACAAATAAAACATAAATCGTGTGTGTCTTTGGCATTTTTTTTATTCAAAATAAATTGATACCGTTGTTGTTGTTGTTTCTTGTTTGTTTGTTTGTTTGTTTGGTTATTATTGCTATTGTTGTTGCTCTATTACAAAGTACAAAATGTAAATCATTCAGCGATTGAGCCTTATGCAAATAAGTTAATTATTCTTAAATTAATAGGCAATTTTCCCCAATACGTATTCACGCACGGGTAAAGTAATTCAATTTCTCTTCATGCAATTATTGCTCTAACTTATGGATTGGATGGGTTTTCATCATATAAAATCAATTTCAATCTACGCACTACAGATAGTAAGTATAGTTCATGGGTTCTTAAATAAATACATGAAAACTCCTTTATAGCATGGGGCCATGGACAATGGTCCAGTTTTTGGGGAGCTGGTATAAATCATTTGTGTTGTTAAAACTAAGTTCCACATACTTTAAGTAATCTTCTCGTATATAATTAGTTTTTGTGTGTATTCTGTGGATATGGTTTGTTGGTTGTGTGTTTGTTTGTATGTTTGTATGTGGGAAGCACTTGTGGGCATTTAGGAATAGATTTTATTCAAAAACGGAAATTTCAATGCTATTCTATTGGCAGCACTATTGCGGGTTTGATTGCATTCCTAAAACTAAACATAATCAAAGCGCCTCCTCGCCATGTCCCTTCTTTCTGTTCTTTAATGCAAATTAAATATAAAATACTAAGCTCTTGTTTTTTTGGGTAACACCCCATCAAGCATCGAGCAGCCAGGGTAGTGCTCCTCCTGTGTTGCTGGTGTTCCTCTAATCCAAAGTTCAACTAAAATGTTGCAAACAATTCAGCTTAAGCAAATGTTAAGCGGAAAGTCCTGTTGGTGTATAAGCATGCACAGAATTCGATTATAAAACGTATAAAAGCAGACAAGGGACATGCTCCAGGCGTCTTGCACCTAACTTAGTCAATAGTATTACCGATTGTGTAAATGCTATGCTTAAATGGGCTCGAGTTTGTGTGTCGGTTTGCTTTGCTAGCTCTAGCTGCTTGTCTACTAATACAATTCATTACAATTCGTGTTCGTGGATGTGGTTCGTGGTGTACGTATACATAAATTAGAGTACATACTAAATAAATAATATGTTGAATAGTGTGTTCTGTTTAGTGTTTGTGTGTTTTTAAATGTGATTTTCGCTCATCAAGCTACAAAAGTGTTTGCCAGCTGTTCGCACTAAAAACGTTAATTGATTGTTTTTCTCTGATGATTAATACAAAAACATCGTCTCCTCTTCCACATTGAGTACGTTTTGTCTTCAATATGGAATATTCTATATCCGTTGCCTTCCTTCGAATACGTAGTCCAAAAAGAAACCAATTTGCACTTGGATATATACAAAAGAGTTTTGCTTAGTTGCATATATAAATTGTGCCAAATCGGTAGATACATACATACACACATATATGTACGTATTGTTGCTGTTACAAAACATATATGTATGTACATATGTAAGATTGCATATATATAGATTGTGTGGTTAATACGATGCGATTGTTATTATTGTTGCTGGTTGCTCTTTCGGTTTCGGTTGCTGCTTCGTTTGCTGCTGATTCTTGACACTGATTTATGGCGATACATATGGCGGTGGCTTGCGGTAGGAGGGCGTGGCCGGTGACTTCCCTCGCACCTCCCTTCCGCCCACTACAACAGCTGGCGGTGGCACATACTCATCCACATCATTGTCGCCTGTAAGGAGATTTGCCAGAGATTACATTTTGAAAGAGGAACGGGTGTGCGGCATACACGTACCATTCATGTTGGAGGTATTGTAGGACGGTGGCAGCAGCGGTGGCTTCTCGTCTTTGAGTATTACGGGGCTCTTGTTGCCGATTTCGGGCTTTTCCTCATATTCATCCTGAAATATGACGGGTATGCCCTTGGCCCGGAAGGATTTTCGCTCTTCTTCGTCGCCTGAAAAGGAAATCAAAATTGAATTTGACTCTGAAAATACACATGGGAAGGAAAGAGGAGAGACCCAGTCCGCTGCCTTACCAAGCTCCATTTTGCCGCTCTTGTGGCGACGCCTGTGCAGGCAACAGGCCACAATAGAGGCCAGCACTATCATGACCAGAATGATGACAGCCGGCAAAATGAAATTGGCCAAGTACTCCTCGCTGAAGGTTGACTTCTGGCTGGGCTCCTCAGTGCGCGTGGGCACGAACTCGTGCTGATTGATGTCTATGTTTTCGGAATCTGGAAGAGGGAGGGAAGGGCGAAAGAAAACCAAATTAGCTCTGCTTCCAAGGGGAAATCTATGCAGACATTCTTACGATGACAACTGCCAAAGGGCGCCACCGAAAAGTTGGTTAGATTCAGCTCCGGGCCCATGGCTCGCTTCACGCTATCCCTCAGGTTGTCACCGACCAGATAGACACTGCGAGTGGCCGCCAGCTCCTTCTCCGGGCAGCGGTTGTGATGCTTGTACAGCGACGTGTTGTAAAAGTTGACAATGGTACCGTCCGAGTCGTGGTGAATGTTGATGGAACGGATCTGGATCTGATTGGTGTTGGCGTCACCGTTAACCTTGGCTATGCGCTCCACAAACTTACGCTGCAAGTCAGCATTGAAGTTTTCATGGCGAATGGATAGGTAGGCCTTGAAGAAGGCACCAAATTCCTTTTTGGGGGGATGGCTAACGACTACAACGAGGGCATCGTGGGCACTTAGACCACCGCTGTCCTCCGCCACCAGCAGGTACTCCTCGGAGCCGGTGTCGCCCCCCTTGGGGATGCCGTAAAACTCCTGGTTTTTCGAGTCGAACTGCAGCCAGTGGCGTGTGCCCAACTCCTTATGGTCCTTGGACTTGAGAGTGAGCGTCAAGTCGTTATCATTGGCATCGTAGAAGGTATCTGGCGGCACCTTGAACACCAACAGCTGTCCCACGCTGGCATTCACGCGATCCACTTGGTTGCGAGGCATCGGCGGCACGTTCTTGGCCATCTGCATGGTGGGCTTCACCTTTGTCAGATCCTTCTGGCAGGACCCAATTAGCTGGCCAGTAATCGACTTAATGCCCAACAGCGGCTGCACCAGATCGCTCAGACGCTGGGCATCCAGACGGCTTACAAGCTCGCTCAGCTCCTTCTCGGGGCAATCGCTGGTGGGCAGGGTCTCGTTGAAATACACGAAGATGGCGCTATTGGGATCCAGCGGCGTCTGACGAATCTCTCGCACCACCACCGCCGAGCTGCTGTCATCATCCAGGGTACGAGCCAAAGCATTAATCAGCTTCAGCTGCCAGTCAATGTTGTGGCCTCGCTTCTCGTTGATCTTCACGACAATGCTGATCTCGTGGTTGATGGTCCGCACCCCACGGTGCTGCTGCACGCTAATCTCCACCGTTTCCGTGACGGTGGCATTTCCCGAGTCTGTGGCAGAGAGCCGATACTGCCAACGGGACACTGCGTCGTCCAAAGGTCTGCCATGGGAGAGAAAGCAAGAAAAACAAATTTTAAACTTTCGACCGGCATGCTCAGAGCCCATCTACTTACAGCCCGTACAATTCCCGCTTATCGGCATTGAACTGAAGCCAGGAGCTGGACTTCAGCTCGTGGCTATCCTTGTCGGTGAGCTCCAGACGCAGGTTGCTCTGATCTTCGGCATCCCAGAAGGTATCCTCGGGAACTATCATGGTGAAAGCCTTGCCCGAGGTCACCGCCAGTTTCTGCAGACGCGTCTTAATAATCGGCACACTGTTCTCCGGCTGTGGCTCCACATAATCCGTCGAAGCGAATGTGCTGACGGTGCTGGTCGCTTCGGGCGTGGCAGGTGTTGTCGTCGCCACCGAGGAGGGGGGCACTGAAGAGCCTGGGAACAGCTGCTGTCGATAAGAGGGATTAGTAGGGATTTTAGCGTTGCCAGGGCCCCTTGGCAATGGCACATACCTCATTATTGGCTAAGCTGCCACTGCCACTGCCACTGCCACTTCCACTGCTGATGCTGTTGTTGTTGGGGGTGCTGATGGCATCGGCCTCTCCTTCCTGGGAATCACAGGTAAATTATTAGTATTGAGATGACTAATTGATGCCAGATGTCTGGCTCTAAGTGTCATGCTGAAGGAGTCTGCGGCTAAGGAGAGGCAGGCAGAGTTAGTGTTAGTACAACATCCAAGTACGAGTACAAAAACAGGAAGGAATACGTACACGTAGATGTATACGTGCGTATGTGTGTGTGTGTAGAAAGTGGACATGCAATTACCAAGGACCCCATGCAGGAGGTGGGGAGGAGGCACTCGCTAGTTCTCTAATTGCCACATGCTGCGAGTAAGTGCATTGGCCGGAAGGAACATTCCGCGCTTAATTGGATTCAGGACAAACCAGTGGACGGTGAACGGGTAGACGGGCGTGGCGGAGGGGGGGAGTGGTGCAAAATCTATGGATCGACTTGTAAGCTTAACAACTAAATGTTTGCATGGCAATTGCAATGCAATGGCGATGCGGCATTTCACCTTAGAACTAATTGTGCGGTGCGTTGCTGTGGACTCTACTACGTGAGCATCGATTTCGCCGGAGGAGGACGTTCTGGCTGCAGCAGCTGTTGTTGTTGTTTGTATTGTTGTTGCATCTTCATTATCTTCGATGGGCGGAAAGCTGCTCAGCTCGAAATCATTTACATTTGGCTGCTTTTTAATTTGAATTTCAACGTAAATTTAATACAGTTTTTTTTTGGTGGAAGGTCGAAACTAGCAGCAAAAGATCCACACAACACATTTATCAACTCCTCCTGCGCCTGTTAATCTCAACTAAATACTCAACCAATATTTATCATGTACAAGGAAATTTAATATTTACAAAAACTAACTGTACGAATGAACTTTAATCTTAACAGCGTTCATTCTGATCTCCCTTCACAGTTCATTCTGTTGCCGTTTATCAACACAAAATGTCAAAAATCAAAAGGAAAAGGGAACTGTAGCTAAAGCATATACAACTTATACATAAGCCTGTCCTGTTTAAACATTAAAATCGACTATATCTACTATTTTATCTAGTTTGCTAACATTTATGTACAAAAATAACTCCTCTAGGGGGCTTTTATGACAGCAACATGGATGTTGTTAAGCCAATTTTATGGAGTTAACTCTCATTTTATACAGCAAAAAAGCAACAAAAATACAATATCAATATAAAAGAAAAACAAGAGAGTTACACATTAAGAGAGACAAGGACAGAGACAGAACTAAGCTAAACTCCTGGCTGTTGGAGGAGACACACGCACAAAACATACACACACACATAGTGAGAGTTAAAGAGAGACAGAGGATAGAAGTGGGAGGACAGAACAGTTTACATGTGACAACGGCAAGAGACAAGAGAGACAACACACAATCACGCGCGCGCACAGACAAAAGCGACATCATTTACCTTTGGCGACATTTCAGACAGTGTTGTTGTTGTTGTTGCTGGTGTTGTAGTTGACATTGTTGCTGTTGGTGTGATTGTTGATGATGATGATGATGAAGTTGTTAGAGTATTGTTGTTGTTGCTATCTAACACAATGTCTGTGATGGCGACAATGTGAGAGGATGGAGAAGAGGATGGGAATGGGGATGAGAATGAGGAGGAGGAGGTCCCAGTTGTCGATGCAGCGGTGGACATGGATGGCAACGAAGACGTTTCAACAGCTTCGATTGATGGCACAACAGAGGACGAGGAGGAGGAGGGCATTGACACTGAGGAAGTGGCATCATAGGGTGAGAATGGCTTCTGCTTGCTGCTGCTGCTGCTGCTACTGTGCTGTGTGTCGCCAGAGACGGACCCCGATATGGGTGGGGGTGTGGTGCTATCAGCGGTGCTGAATGTGGCAACAGCATCCACATCTACGACGGCAACGGCATCCACCTGATTCGCAGATTCCTCCTCCATGTAACTAGTCTTTAGCACATCCGTGCCAGAGCCAGGCATCGCAGTTGTGGCTGTTGTGGCAGCCGTTGTAGTGGTGACCACATAATTTTCCTGGAATTTCCCTGCAACAGCACCCAACTGCTGGAGCTCCACATCCTCCACATCATCATCGTCCGCACCAGCACCAACCTCATCGACGGCCGATGGCCCGAGCACGGGGACCAGCTCCTTGATATTCTTCGTATTCTCAATGGTCTTGCTAATCACGGACTCCAGCTTGGAGACGCTCTCCTCGATCTCCTCCTCCACACTGGCCACCGAGGGCGTGGCAGGTGCAGAGGCAGAATCACCCTCCGACTTGGGTTAGTCGATGGTTCGATGATTCGATTGTTAGTTACGATTAGGATTTCGATTGCAGTTTAAATATTTTTACATTCATCAAACAAATGAGAGAACGAGAGAACACAATGAGAGCGATATATAGACAGAGAGATAGAGAGAGAGAGAGAGAGCGAGAAAGAGATGGCAAAAGAGAAGAAAAAACGTATACACCATATGATGAATTACAGTTAGTTATAGTGTAAATATGTATGTATATGTATGTATTCGGATAAATGTATTTTTGCGTTCTATAGTATGTGTAGGTTGTATCCGTGTTCCATATGAGGTGTATTTTTGGTGGCTGTGCGAATGTTATTAACAAAGTGCAGTGTTGTAAAACAAACAATAAAGAAACGTATGACTTCCGGAAATAATAACGGAATCTCGACTTGTATGCATTTATACATAGTTCAACACGATCCACAATGCATTAACCTCGGAGTATTCTCATTTAAACGGATAAACGTATAATGAAAACACCGAGAATGAACCAAAATAAATATTGGGAAATGTCGTAGGTTCAGATAACCTATTGAGTAATCAATCGGAACACTCACCACTCCATGATGATGACGATGCGCATGCGTAGTCACCGCTGGCACTTCCGTGCTTGGCTCACTGTTCCCCACCAACATAAAATATGATATTATGACAGAAACTTAGGAGCGGTGACTGCGGTAGTACTTACGAAACTTCCTCTCCATCATCTTCATACTCGTAGTCATCATCCTCGGCACCAGAACCCTCCGACTGACGTCGCCTGCGTTGCGATCTAAAAGTAGAGGAAGGGGGATCGTCAGGGAAACATCTTTCAATGTGATTTATGCACATATCTCGGGTTACATCTCAATGAGCATTATTTGCACAGTGACATGTGTGATGGGAAATTAATTTATTGCTTCATCGATTGATGGATCGCCAATATAAACTAGCTACCGTAAGAGCCGTCGTGTTCTGAGGTTCGTTTGGTTCGGTACCCACCTGGACTTCAATTCCTTGCGCCAAATAAACCAGAGACCAAAGTTCTCCTCCGTCAAAGCACCAATGGTCCCATCCTTCACCTGGTGGGCAATCTGCTTGGCTATCGGCTCACCCATGACAAAGTAGCTTGGACCACAGCCGATCTGCACCGAAGAGAATCAAAGTTATAACAAATGGAGTTAGTTGAAGAAAATCAAAGAGATACAAACCATGAAACTGGCGCGTCCCAGCCGACGATTTAGAGTCTCTATATTCTTGTTCCCCTTGCCGCCCTTCCTCATGGCCAGCTTGTGCATGGACCTGAGCTCCCGCTTTGACACCGAATCCAGCGAAATGAATTCCTATTGGGGAGACAAATTTAAATCTCTAGACATGTCCCGAACATGCTGCAGCTTACCTTGGGTATGGCAAAGAATTTCGCCAACTTTGACTGAACATGAGCTCGCTTGGTGGCCGTCAGCTCGCTCCAGTCGTGCTTCTTCAGCAGCAGCGATAGCACAATCTCGTTCTGCTGATTCTGGCATCCCATCAGCTCTGTCACATAGGGATCCTGCTTGTAGGCAGGCACATCCTTTGGTTCAATGACTGGCACCTACAACAATAAAATAGAGAGAAGGGTGAGTGACAAACAACTCGTTGGTTTATTGCTCTCGCGACCACAATCTAATCGAATCGAAACCGTCGACTGCATAATTCAAATGAAAAGCGTCATGCATCCATCATCCATCAAAGTTAGCCAGACAAGCGACAGGACAGAGTCTGAGTCAGAGCCAGAGACACACAAACATAATAGTCGTTCTACAGTGAACGCTTGTAGGAGTGCACTCTTGCAGTCGAAAGAGGAAATGGTCTGGACTTTTAAAGTTTTTATAATCATAAACCATAATCTAATCGAATCTAATCCATTTAAATTCTTGTTAATTATGTGAATGAGTAACACTTAATCATGTGGGCTGTCATGGGCTCTCTTTAACATATTCTCTACTAACGCAAAGACCCCCAAAGAAGAAGGGGAGGAGCCTACACCCATTACTCACCTGAGAGTCGTTCACATTGAAGTCCCGCTCCGCTTGCACCAGGGCGATGGCGAGTGTAGCCGCCAGCAGGAGGAGCAGGCGGTCTCCACTGACCGATAAGCACCGCGACAATCTCATATTTCGATTCGTTTTGGCGATTGCCCAGATATGTGTGTAAAGAATGCAGTTTCGATTTCAATTCAGTGAAATATTATGTGGCAGTGGTGGTGGGGTTGTATTTCTTTCGATTTCTTTTGCTTTCGAGTTTCGCTTTCGTTTCGGTGCACAAAAGTGGAAAGAAAGAGGAGAGTTTGCGTTTGGCTTCGTTTACATCATCTTCATTAGCAGAGTAGTCTCGCCTTCGTTATCATCATTGTCCGATGATGATCATCTGCAAGTGGAATTTATGGGAATTTATTAAACATATTTTATCGCTTTGAGAGGAGAGGGTGCAGTGTGCTGTGTGCTGTGTGGTGTGTGCCTATGCTAATTAAACGTTCACTTGGGTTCGCTGACCCAAAACTCGAGACCCAAACCCAGGCACAATTTGTGCCTTGAGCATTATTTATGTGTGTGTGTTTGTTGTTGCAACTCTTTCTCCCTCTCTGTTGTCCCTCTTCTCAGTGTAATTAACATAAACAACTGTTAAGTGTTGTTTTTGCTGTTGTTATTTTGTTGTTTTTCCTGTATTTGGGGGAAAATTAACGCCCGATGAACAAGATGCACATGATCTTTTTTTTGGTAATTGGAAAGACCCCCGAGACAGACAGACATGAAAATGGAAAGTTCGACTTGGAAAATGCTTAATTAAAGAGATGTTATCAATGGCGGTGGGAGTGACGAAGTGAAGGAGAAATATGAGAAGACAATTGATGGCTGATTGATTATGAATATTGAATATTATTATTATTCTCTAGTATAATATGCCCGGTGGTTGCATTATTAATTCCAAATATATTTCTTGTGAAATTATCAATGAATATTTATACCATTACAAATATTCATAATACCCAATTATCAGCGTTGAACAATGAAGACTACTATTCTACTCAAATTTCACATACATTTTGCATAAGAACAAGTATTTCCCTTTGATTTAATTGGGTCGCTCCTTCCACAAACTTTACCCCCGAGAACACCCCCTTATGCTGCTGGAATTCCCATAAATTTGTTAATCCCTCATTGGGCAGGCATCCGCCGACGCTTCCCTAAGCTGTCGGCTTATCATCTGGATTCTATTTATAGATTCTTTCCATCGACTGCGCAAAGTACGGGGTACAGCACGGGGACCACTCCCCAAATAACTTTCAAATAATCATTCAGCAAACACATTATCGGTCTCCCTCCTCCTTCTCTCTTCACGAGGCAACATGTGTTGGACATGCCCGGTGCTGGCTGGGTGGATGGAGAGGGGGTGTTGGGGTGTGACACAAAAATGGGACCACAATTGCACAAGTTGGCAGCATTCTTTATGAATGGGGTTAACATTTCAACTCGGAGGGGGGTCACTGGAAAGCCATTAAATAATACGGAGGGGAATGTGCATGGAAAACGCATGAAAAATGCATGTGAAATGCCTTAATTGAGGCAAGCAACAAATTCTCGTATACATAACAATAATTAATATGGCAACACCATTCCATTGGCATTGGAATGAGCAGTGGTAAATAATAGATAGCTGGGAAACGATTTGGCTATGCCAAAGGAATTTTATTCAGAATTCCAGCCACAGCCACAAGAGAAGAGCATAAATAAATGCGAGTAATGGAAAGTAATAATTGCTTTTGGATATGCCGCAACTAACATATCATTTATTTATTCTCTATATTTTTACTGTACACATCTTTATTTGTTTTTGTCTGCTTTCTAGTTGAATTTAATTGAAGAGTCCGCCCCGAAGAGACCCGCCTGGAATATCAAATGAGTGGGGAGTGAAGGAGCAAAAAGTGTCAGACGGCAATATGCCACCAATACATATCTGTCTCTCTCTCACCCTCTCTCTTCCCTGTGTGTGTGCGAGTGCGTATGTGTAGATGAACTTAAAATGCAGCGAAGCATGCCGGGCCATCACTCGTTATACCCCTTGCACACTCCCGATTCCCTTCAGCAGCACAGCTAGTAGCAGGCCAGCCCTCCTCTATCCATCACCACATCTCTTTTACCACCTAACCATCACCTCTCTCTTCTTACACACCTCTCTCCTTCTCTGGCACTCTTGCTCTTCGGCATGAATGAGAATGAGGCCCAGGGGCTTAGTGTGTTTGTGTGTTTGTTGGTATGCAAATGAATTAGCATTGCGCCAAATGCAAAAAGAGCTGGAAGAACAGTGACAAAGCGAGGGAGCGGAGTTGGAGTAGGAGTAGAAGAAGAAGTTGGAGCACGAATAGGAGTTGTAGTTGTAGTATTATGGCGAGTGGGTGTAGAAGGAGACAGAGAAATGGGAGAACATAACTTAACAGCGAGAATACAAAGCAAGTTTCTCTGCTGCTGGTGAATGCATCAACGGAGATAAGAGAGTTTACATAGAAGCGCCGCAGCCGCAGCCACACGCACACATACACCCACAGCTGCAACTGGAGCTGGAGCTGGAGAACTAAAGCCTGGCTCTGGAGTCTGCGGCGGGCTGTGTGCGGTTGAGAGTGGAGTGGGGGTTGAGGGTCAGTCAGTTCATAAATTGAGTCCAGCACAAAAGCAAACTAATAAAGGTACAAGAACAATACAAAGACTAACGATGATGATGATACTCGGGCTGATAATGATGTGCATCGCCCACGCCTAGGCGACTTTTCAAGTCTGCCGTGGCTGTGGTTATCATACCCTCACAGAGAGTATGACAAGTTTCAGTAGATGTTGGATGAGAACAGAAGTGAATCATTTTAAAAGAAAATGTATCTGCTTTGGGAGATAATCCAATCAGACTTGACACACTTAAGCAATTTTTTTTTCTAGATGTGTATAAACCGTATAACAAATCATACAGGGTATCAAAGCTTCGCTAATCCACCACTAACTTTGCTGTTGGGATTAATGTGATATTGCATAGGCCTGCATTTAGATCCCGCCACTTGGTGGGTCAGCAGTCGCTTTCCATCTCTCTCGCTTCCCCTGGCAATTAATTACATCTTCCACCACAAGCTCCACTCAGAGGTTGCCCTGTTCAATTAGCCTTGGTTAACACACACACTTACAAACACATAAGCAAGATGCCTTCTTTACGTGACACAAAAGATGTTGATTCTGCAGCCAGTCGAAGCGGTCGCGGCTGCGGCACTTTCTTACAAAGAAATTCTTTCATCAAGCTGCAGCGCAGAATGCAGCGACCGCATAAACGAATTTATATTCATTTTCATTGCACACACGTACTCGGTGTACTCTCTCTCTCTCTCTGTCAAGCATTTATTTTGGTGACTCAAACAAATTATTCTTTTTGGCACTGAAGAATATCTTTTAAACAGCTTCTACTTGGGTATATTGACTTTTACAGTCGGTTTGGAAGATGAAGTTCTGTGGGCAGTGGATAAAGAATCGTTAACTTTAAATTTTGGGCTATTTTCTGTGGAGCATATTTCTCGTCTTAATTCGGTTTTCTTCAGAAACAATAAACAGCAATTGTATCGTTCTTGTTCATCTTTCCAGCTTTCCTCTGCTTTCTTTCTCTCATAATTCTTCTTCTCTTCCCCCATCCCAATGGAACCCACAGGGTTCCCTCCCTCTTTGAGGGAGCTTTAATTAATTTGATTCGCCGCACTGGGCGCAACAACTCCAGCGATGACGACGACGACAACAGAGACGACGACTTCCAGTGGCCAGCATTGTGGGGCTAATGGATTGTTTTCGGCTTGTATTTTGTTTACGATGCTGCATGATTGAAAAATTGTTATACATACAGTGAACACACACATGTGTTCTGCTACGAATACAAGTACTTGTGTATGTGTATGTATTTGATAGTTTGACCCACAATCTTGTCGTTGGAAATAGTCTTATTGAAAATATATTTTGTGGCACGCATCGTCAATGGACTGGAACCGACGCAATGGCCACTGGCACTAGGTTTACAATCGGATCGGAAAACACACACCATACACAAAACAAAAACTCTATGCTTTGGGTACAGAGTGGAAAGCAGGCCATGCAATTACCAAAAATAGCCCAAAGTCTCTCTCCTCTCTCGGTTCTCCTCAATCAGCGCCACGCATCTACTCTGAGGCAGGGCTGTGGCTGGAATGGTATATTAAGGCATGGGAATGAGATGACGGGTTGGTCACGAAAGGCGTGCCGCATTTTGATATTTTTAAAAAGCAAAAACCAAAAAAGAATCATTTTTTATGGCTACCAAAGCTTAAAAAGTGATTGAAAAGCAGGAAAAACGCTGATGAATTGAATTTTTTAATTCAAGTTAGAATTAAGTGGTAGTATTCCAGTACCTTTTCAGGTAGATAAAGTCATTTTGCCCGATATTAATATTAAGTTGCTGAAAAGATTTTCATCCGATTGCCCAACAATTTCAGAATGCATAATGATATCATTTTGGATCTTCTTTTGAGCAACAACAGCAGTGGAGTTCAAACACATGGCAAGCATTAAAATGGCTTTCACAGATAATGCTTCTCTATGTAGAAACGCCACAGACACAGCAACAGACAGAGGCACAGGCCAACGCCGCGACCAAACAAAAGATATGATAACAGTTGGTGGTGGGTCTTACAGTTAGTCAAATGATATGCATATCTGATAAGTGTGGTGTCGCATGAACCAGAAAAGACAAAAATTATTAAGGTAGCTGAGGTGTAGCCCAATTTCCGGCCCAATTCCCATTGCCCAATGATCCATGGAAAGCGGACCAAAAAAGGTGTTAAGCTTGGGCCAAACCCCGGCCAGTACGTGAGTGCAGGAAAATGCAGCATAGAGCACGAGCACGCACGTCTCCAATTGGAACAGTGCTGCCCCCCAAGAACCAGCAGACCGACAGCTGGCGGCACAGATCTACCCATATCAGTAATTCCATAGAGTAATTGACTGTAATTAGGGTATGACGATGATGGAGACCAATTTGGTGATATGCATAATTGAAGTGGGGCTGAAGAAATAGGAGAGGAGAGCCGACCAGAGAAAAGACAACTGATTGAGTGATTGCAATCCGATTTCCAATTAAGACAAACACAATCCATGACAAGCCCATTTTGGTTAAATTATAACTTAAATGTGAACAAAAACGTAATCACGTGTCGTTTGAAACGAAAGCAGAGCGACACTCTACGCCACAAAATCCAGCTGAACAGCCAGCCGATTTAGCGTGTCTGGCATACCGACTACTCGGGTTTACATGGTTCTTTTATGCACTAAATGAAAACTGATCCAATTGGAATTTCAAATAAAGTTCTCAAAATTAAACTCCACTTATGTATGTACTTCGCTGTAATTGTTATTCGATGGGAATGCCTTTTGGTAGATTGGTGAGTAATATTGTACATGCAGCTATAACTCTACCGAATTGCTATGCTGTAACTTTAAATATGTTTGTTGCTCTGCAGGTACCTGGGATAAATAAGAGTGCATAAGAGAGCGAGGAGCAAACGCTGCCAAAGCAATGTTGTTGCCACTGCGGGGGCATTGATCCAATACCCTACACTACGAAGCGATTAAGTTTGCGGAGTCACAAGAAAAATATTTTTGCGTGGGGCCAACGTCTGGGACTGGGCAGGGACAGGGGCCGGGGCAGGGGTGCAGCAGGACAGGGCAGGGCAGAACAGCCGCCATATTGGCCAAATGGCGGCGGCGTTGGAGTTGCATTTGGAGCTGCAGACGAGCCGCGAGACGAGGGCCAGGCCATGTGCAAAGTTGGCGATCAAATGCGTTTCGAGATCTCTTGCATGCATAATGATTGCCGTCTGTTCCTGCTTTTGTCGTTGATATTTCGTAAAAAGTTTTACGAGTGTGTGTGTGTGTCTGTTACACCAGCAACAACAGTAAAGCAAATGCTAAAAACAAACACACAACGCAATGCCAGCATAGAGGCACAGAGGCGTTGATGAAGACGACAGCAGCTCTGCAAGAGCAAGCGAAACAACAGCACCAACACAGCGAGAACAGTTGTGTTGTGTTGTTGCCTTTTGCCGGCCCAGTACGTTCCAGTGCCGCTGAGTTGGACAGCTGCCGCCATGATAGATATTCCCCCGTATGCTCCATGTATTTTTGTACTTTACGGGCCAAGAAGAAGCCGACCAAAAGGAGCAACAAACAAGTGTAAGAGACATTTTTGTATTCAGCAACGAAGCTCTTACACGCTGCAAATATGATATTCAAGGCGAAATCAACTGATAACCAAGATAAACCCCTATCGATATCGGTGGAAAGAGTCATCAAACTCTTTGGAATTCATTGTGCTGCGGCAGAGGAAGAGGGTCAACACCATGAATCAACAGAATGAACTGTCCGACCGATTTAGATAGAGAGCGAGAGCGAGAGAGTGCGGGTTGAGCAAATTGGAATGTGGAAAGACCCACAAACTTCCAGATAACGAAAGACAAATGCGAAACAGACATTTCTTAAAATTGGAGACGCAGCTGGTCTGCACTTGACACGCAACCCGGGAAAACGTTCGGCCGAACGACCACCCGCCCTCGTCGTTAGCCCAGCCTAACAAATTGACGCAATCTGATTATAAACGCATCAAAATAAAACTAAATATGAGAGAGAGAAGTCGAGGGGAGAAGCAGCAACCTATGCTAAATGGTCGTAAAAGTAATTTTCCTCCCGCACGGCACAAACAAACACACACACGCACACGGACTCAAAGCAGACGAAAAGGGAGAATTTAAGGGTGCCCAGCGGAAGCAAATAAGGAAAATGCCTGGCCTGGCCCACAATCAGGTCCCAGTTCCAGGCACTCATAGAAGCGCCCCGTCCCCCATTTTGCGTACGCAGCATCCGCAAAAGAGTGCCAAAAACTGGAATGGAATGGTAATGGTCGGGATTCGGTACAGTGGCCACTCACTAAATTAAATCAACAAAAGTTGTTAATTGCATTAATCGCTGATAAAGTAAAGCATCCTCTAGAAATTCTAAGGGATTCTTTATACTCTCCACCAACTGGCTGTCAGTGTTTGCGAGGACTCACTGTAGGTTGTGTTGGTACGGGTAAAATCAGTGCGGGCGGAAACTGAGTGCCGTCATCAAAACACACGCATACACACACTCTTAAACAGCCAAAGAGAGAAAGAAAGGGAGAGAGAGACTGAAAAGACAGACACATGAAAGTCAGCAGAGGGGAGAAGGGTGGGTAAGTGAAGTGACAGCTGCCGACCCAGCCGCACCGCATCCGCATGACATGACCGGGGAAACACTCTCCATTTGCAGGGGGGCCCGCCACTGCCGCTAAAATCATTTGTTAAGCCTCGTTGCCATGACAACTGGACTCTGACTGACCGTGTCCTGGTCAGATTTTTTGAGTTTTTTCTCGCCCTCTCTTACGCATCCATACACGAAAACACACACCATCATCAACATCATCATCATCATCAACACCACCATCAACACAAAATGGGTGAAAAAGAACAACAGTGCTGGGATGTGTTGCAGCCTCCTCCATCCATCTCGCTTCCGTGTTTCGAAATTCAATTTATGTATACTTTATGGTGCCGCATCGTCGTCGCCGCCGACGTCGACGTCAACATCGACGTTGCCGGCTCCCCAAGCGCTGGAGCTGCGCTGCTCCCCACCATGGAGCCCAGTGAGGCGTAGAGAATTCGTAAGTTAAGGAAAATCGATTTTCTTGTTGTACTTTTTTCCTGTTTCGGCTCGATTCTCCTCTCTTTGCGAATGCTGCTGCCTGACGCTGATATAGCTAATTACAATGCACATTATGGATTTCTGGTTAATGGATATAAATAAATGCAGGCTGCAATCTCTCCCCACTCACACTAACACAACGCACACGAACGCACGCACTCGAACATGGATGTGCACTCACCTCTCTTGTGCTATTTTGAATGCTCCGTTTTTCGGGGAAGTCGAGTCTGCGAGTCGCCAAGTGCACTCTACCATTCACTCGGGGCCCAGATTCCCTTGGCTCCACTGTCCTGCTACCAAAATTGCGTCCAAAGAGCGACACACATACATCGGCCTAAATGTGCGGCAGAGTCTCGTGTGTGTGTGTGTGTTTGCTTCTTTTTGTTGTAATTTTCACTTGCATTTCTTTTTTCACATTCACTGCAGAGATCTACTCTACTCGCTTTTGCACACTCTATTTACGATAACGACGCACGGACTATTTATTTAGCACTCTGGGACTCACATTATTCTGCTTGTTTTAATAAAATAAAATAGAAAACATATGATAGCCGAACCGAACGGTGAATAGCAGTGTGACCGCTGAACCATCGATAAGAAAATAGCCTGCACAACCCTCAGAAAAATACCAAAATATACCTACTCATTTTAAATATATACGGAAATATACCGTAGTCTAAAATCATATTCCTCTATTTTGATGTTCCATTTTATTTTACTAGCTTGCAAAGACTTTTAACATTGAAACGATAATTTAATGCGATTGAAGAATAAATTTTGGTTATTAAAGATAATCCTTTTTATTAGATTGTGTACCTGATGACCTTATATTTTACAAAATGTGTATTTGGAAGCAAGGGAGCTTTGACTTCAGTATGTAAATTTATGTAAATTATTAACAGAGATACATACATGTTTGTCGATTGATAGATATCATTGGCAATTAGTGAAAGCGCGCGCAACAAAAGAAGAAACAAAATTTTATTGTTTTCCTGAAAATTTAACAAAGACATTTGAATCATTATCATTATTATCGTCTATTTATCGGTGATTGCAGGTGTTTTTTTTTTTATTTTATTTCCTTTCTTTTATTTCTATAAATTTTCGATGGTCAAATTGTATATACAGTAAGCACACATATTATTCGTACACCACCATCACGCTAGTTTGAACACCTATAACTTGGCGTACGGTCAACGTAAACCGAAAAAGTTAATTTTGTATCAAAGATCAATATATCTACTATATGTTTATGAAAAAAGTTTTTAAATTTCTTCTATGATATCCTTATAAAAATTAACTTAAGCAAAAAAGTCCTTTTTTTCGCACATAAATTATTCGTACAGCCGACCGATTCCTTAAGTAAAATTCAAATATTAAAGGTAACTTGTACAATGAAAATTTTTGTTTGCTATATTTAGTCTTTATGATAACTAAAAGCCCTAGAAACAATCTTTCCCCCAAGCTACTGATGCCCCATGAATTAATAGTGACCCCCTCCACAAGCAGTACCGGTTGCAATAGCTCCCTCGATGAAATGTTGGGCTTCCGTATTCTTTTTTACCAATTTTGCCACGCAGGCTTCATGAAACTCAAGTTTACTAACCGTAGTGAAAGTTTCAGCTAGTTGCAGTTTTAAATGAGCCAGATTTGATCCAAAAAAGATTAAATTTTGTGTAATTTTTTGGGATGGGTCAAGTTTAACTTCGAATTATGACCAAACGGAATGACACATGGATGCCAATTGTCACTCAAAATAAAGTTTAATACACCCTTTTTCATATTTCCATTACACAAGGCCATTCGTACAGCTCCAGTTAAAAAACAACACAGGTGAAACACTAGGCACCCTCCGAAATGCCATACAGCAGGGACCACCATTTTCTCTTCATGGGCTAAATGAACTTTCGCAAGGCCAACCAATCAAAAATCTGTCTTAAATGGACTCTCTAGTCATTCTCATTCTCTAGAAATGAATCTGGCCATGGGTTTCTCCAAAAGTCTTCCGGAAAATTAATTTAACATATCTTGAAAAAAATCGTATGGGTCATTGGAGGGTGCCTATTGTTTCGCCTGTGTTGTTTTTTTAACTGGAGCTGTACGAATGGCCTTATGTAATGGAAATATGAAAAAGGGTGTATTAAACTTTATTTTGAGTGACAATTGGCATCCATGTGTCATTCCGTTTGGTCATAATTCGAAGTTAAACTTGACCCATCCCAAAAAATTACACAAAATTTAATCTTTTTTGGATCAAATCTGGCTCATTTAAAACTGCAACTAGCTGAAACTTTCACTACGGTTAGTAAACTTGAGTTTCATGAAGCCTGCGTGGCAAAATTGGTAAAAAAGAATACGGAAGCCCAACATTTCATCGAGGGAGCTATTGCAACCGGTACTGCTTGTGGAGGGGGTCACTATTAATTCATGGGGCATCAGTAGCTTGGGGGAAAGATTGTTTCTAGGGCTTTTAGTTATCATAAAGACTAAATATAGCAAACAAAAATTTTCATTGTACAAGTTACCTTTAATATTTGAATTTTACTTAAGGAATCGGTCGGCTGTACGAATAATTTATGTGCGAAAAAAAAGGACTTTTTTGCTTAAGTTAATTTTTATAAGGATATCATAGAAGAAATTTAAAAACTTTTTTCATAAACATATAGTAGATATATTGATCTTTGATACAAAATTAACTTTTTCGGTTTACGTTGACCGTACGCCAAGTTATAGGTGTTCAAACTAGCGTGATGGTGGTGTACGAATAATATGTGTGCTTACTGTATATATATATTGTATTTTACATTTAGTTGTTCAAACTCGCATCGCAAAGGAAAAGAGCTTTCAAACTCCCTTAACAAATCAAAGTAGCTTTCATGCTGCGAAATTTGTACCATAAACATGGTCAGGTAAATTACACGGCGATTTTAATTCTACGTCATGGAAATTCTCCAGGGAAGTTCTCTCCTGCGTCTAAACGGTCAGGGAAATTCTCTCTTGACAGACGCTCTCGCATGCACTATTAGGGATCGTTTCAACAGGTGCGAAAAAGGTGGAAGCTTAGAAAAGTTCGTCCTTTTTTACCTGCTTGCCATACCTTGCGGTCACATGCCAAAGAGCACAGAAATCCCACAGAAATATACCAAAAATAATATACGTTCCCACTTGCCAGTTTTTTTTGAATGGTGGATTAAGTGGGTTAAAAAAAATACACCCTCTCAACGTCAGACACCTTGGATATATCTTGTTATTATTGAAAATTATTACTTAACCAAAAACATGCTGCAAGGATTGATTCAGAGGTAAATATCAATTTAAATGAGCTATTTTGTATGAAACATGAATGCCTATTGTTATTTTAGAACCTGCCTGGTGGCATTCAACACGGCACAAACCATCCTCGTGCGGCAGAAGCACGCCTTCGACCGGGCCGTGCTCAAGCCGAAGGTCCGCTGCCACTTCCCCAAGCCGCGCGAGGTAAAGCGCATCAACGTCCATGGCTGGGACACCCGCATGTCCACACCAGAGGGACGTCGTGTGCTGATGCGCAGGATCCTCAAGGGCAGACACAGCCTCTCTCACTAGCCTCTCGTCAATAAAGTTTTGTTTTTATTTTACTTTTCATAAAAGTACAGGTAGTTGGAGTAGTGTTAATCTTTCTTCATGGAAGACGTTCGCGAATAATACTGGTTGATACTTTTAGTGAGCCAGCCAGCGTCGTCCTGCTGAGAGACAAACGGCAAGTGGCTGCCAACCTGCGGCCCAGGCTCCGTGAAGAATTTTTGCGGCATGCTGATGTCCCCGCAGGATACGAGACAATTCACTTCGGACATTCGCTCCAGGGGAATGGCTGGCACGAGATACAGCATCTCCTTCTCAAAGTCAATGGCACGGACAACACCTGTCGGAGAATAAGGAGCAGTTGAATGAGGAAATCAAATGGTTCTGTCTCTGCAGCTTACCCATGCCCAGGCACACGGGCAGACCCTGCGCGCCCTGATTGGCCAAGAAAACCAAATTGGCTTCCATTCCAGCCATAATGCTGCTCTTTTCAACATCGTCCTCGGTGGGGTGGACAAATTGAATACTCCGAAAACATGTGCTGATGGGCTGGCAGTCGGTCGGGTGCTTGGCATTGCCCCTGAGGCAAGTGCTGAGGCGGACCAACAGATTGGTGAATCTCATATCCCTTGGACTCATGCGCCAGGCACCCTGCTCTCTGGGTGGCACTGCACTTGGCAGCACGTGGAGCGCGTACTTGTGGCTTTTACGCTCAACCCTGAATGCCGCATCTTTGTAGACATAGGGACCTTTCACCTGTGAAAGGTTCGCCCAGTCGAGGGGCGAGCTAAAGTTGTTCATGGGCAAAGTACTCGAGATCTGCACCACATCCGTTGGCTGGACACAGTCCACCAGCAGAGCCATCAGCTCCAGCCCGAATCCCCTGTTGTAGCCCATCGTGTTGATCAGAAATGGTATGTCGGCATACTCGGGATTCTGGTGGATGTGGCTCATGAGCTGTGTCACCGCCTTGGCATACTGCAAGTGGCACATGACGATGTTCGTGTCGCCCACGACATAAGCACGATCCGGCTGCTTGTTCAGTAGGATGCCAGGCCCCAAAAGCGGCTCGTCAAGGATGGTGCAGGACACCGTTTGCTGCAGAAAGATCTCCGGCTGGCCAATGTCCAGATCGATGAACAGAACGCGTGGAAAAACGTTCAAGTGCCGATTGAGCAGATAACGCAGCAGGGTGGACTTGCCGACACCCTTCCCACCAGTTACCATCAGTCGAGTGCTCTTATTCATCTTCAGCTTGGTCCACTCGTTCGGCACCTGAAGGGTGCGACGTCTGTCCGAACTCTGAATGTAACAGTTTAGCACCCGTTCGCTTTGCGAGTGGGCCACGCTCGTGCCATTGACTTGGGGGAAAAGTATTTGGTTCATATATCTCTTTAAAGTATCGAGCAAGTTCTGGGCCATGGTGTTCCTCTGCAGGAGGACAAGGGCATCCTCCTGACAGTTGAAGCATTCCCGCAGGTTGTCCAGTTGGGCGCGCGTAAACTTCTCTGACAGTTTTTCCCATTCAATTTTCTCTTGAATTGGTTTCAGACGTTTCTTTGGGCAAATGCTCACCCAACTGATGCCTTTGGGCGAGTATATTGTCAGGCTTTGGCGTTTCTTGGCATTGAAGCCGTTCACTGTGATCTGACCACCGAGGAGTGTCAACAAGAGAGTGCCATAGAGCTCAATGTCCTCTTTGATCACAGCCAGCACATCGTTGCACGTTGGGCTGTACTCAAAGACGCTCAACGCTGGAGGGCAATAGGGTAGATCTCCATTGAACATCTGGGAATACTCCATTGCTTGGGGCAACTCGTCTACCTCCTCCATGGCGACGTCAGGCTCTGCCTCTGTTACGGGTGAGGCAGTTGGGGATTGATCTTCTGCAAAGTCTTCAATGGTAATTATAGACTCTGTATCTGAGTCCCCTTTTGCTTGCACCAGCGGACAGGGCTCGGCATCCGATGGAGGAAGTTCCCCGAGTGTCTCATCTTCAAGTGGACCCTCGTCAATAGTGATGAGGGAGACCGCATCCAAGTCCTCTTTATCCTCAATCGTTTGTGTTTCTCCTGCACCCGTTTCTTTGGTTAAATTATGCATTTCATCTTCCAGTTTAGCTTCTTTATCGTTGATGGTTTGAGCAGCCGATTCCTGAGCTTTATCCCCATCGTTATCCCAATCGTGAAGTTCTTCTATTTTTGTCGATTTCAAATCATTCGAAAATATTACAATCTTCTTAACAGATCCCTTCACAAGAACACGGCACTCTGTTTGAGCATTTGCTTTTTTGGGGATATAAACTAATTTTTTGAGGGGTTTTTCAAGTACCATTGGCACTCTCCAGGCAGTCTTGGATTCTATAAAAGAAATATCCAATTAGGTTAGAAATATCAGATGCAGGGAGTCGGATCTCACGTGTGTGTAGAAGAAAATCAGTCTGTTGCTCATCATCTGAGTTACTCCCAGGAGATTCATCATGACATGCCTCGTGGTCCAGCTCGGAATGACTGGAATCGTCTATCTCAATTTTTCCTGTTGTTAAAATGGTTTACATTAATTTTGTGTTTTATCAAAAATACTTTGCTCTACGTACCATCCTCTAAGTAACGCAGTTTGGACCATATTTCATCATTTTTTGTTGGGATTGCTGAAAGCCCAATATTTGCATCTTCGCCTAGATCAGATGTTTTCAATTTCTTCAGATCGCTCGCACTGGCTGTGATTTGGCAGGCCGATCGCTTTTTTGGCGCAAGAATATCTGAAGAATTTGCGGTGTGCTTGGGCTCAGCTCCATTTGTGTCAGCCATAATGTACTGCTTCGCAACGGGGTTATTAATTGATTCGTTATGCATCTGACGTAGTTCTCGCTTTTCTGCTCTCTTATTCATAATTCTACTTATTTATTTAAAAACAAAAAAAACCCGGCGCATGTGAGAAAGGAAAGAAAGATCAGTGTGGCCGTGGATGCATCGACAAAAATATACCGCCTAACCCAAAATAAATATACTGTATATATCCCTATACAAATACGCTACACAGGGATGAAATTGTCACGGAGCCACCTGGCGAACATCAGCTTATACGATACATATCGAATAAGTGGCAAGGTGTGTGACCTAGAGAGGGAGGAAGTCATTATACAACTTTCCCAGGCGCCTGCGATTACACACAAGTATCGCATAAATGCGACTCTGGGGTTGAAGGCGTTGGTTGGTCATCGGGGTTCATCGCGCTGCCAAGAAATGAACATTATTGTTCATCGTCACTTTGCATGAGAAAAAATCGTCGAGTTCAATTCGAATTTTTGTAATTGTATTACCTTTAATACGAAACAATAAAGGCTAGACGCATAAGAATCAACAAGTTTGTGCCATTTTTAAACAAATTAAGTGTAGAATTCGTACTGAGTGTTGTAAAAATCACCATAAATTGTAAGTGAGAAAAGTTGAAAGAGCAGTGAAAAAATTCCACAGAGGCACACACACACACGCGAACGCACAAACACAAGCAGCTAAGCGCAAAGGCAGAGACACATACAGACAACAGCAATGCGAGTGGATGATGAGATGTTTTTGGAATAAAAGCAAGAAGCAAGCGGGCACGGGACGAGGAGTTTCTTTCATTGGATTGGAGAAGGGAACAGTGCGGCGGGGTGGGCCCTAGCCCTATGACGCGACCACTTGGGACAAAACCAGAGAGTAATATGCATCAGGAGCATGAAGTTCAATTAAAGCCAAACAATTCTGAGCTGAAATAACATGTTTAACACGGACGTTGGTCAAAAAGAAAAGAACCCCCACTTTTGACTATTAGATCGCCGTCGTTCAGTCAAGAGTATGACTAAGTGTGTGTGTGAAAGAGATGGAGCGAAAGAGAGCAAGCGAGCGTGTGTGTTGCTGTTGCGGTGTGTTGGGGGGTGCTGCTGGTGTGAGTGCCGCCGCCTGTGTGCCAGTGTGTGTCTTTTTCATTTCGATAATTTTGAACAGCTCGCGAATAAATGAAACAGAACTCGGAATTTGACGAACAGAAGAACGTGTTGCCTAGCATTGCATCCACAATCTCTTCCTTTTGCCATTGCAGAACTTCCAATGACGACGATTCGCAAGAAATTGGTAATTGTCGGCGACGGTGCCTGCGGTAAAACTTGCCTTCTGATTGTCTTTAGCAAAGATCAATTCCCCGAGGTCTATGTGCCCACTGTGTTCGAGAACTATGTGGCCGATATCGAAGTTGATGGTAAACAGGTAAGTTTTCTACAAGCCATGCTATACCACACCCTGTCTTTCAATACCCCCTCCCACCCTTTCCAGTGCTAATCATCTGATCTCGTTTTATGTGTTATTTGTGCATTCAGCAATTTTAAGTGCGCGTATCCTCCTTATTCGCCATTGTACCCACACATATAAACTTACTTCTACACAGCTGTGTGTGTGTGTGCATTGTGTATTTTCTTTATTATTCGTATTTCTTCGCCACCCACAACTCCCGCCTCACTTCCCCACTACGTTTCCTTTTGCGGGTCTTGTAAAAAAAAAACGCCGTGAGTCAATACCGAACGACGACGGAACAGGCACACACAGACCAGACACTCACGCACACTGGTATACTCACGAGTGTTCGGGGAATACTTCTATTTTGGCGATCTGAAAATGTACAATTTCCAATATTCGTTGCTTCCGGCTCTGCTGATAACTGAAAAATATCTTTTCACAAACGTTTGATCTCTTAAAACTGTGCAATATTCGTAAATGGCTACTAGGATTCAGAAATACTTTTGACAGTCAAATCATACTCTGCTATATTGGCCCCCACTAAACCAATCATTCACACATAGCCCGGACCAGACCGAGAGAGAAACACACACAAACAAAGAGCAGTTGGCAGCACCAACACACACAGTCGTGGAGCTCCCTTCCTTCCGTTTCTTCCGTTGCTCGTTTTCTTTATTTTGTTTTTTTTTCTTATACAAGTCCGTTTGCGCACAGACTGTTTAGTGCGTTGCGCCGACCCTACAGCCCCTTCCCCTGATGGCCCGCAGCCTACCATACCCTCCCTCTCTTTATCGCGCTCTCTTGCTGAGCACATTCGCCCTACCTGTGTGCTTTGGAGCCAGCGCTCCCAATCTCTCTCCATCTCTATCGCTCGCATTTGTAATGAGTATTTTGCGATTTTTTCTGGGGTTCCATTAAGTCATGATTCTAAGTTTTCGCATTCGTTTTTCTGAATAAACACGGAAAGTGTTTGTGCTGCGCAATATACATATGTACATACATCCATATGTATGGCTGGTTTCGGGGGTCTCGGAAGTATGGAAGACCTGTGTTTGGATAACGTTTACATACCCATTCGCACACACATTCGCACATGTGCACATACATATGCTGACGCTCGCGTCATTCTACTTTTATATGATTAATACGTTCGGTATTTCCGCCGTCAAGTTCCTTAGCCCTGCTCTCCCTCGCTCATTCGCTATCTCCAACTTGAAGTTGTCTCCTCTGTTCTTCCACAATCTCTGCAAACACTGTCTGATGGGCACCCATCGACAACTATTCATCTGCGATCGTCCTCTGTATCACCTTTTAATGACACCATTTCCATTTACAGGTGGAGCTGGCCTTGTGGGATACGGCCGGGCAGGAGGACTACGACAGACTACGACCGCTGAGCTATCCCGACACAGATGTTATACTGATGTGTTTCTCAGTGGATTCCCCCGATTCACTAGAAAATATTCCTGAAAAGTGGACCCCAGAGGTAAGTGATTTGCGTTGCCTTTAACTTATGCCAACAACTAATCTCTGAAATGGCATTCTTGTAGGTCAAACACTTTTGTCCAAATGTTCCAATCATTTTGGTAGGAAATAAGAAAGATTTGCGAAATGATCCCAACACAATTCGGGTAAGTCTCTCAATTGGAGATTCACTTCAGATTCAATCTAATTATATTTCTGTACTTCTTGAAGGATCTCGCAAAAATGAAGCAAGAGCCTGTTAAGCCGCAGGAAGGACGCGCCATGGCCGAGAAGATAAATGCCTTTGCCTATTTGGAATGCTCGGCCAAGTCCAAGGAGGGTGTCCGGGAGGTGTTTGAGACGGCAACCAGGGCTGCGTTGCAAGTCAAAAAGAGGAAGAAGACCAGATGCCTTTTGCTCTAAAAGAGCAACTAACAAATGAAAATCTTTAACCATAAAACAACAACAGCAACAACAACACACACACCACACTCTCACACACGGCATACACACACACACCTTTTACAAGAAGAAAAAGAACGACAGCAACAAACAACAACATCGGCTGAAAGATAGATCATCAGGAAGGAGTACGCCAGCAACTAACACAGCAAATCGTAGTGAACCGGGGACAGAATGTCTCCCATGCGGATTTGATTTTATATACAGTCTAGTGTAGTTATAAACCGAAGTAAAACCACAGTAATAACGATGGCATTATTATTTGTATATCCCTAGGGCAGCAGACCGATTGGTCGAGTCGAGCGGCTGCAATCCAGAAATATATATCGATATATGTATACATATTCAAGTTGCATCAGTTTCTGTTCACCCCCTACACCCTACGCACCTGCTCTTTGATGCTTTTTGTGACCTTGTTGCCTTGAGTGGTAGACCCGCCTGCCTGTGCGAGTGTGTGGCAAGTGGAATCAGTTGGACATGTCCAGTCAGACGCGATGAAATGATCTATTATGTTCCCTTTTCACAAGTACTACTTTATCAAGAGACACAGATACCGCCAATAAACGATGAAAGCGAAACTACACTACAAGCAAACACACACACTCAGAAAACATACAACTTTCAACACAAACGATTAATGTTTATTATTTGATTAAAACGTAAGCCACAAATGAGATGCATTCAGTTTTCGGGAGCGGGATTCGTCCCAGGAATATGGAATCAGAGCGAAAAGTTTTTAATATTTGTATTTTGCATTAACACAAATGGAAAAATAATGAAAACAAAAAAAACAAAACCAAACTAAATGTATGACGAGGATTTTATAATTTTATAAAATGCCAGTACCACATATATATATAAATATATATACATACATTTAAATATACAGTGCATATATGTGTGTATGTCTCTTTTTGTATTTTGTACCGTCAATCGTGTAAATTCTCACACAGAAAATGTTTAAACAAAATAACACTCAAGGGAAAAGTGCCGTTTTCTACAGCAACAACAGCAAAAAGCAACCGCAGAGAAAAAAATCAGAATATTTTCTATATAAGTGTAACTACGCTACTATTTTCTACAGTTACTATTACACAATTTACTAAATTTATAAATAAAGAAAAAAAGAAATACAAAGAAACAAAAAAAACACTAAAATCGAAAACAAGAGTCGAAAGTAATTTGTAATTTTGTGCATTCAAAGTTTTGCTTCCTATACAATAAAAAAACACACACATTTACCAGATTACCAAAATTAGAATTATATAAATTCCATATATGAACATTTAAAACGAAAAACAAAAACCAAACATGCATATTATTTATAATTTTTTTCAAATTGACCAGAAATTACGAATCCGAAGTTTGGTGTCTTTTGTTGTTAATTGAAAGAGCAAAAAAAAAATATTAAAAAAATGATGTGAAGCGTGTCAGAGAAAAGAGAAAATGAAGATTATTTAAATAATAAACAATTTTTCGAGAGTCTATTGTGCATTTTGCATAATATTCCTTACAATAAATTAGAAAAATAATGAAAATCATCAAAAAAAATTGAAGAAAACAAAATGGAAATGAATAATTAAAGGTAAAAATATTTTACTAATATACATACATATATTACATATATAAAAAAATAAATAAAAAAAGTAAAAACGATACAAAAATCAAAATTATCGAGTTTTATTTATTTAATTCCAGTGAAACTCGCTTTTCTAACGGGGGGGTTCCAAAAATCTTTATTGAGGGAATTGTTTTTGTTCATATTTTGTTTTTCCATTGTGCATTAGTATTCCATTTTTGTTTACATTTTAAATGTACATAACATTGTGAATAAAAATGGAGTGTTGGTTTCTCATTTTGGTTGGGTATTACAGTTCAATATTATTTGCACCGCTTTTGGAACATGTGTCTTTCGTTTTCAAAACGACCAGAATCACCACAGAACGATGGTATTAGATACATTGGTAAAGTTTCTAAGATGTTTCATATAGCTTTTGTATGCTGAGTCGCTTGAGTTTCAGTTGGGAAGGGGCAAAGCGTTCAAAGCTAGCTTTTTCCTTAGATTAACCCGCATTCGATTTACGCTCTTGTGTTGGTTTTTTTGTTGTTGTTGGGGGATACACACAAATTATTTATCGAACGGTTACATGAGAGGTTTTTTAATAACAATTTAATATGTAGCTATGGTAGGTCAAACGTTCAACTCTGTTTACATGAATGGGTTTCATAACAAATTTTCGGAGTAATTAAAGCCTTTTAAAACTGTTGTTTGTGTCGTGTAGTGTTTACTGTAGTAGTGATGATGAAAGTTAATAATATTAACATTTAATGAGAGGAACTCATGGTGAATGCATAGAGAACGTGATGTGTTGCGTGGTGGAGTTTTTTGGTGTGTAAAAAGTAATTAACAAATGTGTTAAACTAATAATAAATAAACTTAAATGTAAACACGTGTCCTTAACAATAAACATATAAACAATAAACATGTCTCAAACTTAAACAACAAATGCAATCGGCTGTCTTGGGCTTAAGTTACATACATACATTATCTCTCTGTATATTTAGGTGTATATCATATACATATATATATATATGTACATATATATATCATTATCAATTTGGATTTGGATTTGAACAAAGCTCCAGGTTAAACACACATTCTGAAATGTTCCCGCGTTTTACATTCTTATATCGTAGATCGATCGATCTATATATATATTATATATTAGTATACATTAAATTCAACATTTATTCGATTAGTTAAATGTGTGCTCGTGTGTGTGTGTGTGTTGCGTTTCCTGCTGGGTAATACATGCATTACATAAGTTTAAAAATCCATCATCTCTACTTGCTCTCTAGTTATTTTCTTCCAATATCCATCAAGCTCCCTTCCTGACAGTAACGCTTGGCATTCACATTCACTTGTGTTGTGCATTGTGTGTCCTTTGCTAGGATTCAGATCTCTCAGGTGTGTCACGATTTGTTTAAAGATATATTGATTTTGGTTTCGCGTTGCTTCGTTCCGGTCTAAGCCTCAGGGGATTGAAGCTATTGAATTTAAATGCATGTCTACTCGTAGCTTCTGCTAATTGCCAGCCAATCTGTCGTTCCTGCTTCCTCACCTACTCCTCGCCTCGCCTTGCCTTGCCTCGCCCTAGGAATCAACGTTATTATTTGTATTTTGTTTGACTACATAAAACATATGTACGTGCATTGTTAATATGTATCTATCATTTTGGATCGGTGCTTAAACATATTGATATACTCTATCGTCTACCTTCGCTCGCTGCGCCTATCTTTGCTTGTCTGGCCAACAACAAATACATTAAATAGTTTGTAACAAATAATAAATAAACGACTGACCGACCAACCCTATCCTTCCTCTCCTGGTGTGGCCATAACAATAATTATGTAGTTTCTTCCATCTCTCGATTGGTAAATTCTTGTGGTTTTGCCTCTGCCTTTGGGAACGTCGATCAATTACAAATAATCGTAGATATCTATATAGGATTTGATCTGCTGATTGGTTAAGCTATATACAATCCGTGTATATAGCAAACCAAACACAAAAAAAAATATGTTACTCGTATATGTGCAACGACTTGGTTAATATTGCACTGATTCAAAGAAATTGTTAGCGCGCGCACTCTTCTGGCTCCAGCTGCAGCGCCTTGTCTAGATTTATACCCCAGTCTAGTTCAAGTTGCGTCGACGACGGAATACCAAGGCGAATATGGAGCGTATGCGCCACCAGCGGCTGCGGTGGCGCGTGTGGATCTTCTCGGAGCTGCTGTCTGTGCCCTTCTGCAGCTCCTTGCGACGGATCTCACGGACGAGTGTGTAGAACGCTTCGTCGATGTAGTGGCGTAGTGCCGCGGACGTCTCAAAGAACGGACAGCCGAACTGATTGGCCAGATTCTTGCCCTCCTCGGTGGTGACACGACGCTGAGATTCCAGATCCACCTTGTTGGCAATCAGCACCAGTGGTATCTCCTCGGACAGACGCACCCGGGTGATTAGTTTGCGGTACTCCGATGCCTCCTGGAAGCTGTGGCGGTCGGTGACCGAGTAGCAGATGATGAAACCTTCCCCACAGCGCATGTATTGGTCCCGCATGGCCGTGAACTCGACCTGGCCGGCAGTGTCGAGTATGTCGAGCAGGGCGGCCTCGTTGTCTATGACTGCCTGTTGCTGGTACGAGTCCTCTGCAGACGGCAACGAGTCGGCAACATTTAAGGATTAATAAAACGAGTTCAAGTCCATCGCGATGCTGCAGCACACTCACCAATGGTCGGGTCGTGGTAGTCCAAGAAGCTGTGGCTCACGAACTGTAAGGTAACAGCTGAACACCCGAACGAAAAAGCCGAGACAGGCAAATTGGCGATGGTGCGTGCGGTGTGTGAGGGTGGGTGGTGATGGGGGACGGGCAAAACAAAGCGTAAAAGAAATTGAGATAATTTATTGATTTTTCGCAACCACAATCAAAATGCGCAGTGATAACTTTCATTGTAGCCGATTTGCTAGCCAACTCACCGGACTTTCCGACACCGCCATCCCCGAGGATGACTATCTTGTACACCCGGAGGCCTCCTCTCATGTTCTGGGGCGGTGCTGGGGCTTGTTTTACGCTGCCATTGTCCATGCGATCGTTGCCAATGTGCATCGAGTCCGTGTCGCCGCCACTGGTGCAGGACCTCAGTTTGCTGGACCTTTTCAAAGCTGCACAACCAATGGACATGTCGCCGGCCATTACTTTAACTCCCTACCCCACAGGGCCGTTGGTCGTTTACTTTTTTCAACAACACGTCCCGCCACAGCCCACTTAGAACTCTATAAAACCGATTCTGTGTATTTTTTTTTTTCTTTTTTTTTGGGGCTCGGGTTAGTCAATAAAATATACCGCCTGACCCTCAAAAATGTACCAACAAATACCGAAAAATACCCTAACAACATTTTTACATTGACAATTTTATTTCCACAGTGAATTTACATTGCTGCTGCCCGCAGAAAGTGACAATAAATTGAACAAAATACTGAATATTACCTTTTCGCATCCACAGAATGTCTGGCAGCGTCGATCGCAACGGCGCCGTTTTATAAATAATCCCAACGACGGCGAGCTGCTCGCATTTCGTTACGTACAGCAATCGTGTTCGGGAACGCTGCCAGCCCGGTCTTTGTGGCCACCGACGACACCTAGACACATCTGGATAGAAAAAACAACACACATTTCCCACCCATCATTGGCATACATTTTAGTGTCCGACCAGGAAAATGTCGGGCGACGTGCAGCCGCGTAAGCGCAAGGACAAGCGCAGAAAACGCGGTAAGTTCGCCATTACCCTTCTCCCTTCATCCTTCGCTCCACAGTGAGGAATGTAGAAACCGTTAGTTTGGGTAAAATTTCTTGTGGCCGCCGCTAAAGACGTAGCTCTTCAGTTCATTTCTTTTATTAGCAAAATAATATTGTCGAGTGCCTTTAAAAATAACTTTGCCCTATTATATAAAATTATACATCTCGCCTGTTTCTGTCGCTATGCGTGTGCCGATCCACTATAGACAAATATTTATGTATATGTATTGAATAGATGCGGGGGTCTATGTGTGGTTTTTATGACGCGTCGCAAGGAAAAGGGCATTGAACATTTCGGTTTGGTTGGCTTGAATTTTCATTTGAAATTATTTGGGGGAGCTGCTCTCTGCATTTTATCTCTTGTGTACGCTATCCCGGGACTGCTATCTAACGGCTTATCTCTAAAGACTAACAACTGAGGGAGGCTAAGAAATCATCACGGCTATAATTCATAATTCCAATGATATTAATGCGCTGCACAAAGACACAGAATGACACTTCCCGTTTTGTCTGTGGCCATTACACCCACCACCGTAGATTCTCATTTTGGTCTGGCCGTGCAAAGAAAACATCGAAATTATATGTAAAACAATTTAATTTCACTTGGCCATCTGCCCAAGAGCATGACTGGCGGGTTCTTTGTTTATTATTGCACATATTTAGGCATAAACAATTCCCTCTCTTATCGCATTGTAATACCGGTGTCGGGCTAGTACATTTTAAACGGCTTTGGCATTAACTGTAACTAACTTTTTGTGTTTAGATGATCGCAAATCTGACGGGGATGTGACTGTGCTGCGTCAGTCCAGCTTTCAAGGTAGCTAAAATCAACTCCGTCCCATATCCACATCCGTTGTCCTACCCTCTGCAGCCCCACAAATCGCTTTCTAAACCAAATTAAAGTCTCTAGTAGTTACTAAATCAACCGCTTGTCTATCCCCACGCTGTCTGAAGGTGCATTTAATTAAACAATTTGTAATCACATGTGTTTATTATTCACTACCATGCAATCGCACACACAAAATCCACAGATGACGACGAGTCTTCCCATGGCGTCCACATTACAAAGATGGGAAACGACGATGTACACTTGCACGTGCATCACGAGCACGGCACCGGCGGCAATTGGTGTGCCAAGATCATATTCTTCTCTCTCATGGCAGTACTCTTGGGCCTCGTGGGCCTGATCATCTTGGAGAATCGTGGCCTTGAAGATAGTAAGTCCAGAAATCACTAAACGGAAGTGTTTTGGTTAACGAGAATTTATTTTAGTGGATACACCGCTGTCTGAGTCGCGCTTCTCTAACTATTTTAATGGTTTGGTCGACGAACATAGAGGGGAGCATGATGCCCATGATGTGCACAAACCGTCTGGGGAGGCTTTGGATGAGCACGATGATCATGATGAGCATGATGAGCATGACGATCACGACGAAGAAGGTGGGTAAAGCACATATATGCAAGACTCTCTTTTTAAAGCTTTTGTTTATATTTTAGAAGAGCCTCTTTCGGAGGAATTAGAAGAGGAAGACGAGGAGGAGGAAGAGGAAGAGGAGGAAGAAGCGGCAACAGAGGAAGAAGCGGCAACAGAGGAAGAAGCGGCAACAGAGCAAGAGGAGGACACAGAGCAAGAGGATAAAACAGAACAAGAGGAAGATGAAGATGAAGATGAAGAAGAGGTAGAGGAGGAGCAGGAAGAAGACGACGATGAAGAGGAGGAGGACAACAATGCTGGCGAAAACATCACCGCCGAAGAGCCCGAAGAAGACGAGCTGGACGATGACAATACGGCAGAGCCCTCTGTTGAGGCTACCACAGAAGCCACCGTAGAAGCCACCGCCGAGTACGATGTAGAGGACCCCGACGAGGACGAACCCGAGGACGATGACGAAGATGATGTGCCAGAGTCTCAGGAACCAAATCCTACTACAGCGGAATTGGATGAGGTAAAATCTAGGTTTTTGTTGACTGTTCAGCACAACTACTATCTGGCTGTCTTTTTGCAGGATAAAACTGATGACAACGATGAGGCCGAAGAGGAGGAAATCAAAGAGTCTGTTCAATGGAAAGCACAAGAAAGCACCCCCAAGAAAGTCACAACGAAATATTACAAAGTTACTGACGATGATGAGGTGAGAAAAAATAATTTCTCTGGAGATAAATTTAATATAATTATTTACTCGATTTGCAGCATAAATACGACGACGATGATGACGACTTTGAGTCCCTAGACGAGGATCCCGAAGAGCTGGCACGGCAAGTGAGAAGAGCCAACGCTGCGGATAGCGAAGAGCAGCAACAAGACAATGATAAGGAAGAGCCCAAAGAAGAGGGCTCCTCCTGGTTGGCATCGCGTAAGTTGAGTCCCTGCTGAGGCAACTGCCAATGGAACAATGAACGGAACTCCCCTTAGGCCCTAGAACGTTAAGAACTGACAGACCATCTCGTACTCCACCTTACTACACACAAACCACACACTCAAAATATTGTACAAGAAAGTGCAAAACGAATCTTGTTTGTTCTCTGATACTAAAACCTGAAATCATTTTACAGTTGCCGTTAAATTTGGCGTTGGCGTTGCACTTGCCTTAGTTTCACGTCTTGTATTGAACAGGAAAAGTCCGAATACAAGTGAGTCTTCAATGCTTGACCTACTCTACTCCTCCATTGCTCTCTGCTCTATGATCTGTGATCTGTGATCTGTAATCTCTGCCAAAGCACGCCCAAAATCAATGTTAATGCATCTCTCTATACTCTATCTGACTGTATGTTCCGGCAGTTTGTAACCAAAGCGACGCTTTCCTTTCTAACCCAACCAAAAGCCTCCGAATTGGCAACAAAAACACTCTCAATGTCTCCAGATATCGATGTGTGACGTATTAACAGAACTAAAACAAAGTCTCGGCACTCGATTACTCTCTTCTACTTTTCGGTTTTGCAAACATTTCCAAACAAATGTTGAGGAATCGTTGCCTGAGCTCACATTTTGCACTTTCTTTATTATTTATTACATTACTTATGATTATGATTTTGTAATTTTGTAATTTTATTGTAGTCACAGCTTTGTTTAACTATTTCCACCAATGTATATGTATGTATGGAAATTGCTGTATGGCTTTGTTGTTGCTCGTATAGTAATAGATTTATCCGCATTGTGTTGACCCAAAATACATATATTCCGTGATGAATGTGTAGCCGAAGAGGAGCCGCCCCCACCGGAGGCGAACATGAGGCGCCGCCTGACGATTGCCACGGACGAGGATCAGATACCAGACGACCTGGAGGAGATTCCGCTGCTAGACGATGGTTGGAGATCACATTTTTATCTCAATTCAAAACTTCGGCCTCTCGAAGTTGCTTCGAAATCATTTCCAGCCGCTGCTGGAAGTGATCTTGAAGCCTTTAGTTAGGGTCCAAAAATGTACCCATTTATATTAATTTATATAATATCAAATATTCCATCACAAAAACAAGAATATTCCGAGGAGGAAATCGAAATCGAGGAGGAGATCGAAGTGGAGATCAGCGACATCGAAGAAGAGGATGCTGGTGCAGGTGATGTGGCATTATCCGCCAGCTATGTACCCGAAACCTTTGAGCAATTGAGCTCCATGTACAAGTCATCGCCAGAGCCACCGAATGAAACGAGACCCGAGGAACCGAAAGATACGGAGGAGCCATTGAAACCGTCGGGCTTCAGTGATCTTTATGTGGAGTACGAGGACGGGGCCATTGAGGATTACGAGCACGATGGAGAGACAGATGAGGAGGACGAGATAACCGACGAGGAGGAGGACGAGATATCCGATGTGGATGATGCCGATCTAATGAGCAGACTGGAGGCCAAATACGGCCGTCTGCCGGTTAAGGAGTACGAAAGCGATCCGGACTCTGACGATCCCACCTGGACACGTAATTACTAAATGTACAATTCACACAGTATCGCCACCGTCTCTCGATGTCCTCCACCGCATTGACTTATCCGACATACTCTCGTATTGTTTAAGACTCTAAAATAATCTCAGTCATGGCCATAAGCTACACTCTACTTTAAGACACACCATCTGATCCATAACCGATCCGTAAGTGAAGAACTTCTCTTACTCCTACTATCCTACTACACTTCATATGTATAAGGTGGAGCTCTGTCTAGGCCCTTAACCGTTCAAAGTTCCTCCCCTTTCACTTCATTAATAACTAATTCGGACATTCTTTAACCCAATCAGAAATCAAACCCAAAGAGGTTCCAGCTTCGGTCCCAGCTTCAGCTCCAGCTTCGAGTCCGGCACCAGCAGCAGAGGATTCCTTTCAACAGGAGCTGCGTCAGGCTAATGCCGAAATGATCCGGGAGGTAGGTCACAAACTAAACGTCTTTGTGCAGTCGGAATAACCCAAGAAATCTCTCGATATATCTCTAGCTCAACAATCATTAAATCACATTAAAAACCAAACTCATTTCATAGCTTTAGTTTCATGTTTGCTTTGCTAGTCACTAGATCTATTAACTGTTTAGCTTTATAAGAATCGAAACATAAGATTTGGCTTGTTGGAAACCCACTTGTCAGGGCGTTTCAGCGGGGCACATCCACGGTGAGGCCTCCTCCAGCCAGACACACACACCCCCACTGGATGAGGTCTCCTCGATGTGATGTCTCCCTGCACTCAAAGCCCCTGACAATTGTGCTTCCCTCTCTAATGAGCTTCTTTATATACTTTTTGTACTAATTGCATGTTCCGTGAACCCTATCTAACCCGTCTTTGTGTGCGTTTTGGCTGACGAACCGCGAACTAATCCCCGCCCAAAGAACTATGTCCAAGCCCTGCGCTCGTTTAACACGCTCATCCAACACTATGCCGACGAGCCACTCGCCCATCTCGGCCATGCCCGCTTGCTGGAGCGTCTGGCAGAAAAGGAGCGCAGCAATCAGCGACTGTGGCAGGCCATTGATGCCTACAAACGATATCTGGCCTTTGGCGAGCTGGTGGCCAGCGATGGAGAGTTTCTTTCTGCCGGAGAACGCTGCATCCAAAATTTGCGATTCATGGGTGAGTATTTTGTTGGCGGTGTTGGAGAACCCTCTAAAGAAATCTCTCCTTCAGGCTATCATCAACAGTCGGTGAACATTCACGAGCTGCTCATCGAGCGTTTGCCCGCTGATCCCCGACTGCGCAATCAACTCTCCTTCACCCATCTTACGGCCAATAAGTAGGTGAGCTAAGGTTCAAGGGGAAAACCCCAGTGCGGCTCTCATCTCACACGATTGCTTGCAGCATGCGGCAGATGAAACTGGTGGCAGCTGCAACCCTGAAGCTCTGGCCAGACGATCCTGTGGCGCAACTCCACTTCGGCCTGGCAATCAAACAGCTCCATGGAGACTACGAACAGGCGCTGCCCTACTTGCAGAACGCCATAGCGTCCAGGGCAGAGGGCACACAGGAGGGGTACTTCTATCTCGCCTTGGGAGAGACCCTCCAACGCTTGTCCAGACAGCCAGAGGCTGTGGAAGTGCACAGGCAGGGCGTGGCCAGGGGACTCATTCCCAGCGTCTACCAAAGATCGTTGTACAATGAGCCCCAGCTGAGAGCTCAACCCTTTTGGCAGCCATCGGAGACGGGATACGCCTCGCAGCTGAGGAAACTGCAAGAGAATTGGATGTCCATCCGGAAGGAAGCCCTGGCTCTGCTCAACCATCGCGGTTACTTTGCAGATGAAACGGAGAATCTGCGCCACAAGGGCATCTGGCAGCAGTTTGAGCTCTTTGCAAAGGGTCAGCTTCATGGGAAGAACTGCCAACGAGCTCCCATCACCTGTGGCCTGATGAAGGCGTTCCCCGAATCCAGCGGCTGTCGCAGGGGACAGGTGAAGTTCAGTGTGATGCAGGCAGAGACGCATGTGTGGCCGCATTGTGGCCCCACCAATTGCCGCTTAAGAGCGCATCTCACGCTGGTGGCACCAGAGCCAGAACGAACCTCACTTCGAGTGGCAGAGCAGGAAATGTGAGTACAAATACAAGTTTCCCCCCCGATCAAAATGTGATACGTTTTTACCTCCTTAGAACCTGGCGTGAGGGCGAACTAATCATCTTCGACGACAGCTTCGAGCACGAGGTCTGGCACAATGGCACTCGTCCCCGTCTGGTACTCATCGTGGACATGTGGCATCCAGATCTAACTGCCACACAGCGTCGCACTCTGACGGCCATCTGAGAGCAATATTGAGCGTCTTGATTAGATTTCAAAGTGGTTACGGTTCCTAGGCTACCCAAATAGACAATTTCGCCTTCCCCTTTTCGTTCATTGTTAGTTGAATCATTCACTAGTTATAGAGCCATTATACTCATCTACGTCTGTATTTGTACCTCTTAATTGTTAAGCTCAGTCGAATGCGTGTTTAGGCCATAGGAAAATGCACTCTCGATATGTATTTACATACAAACTGCTTTGGTGGGCAGCAACTGTTTGCCTTTTGTACATTAACTACAAAATCAATAATAAAAGTTTTTTAGGATTTCAAAATAGATGGAATTAACTATCGGGGAGGCTGGGCAACATCTTAGCACGCTAATGTGTTCGCTTAATCATTTTTCTATAAAAACGAGACTCACTCGGATTCCCATAAATCAAAACAATAATGCGCCTGCTCTGGTCTGGAGTTCTGTTGACTCTATCAGTATTTTTGCGTGCAGCTACTGGCGACAATTTGGATGTTTGCCTGAAGGATCTGGGCTGCCTGAGGGGCACTCGCATGCCAGGCTATCAGGGCGACGAGTTTGAAGCGTTCTTGGGCATACCATTTGCTCAGCCCCCGGTGGATTCCCTCCGACTCAGAGTAAGTTACGGAAATTGCATTCATTTGTAGCAGACTTCTATACAATTATATGTAGAATCCTGTGCCAGCTGTTGCCTGGGAGGGCATCCTGGATGCAGGGAGAGCAAAAGACAGTTGCCTGCAGAGGAACTACTTGGCCGCCAATTGGCCAGTGTCGGGCGTGGAAGATTGCCTCTACCTGAATGTCTACAGACCCAAGGTTATGCTCGATGTGCAACGGAAATCCAGAAATGATCTAACTTTCATTCCTTACATAGAAACGAAATGGAAATCCCTTGCCCGTCATGTTCTACCTGCATTCGGGGGGCTTCCATACCGGCTCTGCCCATCCGGCTGCTAGTGGACCCGAGTATATGATGGACACGGAGCAGGTGATCATGGTCACCGTGCCCTATCGCTTGGGACCATTCGGTGAGCTCTGAAAAAGGAGTTATACAGCGTTTATTCTAGAAATTATTTCTTGCAGGATTTCTAAGCACTGGCGATTCGAATATGCCTGGAAACTTCGCTTTAAAGGATCAGCGCTTGGCCATGCAGTGGGTGCAGCAGCACATAGCGGACTTCGGAGGCGATCCCCAGCTGGTCACGATCTTTGGCCACAGTGCGGGAGGAATGTCTGCCCACTATCACATGCTCAGCCCCAGCTCAAAGGGTGAGCTTCATTGGTCTCCCGTTGGTTGCTCTCTTGAATCTTTTCTTCCCGCTAGGACTCTTTCACCGGGCCATGTCCTTGGATGGCACCATTCTCTCGCCATTCGTGAAGATCAACAAGGACCCACTGGCCCAGGCCAGAAAGCTGGCTGCTGTGGCTGGCATCATGGAGGCAGAAGACTTGAACTCTAAGGACCTGGCCCAAGCTCTGCGGGAGCTGGATCCCATAAGGCTGCTCACAGCCGTGGACTCTCTAAAAGTCTGGCACAACTTTCCTTTCGTCTGCAATCCGCCAGTCGTCGAACCTGTTGGATGTCCAGAAGCCTTCCTGACAGAGGATCCAGTGCAGGCGCACCTCGAGGGGCGCATTCATCAGGTTCCATGGTTGCTGGGCGTTAATTCAAGGGCCGGAGAGGGTTCCCTGGTCACTTTACTTCCCTTTGAAGATCGAAATCTACGTGCAGAGCTCAACGATCGGTTCCTAGAGCGTTTTTCCCACATCATCTACTTGCCTGAGGGCACATCTCCACACGTTGTCCGCGAAATCTTAGACGCCTACATATTCGAGGGAAAGACGATTAGCAACGATACACTTGTGCCGCTGGCCGAGATTTCTGGTGACTTTGGGTTCTACTATCCGCTCTACGAGACGGCCTCCAGCTATGCGAAATACGCCAATCTCCAGGAGAATCCGCTATCCTTCTACTTTTTCGAATACCGTGGGCTGCGTACCCTCTCGACTTTGTTTAGCGGTGGGTCCGTGGAGTATGGGGTGGGTGCTGCCCACATGGACGATGCTCTGCACACCATACGGATTCCAGCTATTGTCGAGGACTATCCCAAGGATTCGGAGGATGCTGAGGTCGTTAAACGGATGACCTCGATGATGGTGGATTTTGCCAAAACCGGGTAAGGGTTTATCCTTTTAAACATGAAAGAATTTCAGGGTTCATGATGCTCTCTCTTCTTTAGGACCTTCCACAGTGGCACATCCTGCCAAGCATCGGATTTCACGGATCATAAGATGTGCAGCTATGTCCATTTTGGAGGCACAGTTGGGAGCTATCAGGAGATCATCCAGAAGGACAGGAAAATGGAAGGCTATGCAATATGGAAAAGATTGTTTTTCCCAGATTCCGATTAGACAACAAATTTTGTTACTGTAGCTGGAATAGTATTAAAAGTTACACCACAAATAATGCCAGTTCTTACTGTAGAATGTACAGGGCTCGACACTGCTTATCTATTGTGAATAGGAAAAGGCTGCAAAATCGGAGCTTGGATCTGGAGCTCTAAATGCAGCTCACTGCTGTGGACAGTAAGAAGCGATTTTTAGTGCGAATAAAAGGCCAACTAATGGCAGTCAAGGGTACGGCCATTTGCTTTTTCACTCTTCGATGCCTGGTGTAGGTTGTTTAGGATTTTGGGGGGTTCTAGTCATGGTCTCGAGGAGAGCATCAAGTTTTTCCGGTGTCCGCATGTGTGAGCAGTTGGTAGAAAGATATTCACCATCTAAGTGCAGATGAGAGAATTCTCACCTTCAAGCCCATTCGAAGTATGTGGAAACAAACTTTTTTTTTTTGGATATCGCAATGGGTAATAAAAGATTAATACTTTCCCTTAAAATCGCCAACTGGAAAAAGTAATAACAAAAGGTATAGCCATAACGGTTGACTTTCAATTTAAACAATTACTTTTGTTAGTGAAGTCATTCACTTTTTATGAAGTCATCAGTTATTTACGTACGTCTATAATTGTAATATTAATTGTGAAGCTCAGTTGAGTGCGTGGAGCTAAAAATCATTGGAATTAAGACTTCCATTGACTTGATTATACAAATTTGTGCACTCTAATGAGAATGTGGAAAGTTGTAGAATGAAGTCGAATTTCTCTATAAAAGGGAGACTCACTGGGATACTCGCAAGTGAAACCAAACATGCGCCTGCTCTGGTCTGGACCATTAATCATTCTAGCTGTCTGTTTGCGTACGGCTACCGGCGATCCTTTGGATGTGTGCCTGAAGGATCTGGGTTGCCTGAGGGGCACCCATATGCCAGGATATCAGGGCGAGGAGTTTGAGGCCTTCATGGGCATACCATTCGCAAAGCCTCCTGTGGACTCCCTCCGACTCAGAGTAAGTTCCGTCCATTCGTTTCATAATTTTCTGACCATAACCATCCCTTTACCGACGTAGAATCCTGTGCCTTCTGGAGCCTGGGAGGGCGTCCTGGATGCTGGGACAGCCAAGGATGGTTGCCTGCAGAGAAATTACTTTGGTGACAAATGGCCAATTTCAGGAGTGGAAGATTGCCTTTACCTCAATGTCTACAGGCCCAAGGTTGCGCTGACGTTACGAAATGTAATGAAAAATCAGGAAAAATCTTCCTTTTCTTTCTTCCATAGAAACGCGATGGAAGTCCCTTGCCCGTCATGTTCTACATCCATGGGGGAGGTTTCTTTAGCGGCACTGCCCATCCGGTTGCCAGTGGACCCGAGTATATGATGGACACGGAGCAGGTGATCATGGTCACCGTGCCCTATCGCTTGGGGCCTTTGGGTGAGCTGTGAGGAAGGGAATATTCATAAACTGTTTCTTATGGAGATGATGTCTTGCAGGATTCCTGAGCACTGGTGATACGGATATGCCTGGAAATTTCGCTCTGAAGGATCAGCGCTTGGCCATGCAGTGGGTGCAGCAGCACATAGCAGACTTTGGAGGCGATCCCCAGCTGGTGACGATCTTTGGCCACAGTGCTGGGGGAATGTCGGTCCACTATCACATGCTGAGCCCCAGCTCAAAGGGTGAGGATTTCACTTAACTCTCATTGAATCGATGACACTCTATTGATTGTTTCCTTCCCTCTAGGACTCTTTCAACGGGCTATGTCCTTGGATGGCACCATTCACTCACCATTCCTGAAGATCAACAAGGACCCACTGGCCCAGGCCAGAAAGCTGGCTGCGGTGGCTGGCATCGAGGGGGCAGAGAGTTTGGATAGCAAGGACCTGGCTCAAGCTCTGCGTGAGCTGGATCCTGTTGAACTGCACAAGACGGTAGATTCCCTTAAAGTCTGGGCAAACTTTCCCTTCATCAGCAACACTCCTGTGGCTGAGCCTGTTGGATGCCCAGAAGCCTTTTTCACGGAGAATCCGTTGCAGGCGCACCTTGAGGGACGCATCAATCAGGTTCCATGGTTAATAAGCGTTACTTCGAGGGCCGGAGAGGGAGCTCTTTCGCTTCTGCACGCCTTCGACGATCGACAACTACGGGCGGAGCTCAACGAGCAGTTCCTGGAGCATTTTGGCCACGTTTTGAATTTACCAGAGACCGCATCGCCTTCGGTTGTCCAGGAAATCTTAGACGCCTACGGATTTGAGGGAAAGACGATTAGCAACGATACGCTTGTGCCCTTGGCTGAAATCGCGGGAGACTTTGGGTTCTACTATCCGCTCTACGAGACGGCATCCACCTATGCAAAGTACGCCAACCTCCAGCAGAATCCGCTCTCCTTCTATTTGTTCGAGTACCGTGGAATGCGCACCCTCTCGACCCTGTTCAGCGGTGCATCGGTGGAGTATGGGGTGGGTGCTGCCCACATGGACGATGCTCTGCACACCATACGGATTCCGGCTATAATCGAAGACTATCCCAAGGATTCGGAGGATGCTGAGGTCGTTAAACGGATGACCTCGATGATGGTTGACTTTGCCAAGACAGGGTGCGGCTTTATACTATTTTCAATGAAAGAGTTTCCAGCTACATGATGCTCTTCTCTTCTCTAGGAACTTCCACAGTGGCACCTCCTGCCAGGCATCGGATTTCACGGATCATGAGATGTGCAGCTATGTCCATTTTGGTGGCACTGTTGGGAGCTATCAGGAGGACATCCAGAAGGACTTCAAGTTGTCAGCATATCCGATTTGGAAAAGATTATTTCCATGAGGATGACAGCAGAATAATGTTTATTACTTCCTCTTAGTTTTTGCACCTGGAACGAGAATTGTTTTGTTGTAATATTTTAGTGTATCTCTTTTGTTACACAATAAATAACTTAACTGGAACTGCAGCGGTATAAAGTATGTTGTTTATGCGTTGCAGCGTTTGCCTTTGGTGTCGAGTCGACAGCTGGGAGTAGGGGCGTGTCCATCGCTGTTCCAAATAATCGCTGGTAGTTATTGGGGGCAGATCCAACCCCCTTTCATCTACTTTTGTGGAAACTCTTAATTTTTGAGCTACAACAAACAATGAAAGATTACATGTAACTAATATCGAAAACTGAACCTTTTTTCCATGGATGGCAACGGTGGTCATTGCATGTAAACGAATACCGCCCCCTTTTGTTCATAGCTAGTTATATTTAGTCAGGCATTAGTTAAAGATTCATACTCATTAAATGAGGACGAGTAGTACATCAGTACTTATAGCTCTTAATTATTAAGATCAGTGGATTGCGTGCTGCGGCCATAGGAAAATGCACTCTCGATATGTATTTAGCATACGATCTGCTTTGGTGGGCAGCTCAGCTTCTGTTTGCCTTTTGAACTTCAACAACAAAAACTAAAAACAATAAAACGTTTTATATGCTTTGAATATTATTAGAATTGAGTAATTGATTATACAAATTTGTGCACTCTAATGTGAATGTGGGGAAGTCAAAGTTCTGTATAAAAGGGAGACTCGATCGGATTCTCGCAAGTGAAACCAAACATGCGCCTGCTCTGGTCTGGATTTATCGGCATTCTAGCTGTCTGTTCGCGTACGGCTACCGGCGATCCTTTGGATGTGTGCCTGAAGGATCTGGGTTGCCTGAGGGGCACCCATATGCCAGGATATCAGGGCGAGGAGTTTGAGGCCTTCATGGGCATACCATTCGCAAAGCCTCCTGTGGACTCCCTCCGACTCAGAGTAAGTCCGTCCATTCGTTTCATAATTTTCTGACCATAACCATCCTTTTACCGACGTAGAATCCTGTGCCTTCTGGTGCCTGGGAGGGCATCCTGGATGCTGGGACAGCCAAGGATGGTTGCCTGCAGAGGAACTTTTTTGGCGTAGAATGGACAATTAGGGGAGTAGAAGATTGCCTCTACCTGAATATCTACAGGCCAAAGGTTACGCTTAATGTGCAACGAAGATCAAGACTTGATTTAAATGTGTGTTCCTCCATAGAAACGCGATGGAAGTCCCTTGCCTGTCATGATATACGTCCATGCGGGAGGTTTCTTTAGCGGCACGGCCCATCCGGTTGCCAGTGGACCCGAGTATATGATGGACACGGAGCAGGTGATCATGGTCACCATACCCTACCGCTTGGGTCCTTTAGGTGAGCTGATCGTAAGGAAGGAACTATCATCACAGTTTATTCTAGAGGTTATGTCTTACAGGATTCCTGAGCACTGGCGATTCGAATATGCCTGGAAATTTCGCTCTGAAGGATCAGCGCTTGGCCATGCAGTGGGTGCAGCAGTACATAGCGGACTTCGGAGGCGATCCCCAGCTGGTGACGATCTTTGGCCACAGTGCGGGAGGAATGTCTGCCCACTATCACATGCTCAGCCCCAGCTCAAAGGGTGAGCTGCGCTCGTCTGTCGTTGGACGTTCTATTGACTTTTTGCTTCCCTTTAGGACTCTTTCACCGGGCCATGTCCTTGGATGGCACCATTCTATCAGCAGTCCTTCAGATCAACAAGGAACCCTTGGCTCAGGCGAGAAAGCTGGCTGCGGTAGCTGGCATAGAGGGAGCAGAGATCTTGGACAGCAAGGATCTGGCCCAAGCTCTGCGTGAGCTGGATCCTGTTATGCTACACAAGACGGTAGATTCCCTAAAGGTCTGGGATAACTTTCCCTTCATCAGTAATCCGCCGGTCGTCGAGCCTGTTGGTTGTCCAGAAGCCTTTTTCACCGAGGATCCGGTACAGGCGCACCTCGAGGGACGCATCAATCAGGTGCCATGGCTGCTGGGCGCTAATTCAAGGGCAGGAGAGGGTTCTATTGCAGTTCTGCATCCTTTCGACGATCGAAAACTACGGGCGGAGCTTAACGAGCGGTTCCTGGAGCACTTTGCCTATATCCTGCATTTGCCTGATGGCACATCGCCTCAGGTTGTCCGGGAGATCTTAGACGCCTACGGAATTGAGGGAGAATCGATTACCAATGATACTCTTGTTCCGTTGGCCCAGATCGCGGGAGACTTTATCTTCTATTATCCGCTTTTCGAGACGGCCTCCACCTATGCGAAATACGCAGACCTAAAGGAGAATCCGCTTTCCTTCTACTTTTTCGAGTACCGTGGCATGCGCACTCTCTCGACTTTGTTCAGCGGTGCATCGATTGAGTATGGGGTGGGTGCTGCCCACATGGACGATGCTCTGCACACCATACGGATTCCAGCTATTGTCGAGGACTATCCCAAGGATTCGGAGGATGCTGAGGTCGTTAAGCGGATGACCTCGATGATGGTGGACTTTGCCAAAACCGGGTGAGATTTATATAACAGAATGTCTGCCCACAAAGTTATGTAATTGATGGTCTTCTCTGCTTTAGGATCTTCCACAGTGGCACAACATGCCAAGCATCGGATTTCACGGATAGTGAGATGTGCAGCTATGTCCATTTTGGAGGCACAGTTGGGAGCTATCAGGAGATCATCCAGAAGGACAGGAAAATGGAAGGCTATGCAATATGGAAGAAGTTGTTTTTCTGAAAATGCAGAATCTATTTTCAAGGTTAATTGAATGGTAGAGCGCCATGCGAATATCACTTAATATGTGGAATTGGAACGGCCATTGTAGTATCAAAGAGGAGAGTTGAGATACACTTACATATGTTTTACAACACAAATACATCACTTAACTGTAGCTCAATGTCAATTGTAACTGTAAATGGTGCGCACTGCTTCGCGTGTTCTCTCCCGTTCACTGCCTCTCTCTCTCTCTCTCTCTCTTTAGCTAGCGGCGCTTGGCTGCTGCTGTGATTCCGAAGGTCAGTTTGCAGTTTGCAGACAATGCAAGAAACGAAACGAGATTAAGTGCGAATAAAAGAGAGAGATGTAATGGGAAGGAACGGAACGGAACGATGGGAAGAGTGATGAGATAAGATATCAGACAATCAAGGGCACATGCAGTGCATACATAAATACTTATGCACATACATATGTACATACATATGTATGCATAGAAAGATGCAGGATAAAAGGGAAAGTGAATCTGCCAAGCGGCTTAGTCGGAGCTCAGCTGTTTGGCAGATCAGAGTAAGTGAATTCCCTTTGGCGACTGGAATTGCAACTGCGACTGCGACTATATCTGATATGCAATTCCAGATCAATTGATATCCGCTCCGATCAAGCATGCGTCTTGTGTGAGTTTGATCGAGTAGTGCTGAAGTGCCGTAGTGCTGCTGTGTGTTGAATAAAATTTCCATTTCGAGTTCAGTCACTCAGCCGAGATAGTAGTAGACAACAGCAACAGCTATGGCTCAGCGCATGGCAGAGTTTTCTTGGACGATTAACCAACGAGAGCCCTCAGATCGATTTGGATCGTTGTCGTGTAACGTTCTACATATTTTCCGATATTCCGAGTGAGTTTTCCCCCCAAGGAGTTTTAATGCAATTTATGCAATGGAAAGCCCTGCGAACTTTAGAGAGTGTCCAATCGAACCGATTTAACGTTGACATCATCTTGGGGGGGCAATAACAAGGTTTTGGAAGCACCATCGAAAAACTGTTCATAAATAAACCAATCACTCGATCGATATGCATAATTAATGATCCATAAAGATGGCTATTAACTCGGGCTTGTCTTTGGTTTCGGTTTCTTTGTAGCCAGACGATGATTCAGGCGATACAGTTACGGATGATGATGCTGTCGGTGGAGCTCGTGCTGCTCGTGCTAGAGCTCTTCTCGTGCCCCACTCTGGCGCTGGACCCGCCGCTGACCGTCTGTGCGCGAAGTGTGGGCTGTGTCAAGGGCACACACCAAAAGGGCTATCAGTCGGAGCAGTTCGAGGCCTTCATGGGCATTCCATATGCCCTGCCACCCGTGGGAGCGTTGCGGTTCAGCGTGAGTTGTGCCCCCGAAAGCAACCGAAGGGGAAAACGAGAGTTCCATGTAATGTCAGTTCCATTTAGAATCCCAAGGTTATGCCCAAGCTGATTGGTGTCTACGATGCCACCAAGCCCAAGCCGGACTGCGTGCAGAAGAACTATCTGCTGCCAACTCCCATTATCTTTGGGCAGGAGGATTGCCTCTATCTGAATGTCTACAGGCCAAAGGTGGGAGCCAAAACAACTCATTTCCTTGGCTTTACTCTTATACTTGTCAGTCTCTTCGACAGCTTGCACTTCCTAGACAATCCCTGCTGCCTGTCATGGTCTACATCCATGGCGGTGGCTTCTTCAGTGGCTCCGCTGGACCTCAAGTGACGGGACCAGAATACTTCATGGACTCGGGTGAGGTTATCCTGGTAACCATGGCCTATCGCCTGGGGCCTTTCGGTAAGCTCTGCACAAAAATCTACTCAGTCCGCAATTAAATATTTTCCTTCTTGTGGCAGGTTTTCTGTCCACCCAGGACTCGTCCATTTCCGGCAACTTTGGTCTCAAGGACCAGAATCTTGCCCTGCGTTGGGTGCAACGCAACATCGATGCCTTCGGTGGCGATCCCAAGCGCGTGACCATCTTTGGCCAGAGCGCCGGGGGAGTGGCCACGCACCTGCATCTGCTTAGTCCCCGGTCGAAAGGACTCTTCCACGGCGTGATCAGCACGAGTGGCACAGCCAACGTGCCCTTTGCCATCACAGAACGACCTCTGGAGCAGGCGCGTCTCGTGGCCGAGCTCTGCGGCATCAAGCAGGCCCAAAACCTCAGCACGGCCAAACTGGCGCGTTCGCTGCGCCGTGTGGAGGCAACCAAACTGCTGGATGCCGGCGATGGGCTCAAGTTTTGGGATGTGGATCACATGACAAACTTCCGGCCCGTGGTGGAGCGGGGCGTGGGCGCGGAGGCTTTTCTCAGCGAACATCCCAGGGAGCTTGTGGCGCGAGACAGTCGCATGCCCATTCCCTGGCTGGTGGGAACCGTGCCGGACGAGGGAGCCGTCCGCGTGGTGAACATTATGGGCAACGAGACGCTGCGGCAGAGCTTCAACGAACGCTTTGACGAGCTGCTGCAGGAGCTGATGGAGTTTCCGACCAGCTTCAGCGAGCAGCGGCTGGCCAGCAGCATGAGGCTCATCCTGAAGGAGTACTTCCGGGATGAGCACGAAGTGAACGAAAAGACTGTCCAGGGATTCATGGATGTAAGTGGCTACTGATCGGATGAGTCTATCGCTTATTTATTGCTCCATTTCCAGCTCATCACTGACAGGGGATTCAAGCATCCTTTGTACAATGCCATCAGGGAGGATGTCCGACACCGGCATCCGCTCTACATTTTCAGCTTCAACTACAGGGGCTCACTGAGCTATGCCTCTGCCTACACGTCGGCGAATGTCAGCGGCCGATACGGCGTGGTCCATTGCGATGATCTGCTCTACCTGTTCCGCAGTCCCCTCTTCTTTCCCGACTTTGAGCGCAACTCCACGGAGGCCAAGGTGATTCAGTCCCTTGTGGACTACTTTGTGCACTTTACCAAGTTCGGGTGAGCACGCGGAGCGGTGGCAAAGCGTTAGACGGGTATTAAATCGTTTCATTCCGTAGCAAACCGAGAAATATGGAGTCACTGACACCTTGTACGGAATCGCAGCTGCAGTCACGTTCCAGTGGAATGTGTGACTTCCAGGAATTTGCCAATACGCCGGCCCCTGCTGAGGGCTTCGAGGTGCACGTGTCCAGCACATTCCAGGCGGCACGAGTCCAACTCTGGTCGAGTATACTAAATGAAACCTCCTTAAATGAATACTAAATGAGTCAGTGAATGAATGTAAGGTACAGGAACTAAAGAAACGCTCTCAAAGATGTAGGTTCTAAGATGGAACTAGAGATACACATAACAAATAACTCAAATAAAATCTAATATTTAATCATTGATGTGTAGAATTCCAAAGATTCTTGCTGCAGTCAGCGCAGCCCAAGTCGATGAATGGACTGCAGCAACTCGAATTTTCTTTCTATCTACTTTACTCTAGCATATTCCATATACCATTTCAAAGTTTGCTAAACATGATAAGCTACAAAAATGCATTTGCATATACATATTTCTACATGTAATAACAATGTTGTGCAATCCAACATTCTTTCGTTGCTGGAAAGGCGACAGCTGTAATCAGGTTTAGCTGTCACGGGAAATTAACTGCCGCCAATGGGGGAAATGGGAACAAAGATGTTTAAATCAATAATATAATTTAAATATAATATTGTGTAACACTTCATAAGAGAATACAAATAATTGTTTGCCATTCCTTTAACACAGAGAAAATAAATACTTTATGTACATATGTATGTACAGCCACTTCTAGATGCCACTTTCTAGATTTACCTGCAGTTGTCCTCATTTATGGTTCACTTAAAAGCTCAATGAACTTTTGTATCTGATGGATTGCTGTGGGTGGGAAAGGTGCAGGGTCTAACTGTCATTTGGCCATCAAATTGGGTTAGCGCATGCAAAGCGCAGACACAGCCAGGTGCCCGAGGCCCGTGTGTAGCAGATTTATGTCAATTCAAATCAATAAAGCCAACCCGAAGCCCCGAAGCTAATGACAGCTCCTGCAGGACACTGTCCGACTCGAACTCGCTTCAGTTGCATTTGAAAGTGCAGCGCGAGTGCTTCAGCCATGGAGCTAGCCCGGAAGATTGCGATTCGGGTTGTGCCCCTGTTCCTGCTCGGGTGGCTGCTCACAGTGGGCGAGGCCTACCTGGAGAGCGTCCGCGTGGAGGAGATACCATTTGCCGGCCACAAAGTGCCCGCCAGCCGTCGTTCCAGTGGCATCCACCTGATATCCGGACTCGAGCATCAGCGCAATTTCCTGCACCTCTTCCATGTGCCCTGTGAGTGAGGGAGGACGGAGCACACCTCAGGATTACTAATATATGCCATTGCAGACATCATTTGCTTCTATGCCGCCAAAGGCAAGTGGCCCTATGTGCCGGGATTCATGAAGTACAAGGTGGACAATGCCGCTCGCAATTTGTTCCATAATAACGACAGTTTCATAAGGCAGTTCTGCACCAAGTGGATCCAAGTCAAGGAGTGCTTTCGCCCTATTTTTGGTGAGTTCAGAGGGGAATGCTGTGAGTTGCAACTCAGTCTTTGGTTCTTGCAGACAAGTCCAACGGAACCAGAGATGATCCCGAGGTTGAGACGCTGAATGCCAAGCTTCAAGGGCAGCGTTGCAACTGCGACAAGCTCCTTTCCACGGAGGCACCTGTTCCGGTTGTTTACTTTGATAAGAACTACATTGGCAACGTCAGCTCGGAGACCATTTTGAATACGATTGAGTTCTTGGAGAGTTTCCTACCGCCGCCGACTAAAAAGCACAAGCGGAAGAATCGAGTGCGTGGCCGTTTGGATGAAATTAATATTGATCACTAATCACCTTGATTTACGCTTAACATTGTCACCTTCAAATAATGATCTTTTTTAATACATTTTACTTTTAATGCAGCAATAAAATATGAATTTGAATCCAAATGAAATATGAGGATGTTACCGCCAAACTCTTTCCAATCAATATTTGAACGCTCATATTTAAAACGCAGAAATGAGTCGGGAAAGCTTTCAATATATCGATATTTCTCTGAGATCGGGAGAGCGTCTGACAGGAGAGAATTTCCCTGACCATCAGCGCGAACAGCTAGCTATATTTTGAATTGAAGGCTTGCGAAGCTTTTTTATAACCAGCAGATTTCAAACTAACGGTTGTTTTGCAACTTGTAGAGACAGATGAGAGAGAGAGAGAGAGGAGCTCACAGGAGAAAGTTGATTTCAACCAACATAATCATTATTTTTTCTTAAAATGCATCATCGAGGATTGAAAACTCAGGTGTAAAAGTGCAGCTATAGAATTTGATGTGACGTTTTTACCTGTTGTCAACACTTTAATTTGTCTCACCGATATCGCAGCGTGAAAGCTCCCTTGCTACCTGAAGGGGTGATTTTAATGAAAAGCTTAAATATAAATTTGTAAAATATAAGGTCATAAGGTAAACAATTCAATAAAATTGAGTATTTATGATAAGGAAAATGGATTGTTCAATCGGATTAAATTATTGTTTCAGTGTTTAAATTCTTTGCAAGATAGTAATATCAAATAGAACATCAAAATTAAGGAATATGATTTAAGATATATTTACGGTATATTTTTAAAATGAAAAGGTATATTTTGAGGGTCCGACGGTATATTTTATCGATAATTCCACGGTCACACTGAAATACATAATATTACTTATACAATTTGCGCCGATATCTTAAAAAAAAAATATTCGGCGAGTGCGGTCGTGTCGGCGGATGAAAAATTGTGATAAATATAGCTAAGGTGAAGCACTGCAAATGCTTTTAGCACATAGTCTCGCCCTAGAACACCGCATCCGATTAGAAAAGTTAGCAAATAAGTGGCAAGTGCTGGCCAAGCCAATTGATTAAACGCTCTAATTGAACTAAAATATTTGAAGTGCGAGTGAGAGGGATATAGTGAGCGATACCGAGGTATTGAAACGCTGCCAAAGAAATCTTGCCACCAACACACATTTTTTTGCATTCACTCTTTTTGCTCTCGGCCCGCTTTCATCGCGCGTTCATTGGCGCCTGTGTGTGCGCGTGTGTCTGTGTGCATATTTTGCCGCGTTGCCTTGCTGGCTCGTTCGTAGTCACTGGTATTTGTTGTTGTCGCTGGGAATCGCCCCAAAGACGCTCTTGGAAGAGTGTGCAGCAAGAGGCACGTGAATGTCGCAAAAACACCAGAAACAGTCCTACCAACCGCTCCCCACCGCTGCGGCCGCCATGGACAATCCGGCGATGAGCCAGAGCAGTAGCAGTGGCGGCAGTAATGATGATGTCGCCAACATACCTCCGACTTACTCGTCACAACAGTTGATGCCCTCGGATTCAGACAGCATGGAAGAGGCGCGTCAGCTTCGTCCTACTGGAGCCACGGCCAACCTCGCTGCCGGCCTCGGTCTACCGCCCGTGCCCACACGTCTCTCGGCGGTCGGCCGGTCGCAATGGTTTACCGTTGCTGTGCTCTGTTTTGTCAACCTCATCAACTATATGGACCGCTTCACGATTGCGGGTAAGTGCCTCTCCATCTTACTCCAGTTTTCGGGAAAAAACGTGACACTGCATAGTAAAACTGAAGACTCTCCAAAACGCTATGGGCAAATGCTGACTCTCCGTGTGATTGTGACGTCAGTTGTTGTTATTTACTTGAAAGATAAGGAAAAGTATTGTTGTGGATAGTAAATCCGCCGTTCTAAATATGTTTTCAAGTGCAGGGTCTGATGAAAAATGCCAACAGAATCGTACGAGTTGTGTATGTGATAATAGCCTCTGGGGATGACTAATCAGCGTTTACTTTACATTTGCTTGAATCATCCGATTCAAAAATACGTATGCATATGAGTATGTACAGTCATTTGGATATATATTTTTTATCGTTTAGTTCTTTTGATTCGCTTCCTCTTTTTGGGGGTACATTTCCATGGGAAATCAATCAAATTTCTCGCATATTCCTAACAATCGGTGGGTGTGATTTGTGATATCAGCACCTGATCATGGGGTGGGGGCCACAAAGGCTGAGCCTCAAGTGGTTCCCGCCCGCGTGACAATTGACAGCAATCGTATGTTATCATCTATAAATACGACTCTAATGGAAGTAAACTCCCCCCTCAAATATCCTCTAATTTCTGAGTAATCATTTCATTTCGTGCTAATTGTTTGTGTTGTAATGCGGGCTTGTAGAATCTTGGAATGTGTGAGGGGAAATCTTCTAACTTTCCAGACTGCCAGTAGCTTACATTTGAGATCTAAACAATAATTTTTGTGATTGAGTATAAGACAAGCAAAAATGACACCAGCTAATTGTCAATTCTTCTAAATTCTTAGTAATTGACTGAATTCGAGTAATGTGTGTGTGTTACAATGCGGGCTTGTGTGCAGGCAATATAAACAATAGCACTTATCCATCTCGGATAGCTACAATTCTTAAGTAAACGGCTAAATTGATTCTTTGTGGTTTAATGCGGGCTGTAGGGCTTAACGGATGTACTTCTAAGTCAGCATATACTTCCAATCATATAAGCGGATTTCACACAAATTTGATGGAGAATCTACTTTAATGGGGAATCCCAATTTAGTTTATAGTTATCAAATAAAGGAAACACTCTGCGATTACAGCCTGAATCAAATTGCGTTGCAGAAAAATATATTTACAGAGCTCTCCCAACGGCAATTGCCTGGAGCAACAGGTTACGTGTATGCCTGTTTATATGCAGTTCAAACTGTCGTACCCGCCCCTCTGGCAATGGGACGGGTAGTTACACAAGCCAAATAGCTTTGTAACTGGTTAATTTCCGTGCACAAATGGCCATAATTAACATTTAACATTAACTATCTTGGAAAGTTCTCTGGTCTGTGAACCTGAACTTGCATTGCCCCCGCCTCAAAGTGTTTGCAAATCAGCGAAAAGTCCTTTGCCAAGGTCAAAATATAATCTCTTTTGTACATTTTGCACTTACAGAGAGATTAAATGTAAAGAAAATTATCTTTTTATCGGTTGATTGAATAAGAATCGATCACAAATTGATTTTACACTCAGTTCTTGAGACTTTGATGTCTTTGTGGTAAGCTTTTAATGGGTAATGGGTGGCCCAAATGCTTAAAATATGTATATGTATGTAGATACATACATATGTATGTACATATCGCATGACTTTTAATCAACCAAAGTCGCTCCCAGCAGACAGGAAGCAGATTTGCACTGAATTTTGTACTGAAAAGGGCGATAACATTTACATTTAAAACTGAAACCACCAATGAGTCGTCCATCATTTACACTCACTCGCACTCATTGTGGTGAACTCACTCACTCATTCATTCGGTATACCCCTCTGGCTCCACTCCTCTCTCTCAGGCACACACACGCCCACTATCTTTTTGCTTACTTCGACGCAAATTAACTTTTTGTATACCCTTCAAATTTGGGTATCCTAACTGTGATCAGGTGCTTACAACGTTTAGAAGGAGGCCGCTCTGAGTTTCGTCGGTCTTTTCCAGATTTCAAAGCCATGCAGCCGTTCGGCTTTCGAAATTGTTGGCCAAATGTTGACCTTAGTGTCGTCTGCCTTTATAAACTTTTCCATATTTTGCATGTGATTCCAATTAGGAATAATTTTGTTTATTTAGAACAAAAACTAAAATAAACATTTGTGTGCACGCCCAAGGTTATACGAGTAGACATTTGCCTACTACAAATTTGTGGTTATCACAATTCCTCTGTCTCTTTTTACAGCAGTGTCTTATCAGTTTTAGTTGTAGAAACAGAAGCCACAATATCAGTGGCCAATAAATTGCATTTTGGCGCAGCTGTTACGGCCAGGCCCAGCGGCCATCGGGCACGTGTCGTGAATTTGTTTAAACAATTTCGCATTGATTAGATTGGCAGTTTCGTGGGTTATTTATTTTGTTTTTGGATGGCCTTTTCTGTGAATTTCAACAGTTTCCACATAGATAAATAAGCTCAAATACATTTACTGTTAGCTATATGCATACATATATAATTATGTATGTATGTATGTATATGTATACATAAGTATGTATGTATGCAGCCAAAGCCTGGTGTCTGTCAAGTTCAACGAAATGCATTTAATTAATATTTTAAGTACGTCCTGGCCTTTGTGCACGATATTATCTCCTCTCTTTTCAGTTTCGGTATTCGCTAACTTGTGGCAATGAGCATTTTCGTTTCCTTTTTAATGGTGGTTCTTGTTGACACCAAAGTGAACTTTGGATCACTGATCTTCTGCTCGTACGAAAATCAGCAGATATTTTGGTCAGCAGATATTTAGTCTAAATACATTTCAACATACATTAATATACATATGTAGATATCTATACACTCAACCGTTGTGCTTTGCATCCTACGTAATTTTCTTGGCCCCCATCCAAGGCGCCAAACAAAATAATTGTCGCTGTCCCATTGATTGAAAACAGATGGATTATATGTATTTATGTATGTTTTTTATAGGATCTTTAACGAGATAGAGTATCTTTTAGCTGTCTTTTGTTGCAAGCCAATTGAGGTATTTGCTTTTTCTCTTATTTCGATTTTATTATGCGCTTATTTTGCATTTTGTTCAAAGTCGCTGAGTTTGGTTTTCATGTCCGCTTGAAATGTTTTTCTTAACAAAATGTTTAAGGCACACACAGAAAAACTTTCCATTTTGTTGCCTTCATGTTTGGAGAAAGAAATAAACAAAATGAGATGAAACCTTGACACACCGAAGTGACGAATACCTTGGAATATCTACTCATGATTACTTAATGGAATATTTGACAACCGAATGCACAACGCAAGGGAAAATGCGATTTGCTGTTCAGCTGAACCTTTCCCAATATAAATTACAAAACACCTGTTCTATAATTCCAAGTTTATGGTCTTGCATTATACAAAGTTTGTTGCATTTTGCACTGTTTTGCAACGTCACTGATTCTATTGTGCATTTTTTCCGGGTTAACGAACTGCAGCTGTGTGCCAGGCGACGGCTTGACTTGCAAAGTGCACATTTCCCTCGAAATTGAATTAACCATAGAGCCACAGCCACAGCCCCACTACAAAAAAAAGCCATAATACAATCTAGTTAATCGGTCACTCGCCTATTGGGGTAGGGAATGTCCATTTGAATACGGTAAATGGGGAAATATGGGGAAGTTTTCAAAGTTTTGCTTGCATGCTTTCACAATTGATTTCCATTTGTGTTTATTTCCACCTGCCCAAAAAATGAAAGTTTTTCTCTGCAGCGAAAGTCTCCGTCGCCTTTCAGGTCCAAGAGCACTCGAAATGTGAATCAAAATATCTGTCCGATGGTATCCAGATTGTTTAATCATTGTCTGAATTTAAAGCTTACTCGGCAGATATCGCGTGATATTCAAGGCCAACGTCACCAGACCCAAAAGAGCGCAAAGGAGAGGACGTGTGACGAGAGGGACAACAATCACTTTCAGTCCAACAGCTTTTTCATTCATGTTAATAAGGTGCCACCTCTTCACCTCTCTGCCTCTCTCTTTCAAGTAACATTTACTGACTAGACGTAGTCGCAACAGTCTTCGATTTTCCAACCACCTACAGTACGTTTCGGCACTGTAAGCCACTTTCCTGAGGGGCTTAAAGCTTTGCTAAATGTATCAAATATTTAAATTGTTTTGGCTATCAAAGAGCTACATACATATATTAGTATCACATGGTATCAGAGGCGAGTTTCCAAATATTGTCTGCTTATCATGTTACGCACTGTCTTGTGCTAAATAAAAAAGAACAAATGAGAGCGCCAGAAACAAGCGAGAGGTTGAGAGAGTCAAACTGGTTCTAAAATGGCCAGAACCGGCAAAAAAATACATACACACAGACGTAGACGTAGACGGATCTCCCATTAGGGGGGAGAACTTGCCAATCTGCCCCCAAGGCGGCGACCCGCCTCACGGTACCAGCTGGCCAAGAATGCCATAAACAATCGGCATTCCATATGCGGGAACCCGATTACACCTCGTGTATGGGAGGGAAAGACCCCACCACAGCACACCCCGTTTGCCATGTCTGTCAGTTTTTCTGTCTATCCCCCACAACCTTCTCTGCCATTCCACACCCATCGCATATCGCAATGCATGCATGCACACACAATCACACTGTTTATCGCGTGGCGTCCTCCAACCATTACGTCACTGGGCAAACAAACTCTCCGATTGGTCGAAAACATCGTACGATAAATTTCTCAAAAGCGAAACCAGCAAAAAGAGACCCAGAAACTGAAATAATTAAAAGCAAACGCTGATTCACGTCCCACTTCGTGCCACGTTCGCTTGGCATTCGGCTGCACTCGGTTAGAGTTCGTTGGGGGGTTCGTTCGTTTGTACGGCACACAACTTGTTGAGCTTTTGCTTGTCTCCCACAGTTGTTTGTGTTGTTGCTGTGTTGTGCATTTACCGGCTTTTGATCTTCCTCTCTCTTTCGCGCGCGCTCTCACCTCTGCGTATTTGCTCACTCGATTGTCACTTTATTTTTGGGTGCTTGAGCACTTTGGGTCGAGGCAAAGCGGTATTTTGTAGACCACTCAGCCGCGTACATTGGCCCCGTACGCTGGTAGGGGCTTAAAAGCAATGTTTGAGCTGCAAGTAGAATGTAGGAAATGGCGTTAGATGTGAAAAAAACAGTTATTGACCGAGGTCGTTTTGGCCATTAATACGGCCTGCACATCCGTTTGATAATGAATTTTTAAACGATGCGACGAGACGTGCCGCATTGTTGTGTTGGCATGAAACGGAAATAAAATTGGTATTTGTAGGCGAAGGTGATTCATAATATAAAAATGAATCTTTGGGCACGTCTTGACACGGATTTTGTGTGTGTGTGTACACATTTTCATAGATCGAAAAATGCATCTGCTGGCCTAAGCGATGATTATCGATTCCAGTCATGCTTTTGTCATCGATAGTTGCAGCATTTCAAAATGCAACGGAAATGCCTGCATTTTCCGCATAAGTTGTATACTTTGTCTCTCTGTAGCTATTTATGATAGATCGAGAGAAATTACTGAATGATGATACCTATTTTTGCTACTTTTGTTTATTTGTTTTAACATTTTAACGAGTCACTGTGAAGAGAAGTGACTGCGTGACTGTGAGGCATGCTAATTAAGGAAGGCACCACCGGCACCTCTCACCACTCCCATCAACGTGGAGCTTACGTAAAGCACTCGAATATAGCATACTCATATTAAAAATTTATGTATTTGGCCAATTAGCGTCTGTCTACTGTTGATAGAAATAGTTGGTACACACCATAAAATATAATACAAAAACCCAATCACGGGTTTCCAGCTTGTGACAGTATTTTAATTCCTTTTAATTTCCTTGCAGGGGTGCTGAAGGATGTGCAAGAAGACTTTAAAATCGGCAACGACAGTGCGGGTCTCCTGCAGACAGTGTTTGTCATCTCCTACATGATCTGTGCTCCAGTCTTTGGCTATCTGGGTGATCGGTACTCCCGGCCGTGGATCATGGCCGTGGGTGTGGCCCTGTGGTGCACCACCACGCTATTGGGATCGTACATGCAAAGCTTTGGCTGGTTCATCACGTTCCGGGCTCTGGTGGGGATCGGCGAGGCCTCGTACAGCACAATAGCGCCAACGATAATATCGGATCTGTTCGTGAACGACATGCGCTCGAAGATGCTGGCGATGTTCTACTTTGCCATTCCCGTGGGTTCCGGTATGGGGTAAGTTCTATGACCCAAAGCGATGGCAGCAGCGGCGGCAGTAGGCAGTCGCAGCTGCAGAGTAAACAGGCTCTTATCAGTGGATCGTTCGTCTGGGGTGTTCCGCCTTCGACTTTGTCACTCCTCGGGAAGCGGTTATCAGCTGCTGACAACAATTTAACAGCCGACCGGGTGCAAAGTTTGGGGCGGGCCTCGTCTCAAGGGGATGCTCTAATCGGCGTAGCGTGAGAAAAGTCACGTGACTTCATTTCACCCATTGAAGAGCACCTTCAATTAAAAGTTTAAATTGATTTATTTTTGGCATGTAAAGAGGATGGCCTTAATTCAATTAAAGTGGGGTCAAGTGGCCAGGGGCTTGTCTCGTTGATTGAAAATTATGCGCCACGCCAATTGGCAGCCAATGCAGTGGAGGACCAAGAGTCAACTAATCGCAATCAACTCTAATGTACTCCCTATGCACCCTTTCAGATATATTGTGGGCTCGAAGACGGCTCACCTGGCCAACAACTGGCGCTGGGCGCTGCGCGTGACCCCATCCTGGGTGTGGCTGCTGTGCTGCTGATTATGCTGATCAAGGATCCGGAGCGCGGCCATAGCGAGGGCTCGCACAACATGGAGGCCACCTCCTACAGACAGGACATCAAGGAGCTGCTCAAGAATCGCTCCTTCATGCTCTCCACGGCCGGATTCACGTGCGTGGCCTTTGTGGCCGGAGCGCTGGCCTGGTGGGGACCCTCATTCATCTTCCTAGGCATGAAGATGCAGCCCGGAAACGAGAACATCGTGCAGGACGAGTAAGTGTACCATCCTCTCCATGAATCCCACTCCCCAAAAGTCCCCAATATCCCCCAATCCAATCGAGCTCGGCGCCTTATACCTTACCTCTGGTTCTATCATCGAAGCATCTCGTACAAGTTCGGCATAGTGGCCATGCTGGCGGGCCTGATCGGCGTGCCAATGGGCTCTGTGCTGGCCCAACGACTGCGCGGTCGCATGGAGAACTGTGACCCGTACATCTGCGCCGGAGGACTACTGGTATCCGCGCCCATGGTATTTGCTGCCCTAGTGGTGTCTCGGACGAGCGGATCGCTGTGCTTCTTCTTCGTGTTTTTGGCCCAAGTGGCCCTCAACCTGTGCTGGTCCATTGTGGCCGATATTCTGCTGGTAAGCTGGCCAAGAAGCGTTTCAAGCAACAGCAGCAGAAGCAGCAACAATAAAGAACGACGATTACTAATGCGCCCCAAGCCTAGCCCCAAGCTCGCCAAGCAGTTTTCCTTCCGCCTAAGCTATCTTGCAAAAACTAACCTCAAATTCAAAATTTTTCCTACCCTCCCCCTCCCCAAATTTAGCGTTGCATTCAATTTTGGAGTGATCACAATGGTGGCGGGCCTGGTGGGCGTGCCCCTGGGCTCGTTCTTGTCGCAATATATGGTGAAGCGGTACCAGTCGGCGGATCCGGTGATATGCGCCTTCGGTTTGCTGCTCAGCGCACCGCTGCTGTTCGGTGCCTGCCTGATGGTGTCGTCGAACGAGCTGGGCACCTATTTGCTCATATTTTTCGGACAGTTAGCTTTGAATTTGAATTGGGCGGTTGTGGCGGACATCTTGCTGGTAAGCCGACAGGGAGAGAGAGAAACACAGCTCCTCCACGAATTTCCCCAGTCTTGCTTTTGTAATTTTGCACTCACTTTTTGTTTAAATATCAATAATGTAAATGTAACTGTAATTACAACACGTACAACACGTAATATTAATATTAACTTTTTACTGTTATAATGACAACACCATCACACTCACACACACACACGCAAACACACAAGCATGCTTACACCCACACTCTAACCGATATATTTTTGTGTTGCCCTTTTACCGGTGGTGGTCATTGTCCCTAGCCGAGAGCTTGAAGGAAGTTTTAACCCCGGAGGGGAACTGACTCTATAACCCTTCTAAGCGGTGGATTTTTCAAGCCGTCTGGATTTGTAAATTATGCACTTATCTCACTTTCCGACTTGCATACATTTCTTTAAAAGTTTTGGCCTCTTTCCAACCATCTTAAAGCTGAGAAATGCACTCTCCTTCCTTCATAGTATTTTATCATTATTTTTCATCTGTTTCCCCTGTCCAGAGGGTTGACATTTCTTCATATTACTTTTTCCTTTTTGCAAATGCAATAAACGTAGAGCTCAAGCTATGCTGCTCCTTGGCATTTTTCCACCCTCTACCCCAATGGAAGTAAATATGGGGTGAAAGAGTGTGTGCCACCCCCAGACACTTGCAACTGGGAATAAATTTCATCGCACGCAACCCCCCAAATGGGGGCTGGGAGGGTAAACTTATTAAAGTCCCACATTGCCCACAAGTTGACAGTGCAAAACCCTCGACTCATACCCCCCATAGGTACAATATTTATATTGTACGCTTCTGTCTGGCACTTTTTTTGGGACTATCTTCACTGGCGAGTCACGTTTGCTGGCTACGCACTGATAAGCCAGAGATAGTGGAACTGTAGTTACTCTTTATCACACACATATACTAGTAGGTAGATACTCTGTCAATCAGATATTGGCTAGTCCTTGATTACTTTGATTTCAGTACAATTCGATAAAGGAGTTGATAAGCAGAACATATGAACGATTCGATAGTAGATTTATGATCTAGTGAACTTAATGATTTACCTAATTCAATACGATTGATAAGTGTGACCTTTCAGTTCATATTTAACCCAATTCGATATGTGACCTCAATCAACAAACGAATGAATTACCCCCTGAAGAGGTAATTGAATTTCCAGATAATCATACGATCCATATCTCTTATCTGTGGTCTACTTCTGAGTTCGAGTTACACTTTTGAACTTATCTGAGTGACTTTATCTAAAAGATATCTAAAAGATTCCTTCTTGGTAGCTTCGTCTGCGCTATGAATGGATAGGAAAGCTGTTTAAACAGCTGATGTGCGCAACCTATGCGACAAGATAGTGGTTGTTAATCTTAGCATATGTATAGGAAAGATATATACATACATATATCACATCCACATGCGTACTCGCAGACGTAATACTTTCAAGCGGTATGCATGTTATTTAGCCTGTTCTAAATTTGGCAGTACGTCAGACCATACTATATGTATGGTATATGTATACCCCTCTCGATGCATTATACTATTTTATTTTTGTTCGGTGTCTCTTTTTTACCACGCACTTGATTTGAGCGTATGTCCACTTTTTGCTGCCTTATTGCCATTGCAAAATGATTCCGTTCCGTGACAAAAATAAGCAATCGAAATTGGTTATCTAACCCGAAAGAGTCCCAATGGGCGGGTATTGGCCACTGCCTTGGGTGGCGCTACTTTAATTGTTTCAGATAAGGAGTTTTGATTAGAAACTACCTTTATCTAGGGTATTCAGCTGGAATGGGTTGACCTAGACTATAAGTAAGATCCCACTAGCATTTCTGGTGAAATTTAAGGATTAGTGGGCGTAACTTCTGCTTTACCACACATCCATAAAACGCACACACACACACACTCACATACACACACTATTGTAACAGTAAAAACTTAATTTAGCTTAAAGAAACAAAACGTTAATCACTCAAAATTGGTAGATCAACAAAAGAATGCCACAATCAAACAATTCAAAGAGCTACTATCCAGTAGCCGATGTCTGATCATCCTTCAATGCCGATCAGCATTATCAAAACGGTGAACTCTTCATGTCGATGGTACCGCTAGCAGCTCCAGAACTGTTCCCAGGCGCACGCTCGCCCACTGTTCCCAAGTGAGCGCCATTGTTGACACGAACCTGCACGCAAACTGGGGCCGGCGGACCGTTCTTTGTCCTCAATATTCTCGAGTGGCTCCATCTTTGGCGAGCTTTTGGCAGCATCAGAGCTTGTTTGATTGTGGCTGCTTCTTGCACACACGTACCGCACTCTAGAACACACACACCTACGCACCTTAATCGCACTTTATGTTTGTATGTAATATCGAACTATCGGCTGAGATGTATGTAAAATACTTGCTACAGGAAACATCCCTGTCGATAGTTTGAATCTAGGTTTTGGTCTTTGCTTAAAAACTCTTTGCTTTCAATGTTGTTGTTGGTAAAACTGCTGTTGACTTAGATTTAAATACGACACTGATTCAATCGAAATGAAACTAACATATATTTTCTCTTGTGGTGCAGTATGTAGTGGTGCCCACGCGTCGATCTACAGCGGAGGCCTTCCAAATACTCATCTCACACGCCCTGGGCGATGCCGGCAGTCCCTACCTAGTGGGAGCCGTAAGTTATAGCACTTCTGATCTGTGTAAGCCCACAATATTTACATATTTGATTGTTTGTACCCTGAACAGATGTCGGAGGTCATCATGAAGCATCTACGCAACCATCCCGGTGCTTCGGGCCTGACAAATGAACTGCAAAGCATGTCCCAGGTGGTGGAGTCGCAACTCATCAATGCCACGGATCTGGCCACGAAAGTAGCCTCGGAGGCTATCCATTCGTTCCAAACGAATCTAACCAAAACAGCTGAAAAGCTGACAGAACAGGTAGAGTTTGCAAAGTATTTTCTATGCTGGCCAATCTTAACTTTTGGTTTTCCCGCAGTTTACGGAAGTCGAGCAGTTTGAGGGCCTTCAGTACGCGCTGTTCTCCACCAGCTTTGTGGAGGTGCTGGGTGGCATCTTCTTCCTGTTCACCGCCTGCTTCATACTCAAGGACAAATACAAGGCAGCGCGAAGTGTAGCTGGTAAGGATCTCCCATTAGTCCGATGTCTTAGCACATCCCTCTGTCTATCTCGTTGGCAATCTCCTGTCAATTTCGGTTCTTTTCTTTGATTCTGTTGGTTGTTCGGCAGGCGAAAAGGGACTGGCGTCAGTGGCCGTAAAAGACGTTGAGTCTTTCAATTCGGAATGTCTCGTCATGTGCACGGACATTGCCCTGCGGGAACGCGCGTGATAAGTTTAGACGCTCTCAAAAGAATACTATTTTTGGCCTAAGATCCCGTAAGGTGGGTTCCTCAAAATTCTCGTTTCGTTTTGCGTTATGTTCTGCGTTCGTTTCATCGTTCAGCGTTGCGTTCTACTAATCCGACATGACCGCAAGGCCCTGCCCTAACATCGAAATTGTCCTCAGTCCTCCGACATTGCTTTACATACTACATATAAATATGTGCACTATTTTAAAAGGATATGTCTAATCACTTTTGTGTTCTTTTCGGATTTTACAGATGCTCAGGAACAGCAGCAGCAGCAGCGGGACAACCCGATTGCCTAATACCAGCCTATACTTGAAGTTATACTGCGCACTCAGAGCACTGATGGCATTTTGGGTGAACATATACTGACTGAAAATCATCTTTAATTTAATCTCCACACACACAAGCACGAGCCTCCACGTATTGGTTTCTTTTTGGAATTGTATCTACGATACATGCTCAAGTTCCTATCAGAAGGGAAAGGATATACATAGCCACACGACATCCATACATACCCAAATAGTTCAGCTGTGTAGATTTGTACATGCATCCACTGATACACCTCTCAATCACCCACTCCCAAACTCGCGAGTCATATACATTATATTCGGTTCATTTTACCTGTAAACGCTTATTTACATAGACACGTAGATAGACCTAGTTCTGGTATTTTAGGCTAAAGAAGAATGAAAATGGAAAAAATAAATAAAACAAGCAAACACTTCATGCGATTTCGAGGATGTTCTTCGTCAGGCGTCCACTCCTCTACACTTAAATTCACCGCTCTCCGCTCTCCCCAAAACTTCTGTAAATAGTATAACCCCATCTTCAGTGTCAGGGGCACCAAACGGATTATCTCAGGCCACGTATGGAACGCATGGAGTGTCGATTGTTGCTATATTTATGCATACTAAAATACTTAAATATTAAGTATGAATACATATGATTTGTAAATATTAATAAGCATTGGGCCATTGTATAAGTACATAGTCTCCATAATCAGTCTAATCGTAATTCTGTAATTTTATTTTAACTAGAACTTTAATCGTAATCTTAACTCTAGTTAGAACCGTATAACAAATTGAATGAAATGTCTGCACCCTCAACTATTACTGAATATTACAAGCTAACTATTTAAACAATCGAAACAAAAAACCCGAAGCTACTGCATTAATATGCTGGCATCATCTACATACATATGTACATATGTGTGTTTTTTTTGTTAACTCTTAGTCCAATGTTGGCCTCTTCAAAAACTGAAATTGAAAGCGACAAAAAGACTGCAAATAATCAAAATCGATATTCGGCTTAGGAATAACCAAAAGATAGGGCAAACAAATATAAATGAATATGATCGGACAATTGAGGATTACTTGAGCAATAAAGAATTTTTAAATAAATCAACAACAATAATTTTATTTCGTTCGATAGTTTTCAAAGGAGGGAATCGGGAGCAACACACTCGGCATAATTACATACATATGTACCATGGTACCATACATATGGTCCAAATGGTCTTAAAAATGTCGAAAATACCTATTCTGAATCATTACAATTTTCTGGAGAACAAAAGCTGAATATGACGAACCTGAACGCAGAAGCCATGGACATTTTTGGGGCCGGTGTTGGGAATTTTGTTTTTTTATGAAAAAGTGTCCGATTATGCTATGGAGTTACTGTATGTACTTATGTATGTATATACATATATATATACACTGTCTTTGTCATGAAAGCGAGACAACAACAGCCGAACTCGCAGTGCAGAAGCCACACAAAGTTGTGCCGCTTTTTATACCCGGTACTCGAAGAGTAAATAGGGTATATTGTATTTGTGCGGATAACGGTTGTTTGTAACGCACAGAAGGAAACGTTTCCGACCCCATAAAGTATATATATTCTTGATCGGCATCAATAGCCGAGTCGATTGAGCCATGTCTTTCTGTCCGTCTGTCCGTCCGTCCGTCCGTCCGTCTGTCCGTCTTGTTTGTCGGCTAGTTCTCAGAGACTATAAGACTATGTATGTACATACATACATACATATGTATGTAATTTCTAAGCATAAAAAGCGGTCAAAGATCGAGAAATAAAAGCCCAATGTCTAATGACAAAAGACAAAACATTCTTGACTTCCAAAGCAGGTATGTACATGGATTCGGTCAAGGCCGCAGTACCTGTAATAATTGATGTAACACTTTCTTTTTGAATTACCAGCGCCGGCCCTTCCTAAAAGGTCTTTCCGGGAATTTCCATTGCCAAATAGATATGTATGTATGTACATACATATGTATATGTACATACATACATATGCACATATGCAGATACATATGTAGATGTATGTACCTGATAGCTCTTAAATATCTTTATGTGAAATAAAGCTAATATTTTACTCCTTCACTTTGAGATATGTACATATGTATGTACATGCCTACATATGCACATATACATACATGTACATACATACATATGTATGTATGTATTCAGCTTTCAAGTCAACACTTAAACCGGAGTAAAAAAAAGAAGACGGAAAAGTGAAGAAGCAATATGTACATACATATGTATGTACATACGGTCATTTATGTTTTTCGTATAAAAAAGGACCTAAAAGAGATAACAAAAACAAGGGTCAGCAGAAATGAAGAAAACAACGGAGAAGACAGACAAAAGAAACGTAAAGAGAATAGCGAACAGAAACCACCCTAAAGTGACTCTCGCACACTCACGCACACAGGTTCAATGTAAGATGAGAAGCGAATCTTAGAATAAGAGAGACGACGGCTCAAAACTCATTTCAACATCGTCGGTCGCAGCGCGAGCACGTTACCAGAAAATTCTTAAAAACTGCAAAGCATGGAGCAAATGGTAATTTTTTTAGCCGCGAAAATGTATCAGGCCTATTCTCAACTTTTATTTAAATCTCAAGAAATCGAAACCAACTGAAGATGGCGACAACAGCGACAGTGATGTGGAAATAGTCGAGGGCTTTAGTCTGGATAAACCGAAGATCGGACTAAATAGGATGTCTAAAATCACTGCAGATGCCAACGATAGCGATAGTGATGTGGAAATAGTCGGATGCTTCGCTCTGAGTAAGCAAACGATCCGTGAGAAGCAGCCACCAATTCCTCCAGCGATGACGCACATTCCGATGCCGTTAGCCACACCGCCGTGGTCCTCCACCGACACTTCAATGCCTATCCTCTCGAGCCTGCTGAGCGGGAACGGACCCATTCGTCCTCCACCTGGCTCGGTACTTTGCATTCCGTGCTATCTGTGCCAGAAGCGGTTTTACGACACAGATCTTCTCAAGGAGCACCTAATCCAACATGGCATGAAGATCTACCTAAGCAGTTTGCAATCTCAAGTCACCACGGTACAACCAACTGTGCAACAGCCTTTCCTAGATCCGACCAACGTTCGCTTTTCAAGCGCTCATTCAACGCCACCGCTTGTTCCATCATTTAATAATTCATGTTTAAAGACAGGACGTCCACGTGAGGTATCCTTTGAATGCCAGTTTTGCAAAATCAAGCTAAGTTCCTCCCAGGAACTGGAACATCACCATAAGCGCTGCAATGCGAGAAAAGCAGCGGCGGCGAATTTCGTATGCAAGATATGCAATAAGGCCTACAGACGTGAAGGCTTTTTAACTCGTCACATGAGACAAAAACACAATTTCCGTCTGTTTGAACTTCCAAAAGCACCACCGTCCCCCTGTTCATCCGCAGCATCCACATCGGAGTCAACTCTCACAGAAAGTAGTACTGAGCTGACCAATGCAGAGCCAGTCGTCGAATGTTATCCATCCAGCGGAGAGTTAATGGCGGACGGGGGGGAGCTGCAGAATGTCGATCCTCCTTCCAATTATTGCCCGATCAGCGAATTTACAGCAACCGCTTTGGAGTTAACCTCATCACCAACAAGCACTCGATTGATTAAAGATGAGCCAGCTATCGATTCGCATGCAAGTGAATCGCATGAAGAACTAGCAGCGAAGGCAGCCGCCTTCTACTGTCCGCCCGCCGAATGGGCAGCCATGGGCCGACCGTTTGCAAATGGTTACTACTTCATTCCCATGGATCCCAACAAAACTTATGCACCTCGTCGGGATGATTGCTTCTTGCCGTATGTATTTGTAGTAATATGTATCTGTAGCATCCGAACTAATTTTGTTGATTTTTTTTAGTGAATTTAGTAACTGGGTCAGCAAAGAAGAAATGGAGAAGTATTCCCAACGGTGCCAGACCTAAAATGCACCCAAAGAAAAAAGCTGAAGCGTTCTTGGATACTCTAAATTATTGCCATAAATTATAACGTATGTATACTTTTTGTGGATATTTCAGAAAGGCTGATATTCCCTTCCAATCTCAGCAGTTGTACAAAAAGGAAATAGGACTTCAAATTCCGAAAACTAATAAAAACGAATAAAGAGCTGAAATCCGAGAAATCATTTTGGAAATGTTTAAAATAATGCGAGGGAATCTCGCAACCATGGAAAAGCAATCCAAAACATTGCATTGACACCTACATATGTATGTACATACATATGTAAATTACTGCCAGAAACAGATTGTTAGACTGATAAAAAGTCTTTTGCGCAGTGCATACAGTGTACAGAAGATGTAACGCACACACACCCCACATGCTCCTTATATTACAGCTGACCTTAGCACAAAAAAGATAAATACATATGTACATACATACATACATATTTATGTATTTCATGTATTCAAGCACATACATATGTAGGATTTTCACAATGGAATGCCTTTTTAATATAATCCTAATGAGGAATAGAGACAAAGAAACGTCTCTAGCTTGTTAAATAGAGCGGCACTTCCACTTACATATTCACACATACAAACATACATACATAAGTATGTACATACATATGTACACTTTTGCTCATTTTACGCTCCTCTGTTTCTCTCTTTTCCTTGAACGCTATTTCTGCTCAGCTGCGCAGTTATTTTATATTCGTTCTAAGGGGAAGTTGGAAACGCAAGCGCGCCGCTGGACAACGAAAACACCGAACAGAGTGGGAGAGGCTGAGCACAATAAACAAGAAGAACTGAAAACGAAACAGCAAAAAAAACTGTACATTTCGAATAGAGTCGGTGGAGAAACAGCATTGGTAGAGGTTTGTGTCAGAAAGTGGACAGTGGACTTATGTACATATTAGATAGTAATGGTGAAATTCAGTTTCAGCTAAGCTGCCAACAAAGGGCATAGTAGCATCAGAGATGGAGACAGACCTGACCGGCCTGCACTTGGGGTGCCTGATGTGCGAGAAATGTTTTGTCGGTATAGAAGCGCTTCAGGCGCATCACCTGTCACACTTTCCTTCGGTCACCCAACCGATCCCCAAGAGTCACAGCTGTGATCTGTGTGGGCGCGCACTGCACTCGCTGCAGGAGCTGAAGAGTCACTACAAACACTACCACGAGGCCCTTGTCAGCACGGAATCGAAAACGGGAGAGTTTTTCGAGTGCAATCGTTGCGCAAAATACTTTGTCCTACGGGAGTACCTAATGCTCCACATGAAGCTAAAGCATTCCGAGTGGGAGATCAGGAAACCAAGTGATTCGAATCATGTTCCACGGAGTCCCCAGCATCAAATATACCCACAACCCTTCGCTTTCTTCAACGGGCACGTTGAATGATAGATCTTTACTGCGCCCACAAACCAACAATTTGGACTGGACCTGGACTCTGTGCATATGTAGATCTATGTTTTATTAAGAATATTTCTCATAATTGTTAATGTGGAATATTTTTGTGATCTTTTTAAAAAATCGCTGAACATTTTCTGCTTTGAGAGCTGAAATAGTGAACAACCTGAATTAACCAGAGATGCTATAAGGCCTGCATTGCCTGCGTTAATTTTATATGCATCACACAGTTGAGTTAACGTCGCTGCCAAACGGCATAACTTTGTGTAATCTCTCATGTTAATAAACACACTTGAAAAATGAAAGATAATAATGTATTTGTTTCAAGTTGCATCAGCAGTCACATGGCGAAACTAATGCTTCCGTTGAGCAATGCAACACTGGAAGATCTGTAGAAATGCCTTCGCTGTGATACGAATTTTTGACAGGGAGTGAAAAAGGTTATCGACTTGTCAAAATGTTTACTCGTGTTTAAATAAAGTACACCCTGTATCCGCATATGTTCTCATTGCAAAACTTTTTGCTGACATGCGCATTAAACCCCAGCCAGCCGATGTCCCGGTCGGTCACGTCGCTCGTTTGGTTAGGTCTCTGGCTCTCTCCACTGGTGGTGAGCCCGAGAGCCCACAGAGCGGCCATCTCCGTCGAATTTTGTCCATCGCTTGCTGCAGACGTGCTTTTCGTTGTTCTTAAAATTAATTTCTCGCTGGCGTTCCGTTCCTCGGAGTCTTCGTTTTGGCTTCGCTGCGTCGACCTGCTGGCCCCAGGGCCCTGTCGTCTGTTCAATTTGCAACCAACAAATAAATAAAGGTTATTGTTGAAAGTTTTCCCAGCAGCACTGGCCACCGCGACGTGGAGCTGCCTAAAAATAGAGAATCACAGACACTGCACAGTCCCGTCCCAGTGAATCGTCGTGCCTCACATGTTGTCGGTGCATGTGTATGTGTCTGCGAGTGAAGTGGAAATCTGTTTAAAAATAAAACAACGCCGAGACGGAAAAACAGTGCCAATTGACATCCATCAGCAGCATCAACGATAACAAAGCCCCTCCAGTGGACGCAATCACCAGGTGAGAAGAAATCGAGTTGGATGGATGTCTGTTAATCAAATTCACAAGGATTGTTCCAACTGTAAATACTCTCTGTTGCTGCTCTCTTGATTTTCGCTCTCTCGCTCTCGCGTTCTTTTCCCGCCACGCTCAGTGTGACCAGACTGCTGTGGCTGCTCAGCCCTTTAACTCATTTGGCTCGAGTGTAGTTGCAATTACTTAAAGTTTTGAATCAACCCCCAAGTGGGCGGTGGGAGCGAGTGTCCTGGGGGTGAGTGGGTGTACCTGCCTTATCTTACGCTCGAAATGACTGCCATTGTTAGAGCGAAGTGCACTTTCAACCCCTTCCCAGCAGGGCATGTCTTCCAGACCACTTGGCATATCTCAGTCAGTCCTGCCCGTAATTAGTGTAATTGCAGCATTGCTCGGGTGGACTTCTGGCCGAACTGCATCGGAAGTACACCCCGCAGATGAAAATGCAGTCTGTATCCCCCAAAACGAACCGCCCACGCGCTGTCATTGCTTTTTGTACGTGCTGTATGTACATTTCGTTGCTGCATGGACAGGACGTTGTTGCCATGCTGCTGCAGCTGGTGCGTACGCGCGAGTATGTAGTTCAAGGTCATCTGCTGGCTAGTGTTGAGAGAGAGAGAGAGGGAGTGTAAGATCTCGCTTATTAAAGGCAATTGCCTGAGGAAATGTGAACCCTTTTGCAAGTTGAAGGACATACGGATCATGCGAATGCCGGGCCATCAACTTGAGACGCTATTTCTGTCGTGACACTAATTTGCACCCCTGCTCCACAGCCTGTTTCGTGTGAGAATAACTGTAAACGTGGCACTAATGAACGCCTGGCATGCAACGCGACAGCTAGCTGGCGGGTCGACCCCGTTACATGGGCAACGTGTTAGTGAACTCTGCCCCCACATCTGGCACTTGGCCAAGGCACCTCTAGCTACAGAGCTACAACTCTAGCTACAGCTCTTAGTATGTCCTGTTATGGCCGTGCAACAGGAAGCTCAGTCACTGAACACTCAATGGAATGCAGTTGGCACATAAATAGGCGCCAACATTCTGGGCCACTGAGCGCTGCTCCCCTCAGATGAAAGTGACCATAAATTTTCCGCTTGCACTAATCTCCAGTCATCTGCCCCCCTGGCCAGTGGCCAAACCCAACTAGGGGGCAACCTACTTGGCCCTGCTTAATGCCAGCTAATTGCCTTTTGCTGCTGGGGCAGCGAATAGAGAAACATAGAGAGAGAGAGGCTCCGCTTAGACAGAGTGTCGTCAGTTAGTCGCCATCGTCATAGCCATAGCCATAGCCGTTGCCTCAACCTCCTTACCACCAACCAAGTTCAATGGAGCGCAAATTGTTGTTATGGTAACGAATACGTACAGTCCTTTGGCTGGCAAAATTCTCCAGTGTCTGGCGGCGTTCCCTGTGCCGGGCGAATGACGCAAAAGAAGTCGTTGTGGGGGTGCCATTATCCTTGGGCAGCCATCTCACTCCACCCCCTGTTGACATGTTTATACGCAAAATTGACAAACTTTCCCTACGTTCCGTTAAAGCCAGCTAAATATTGATTTTGCTAACTCGATTATTGTGACAGTGCCGCGCCGAAAGGATAGCCAAGTATATTGGTAGTGCTTCGTCAGCGTTTGAGTAGCATGCTAGCTGCAGTTATGGCATCGGACATCAATTGGGATCCAGGTGAGTGGCATGCCAAGGATTTCAGCTGAAGTGCACAAACCCAAACGTTCTCCTTTGTTCGCTTTGCAGCTTTGTCTAAATTGTTTACCACGCTCAAGGAGTCGGAGAATCTGTCCAATGACCAGGAGATTGACTTTCTGAAGGCCCTGCTCGAGTCCAAGGAGCTGAATGCTCTGGTCAATGTGCACACAAAGGTGGCCAAGGTGGGTCGGGACGATCGCCTGGCCCCCGTGCTGTCCACCTCTGCCCAGGTGCTGTACGAGGTGCTGGAGCAACTGTCGCAGCGCTGCCATCTGAGCGATGACTGCAAGGAGGCCTTCCACCTGCTGCAGGATGCCCACGTTCAGGTGAGTGTCTCCCAAAGGGATAGTAGAGGCTGTGCTGACCTTTCGACTTGTTCTAGCATTTACTGTTTGCGCACGATGCCATTGCCCAGAAGGACTTCTATCCGCATTTGCCCGAGGCACCCTTCGAGATGGACGAGGACGAGGAGACCATTAAGATTGTGCAGCTGGTGAAGAGCAATGAGCCACTGGTGAGTGCCGCTGCTCACATCTCACATCTCCCATCCTCTCACTCTCATTCCGCCGCTCCATTCCATTTCACTCTTCATCTACTTTTGGCTACACTTCCTTTCCGGGACCAGTGCTCTGTGTTGTCTCTCATTTGCCCACCTTTCCACCCCTGCCTGTGTCAACTGCCCCTCCGCTCATGCATTTGTCGTCTCATTGTATCCGTCTCATCCGTCGCATTCCACATATTTCAATTCTTCTCCAAGCTAATCAATTTTGTAAATTTTGCTTTCGACCAAAATCGAATACGATCGAATCGATATCTCATTAAAAAACAAAAAACCAACTAAAAAACATTGCTAAAACCAAAAACAAATCGAATATAAAATAAATAAATTTAAAAAAAAACACAGACAGGAGCACAGAGTGCGGAGCCAATTGTTGTAAGTAAACGAATGTCCATAGCATAAAATCTGTAAAAAGTTCCACCATAAACGACAACAAAAGAAATCCAATCCCGTTCCAAGCACCACTCAAAAATGGATACAATACGCGTATTCCATAGAAAAAAACAACAACAAAGAAAACACGGACACACGCACAAACACACTCGAATACAATTTGTTGGTTGTGTGCCGCCCCATTTGATTGTTGTTGTCGCACATCCATCAAAACATACACACACACACACACATCGGAAAACGCACTCTCACAAACACACACACTCACACAACACAGATGAGCCAACTTTTGATTGGCGGAATATTGAAATGCTTCTGCCTACTTTTAGGGCGCCACCATAAAGACGGACGAGGAAACGGGCAAGATAATCATTGCTCGTATCATGCATGGAGGCGCCGCCGATCGCTCTGGCCTGATACACGTCGGCGACGAGGTCATCGAGGTCAACAGCATTAATGTCGAAGGCAAGACACCCGGCGATGTGCTCACCATACTGGTAAGTGCCCAGGGATCCCATTCATCCAGCCACTCTAATTACATCAGAGTATTTTTCAATGCTAGCAAAACTCTGAGGGAACCATCACGTTTAAGCTGGTGCCCGCCGACGCCAAAGGTGCCCAGCGCGAGTCCAAGGTGCGGGTTAAGGCCCATTTCGACTACAATCCCGATGTGGATCCGTACATACCCTGCAAGGAGGCGGGCCTGGCCTTCCAGCGTGGCGACGTCCTCCACATTGTGGCCCAAGACGATGCCTACTGGTGGCAGGCACGCAGAGAGCAGGAGCGCTCAGCCCGCGCTGGCCTCATCCCGAGTCGGGCTCTGCAGGAGCGCCGCATCATGCACGAGCGCACGCAGCGGGATGGCAACGATCTGGACTCGAAGCGTAAGCATCCAACATTCCAGTCCCTGTCGCTCTCTCGCCACATGCCCAAGCCCAAGCCCAAGTTCAGACTGAAATTGATTTACTTTCATGTCGCCCCTTAAACCGCTCATCTGCAATCTGACTAACAATTGGCCGCCATCACCCCCCGCCATCAATCAACCATCAATCAGCCGGTTCATGCGCCTCACTCTGCAACACTACCCCACCCGGCTCCCCGCGACTGCACACGAGCAACAGCAGCTCCTCGTGCCGCCAGCCCAAGACTAAAAAGATCATGTACGACTTGACAGAGAACGACGACTTTGATCGCGAGCAGATCGCAACCTACGAGGAGGTGGCCAAGCTCTATCCCCGGCCCGGCATCTTCAGGCCAGTGGTGCTCATCGGGGCCCCCGGTGTGGGACGGAACGAGCTGCGTCGCCGTCTGATAGCCCGTGATCCCGAGAAGTTCCGTAGCCCAGTGCCATGTAAGTCGATTTGTGTCCCCATCATCTATGGTCGAGTTATAGATATTTTCTTCTTACAGACACCACACGACCCATGCGCACCGGCGAGGTGGCTGGACGCGAGTACATCTTTGTGGCGCGCGAAAAAATGGACGCCGATATCGAGGCCGGCAAGTTTGTGGAGCATGGCGAGTACAAGGGGCATTTGTACGGCACCTCGGCGGAGAGCGTCAAGTCGATAGTGAATGCTGGCTGCGTCTGTGTGCTGAGTCCCCACTATCAGGCCATCAAGACGCTGCGCACGGCCCAGCTGAAACCGTTCCTCATACACATTAAGCCGCCAGAGCTGGATGAACTGAAGTCAACGCGCACCGAGGCGCGTGCCAAGTCAACGTTCGATGAGGCGAACGCCAGGAGCTTCACGGAAGAGGAATTCGATGATATGATAAAGTCCGCCGAGCGTATCGACTTCCTCTACGGCCACTTCTTCGACGTGGAGATCGTCAACGGCGAACTGATCACCGCCTTCGAGCAGCTGGTCCAGAACGTGCAGCGGCTGGAGAATGAGCCGCTCTGGGCACCCTCGATGTGGGTGCAGTAGAGTAGGAAGAGCAGAAGCCAAGGAAAACCAAACCGTAGATGCCCATCTATAGGTGCATTTCATGCAATTTGTTAAACCAAACACCAAACACCAAAGTATTTTTGCCATACGAATTTAGCAAAGTGCTAAGAAAGATGTAGTTGAATGTAGTTGAGGAACGAACGAATAGGAGAATGTCAGACACTCTATGTACCCGTAGGCGTTCCTGCTGCTGGGCTGGGACACTACTCCCGTCCGGCTTTAGTCCTTTCACGACAAGTACCTTTTTGCGTAACAGTGAAAACAATGAAAAGAAAACAATAACAATTGAAAGAACTTAGAAACCAGCAACCATAGTACGGAAATTACACTTGCAATTACTTACAATTAAATTATGTGAAAATTGTTGTACAAAATTCTTTGTGTTCAAATGGAATAAACTATAAATGTATTTATTACACGTTGTTAAAATCAAAAGGAGTTAACCAAGCCCCCTATAACTTGAACTTATCCTTAATCCTTGAACTTTAACGCTAACTCTGTATTGTATCTCAATTGTATATATACACATGTCTCACACTGTCCGAAGCATAATGGATACAATAGGGATCTACGGTCTACGTTCTATATGTGACACTTCTCTCATTTCTTAAGCAGACAAAGAGTTATTTATTGTGCGGCGATTCATTGTTAAAAACAACTGGAACAAATTAATAAAAAACCCTATTTTAAATTGGATTGTTTCAGTTTGGATCAAATAAAAGAAGACTTAAACACAGCTTTATTGGGCAGCACATTTGTATACACATCGACACGACGACACTCACATATTAATCAATATATGTATTGTAGTATAGAATCCTTCATCTAAGTATATCATCCTATGTGGTACATTTTGTATATCTTAACCATATGAAAGTCTATCCTCAGTTTTCTTGATTGTATGCTAGATAAATTGCTATTGTAATACGAAGACAAAGACTAACCCCCGCCAGGTGGTTCCATTGCACTGGAATCATTGTCAGGTATCGCAGTCATCCTTCTCTTGTGCCTCCTCTCTCTCTCTTTCTGTCTATTGCTAAAGCTGCGACTTTGTATTGACTCTACTGGAAGCGCTCTGTCCGTAAAAGTCTGCTAGGCGCTTGGCCTCACGCCAGCCAGCCTCGACAGCGCCATGAACCGTGGAGTAGTAATGCTCACTGGACGCCTCGCCGGCAAACAGGACAATGGGCTTGTCGCAGCGACTCTGCTGCAGCTCCTCCGCCGGCTCGCGCTCTCGCTCCGGCCTGGTGGACACCACAGTGAGTGGATGGGAGAGCTCGCGGGCTCCTGTGCCCAAGTTCTCCGTTTCCATGGAACGGTAGGAGTATGAGCCACGGAAGTTCTCGTTTGTGTGCCACGTAGAGGTGCGGAAGCTGCTTGGCTCGGGTATGTTCCAGTGCAGGAAGCGGCGGAAGAGGTACATGCAGCCAGCCAGAATCTCATCCTCGGGCAGGGTCTCCATGTGCCTGCCATTGACATTGGTTATCCAGCCAGCCAGTATGCGGGGTTGGTAGCTCACTCGATAGAAGCCGAAGACATCCTCCAGCCATGCCCGCGATGTCCCCCGTATGTCGTCCAAGTCCTCAGCCCGCCAGAGCAGCGTGAAGCCCGTCCAGTCGTCAGGCCAGAAGGCCACTGGGAACTCCACAAAGATCTTGTTGACGGTGCCAAAGGCCAGTCCGTCGATAGCCCGCTGCTTTTCCACCGGCAGCTTGGGCTCGAACAGGCGCCAGTGCTGCTCCTTGAGCACGCCCAGGGAGACGGTGACCACCACATGGTCGGCGATGCAGTTCTCTCCATTGCTCAGCTGCAACTCCACGCGCCCATCGTTGCGGTTCCAGTTGATCTTCAGTGCGCGGGTGCCCAGTAGCAGGTGCTGGTCCAGCACCCCCAGATCTGACTTCAGTTCGCGGGCTCGCATCAGCAGCTTCAGCAACTCCACATAGCCCTTGTCCTTCCAGTTGAGCAGAATGTCGCCCTCACACTCCCAGTAGTCCAGGTATCCACGCCCCGACACCTGGTCCAGCGTGTCGGAGGCCTCCACCGAGTTCTCGAACTTCTGATAGTTGTCAAAGAACTCTCTGGCCACCACAGCATCGATGTCGGCATTCTCCGGACGGCGCAGGGTGTCATAGAACTTGTTGGTCAGGTAGCTGCCCAGCGATCCGCTGCAGTGGCGCAGCTCCAGTTGCCGCGACACCAGCGAATCTCCCACGATCGCCTTCAGCCGGCTGGCCACGTTCTCTGGCACCACTTCCCGGTTGGAGCGCACACACTGATAGTTCTCGTAGACGGGACCGGTGGACTCCAGCAGCTCCTCCTCCTGCCTCCTCGTCAGCTCGTACACAATATTATCCCTCTCGCCGTGACACCACTGAGCGCCCAGATCGATCACATTGTCCCCAAAGGGTATGGTGTGTATACGTCCGCCCACACGCTCCTCAGCCTCCACGACGAGCACATTCTGAAAGCCGTACTCCAGCAGCTTGGTGGCACACGCAATTCCCGAGGCTCCGGCTCCAATGACAACGATCTTCCGATCGAGACTCCGCTCCACATGGCTCATTCTGTGCGACTGAATCTGGGAATGAATGCACAAAAGCAAATCAAGGGGGAGATAAGAATGGGAAGAATTCTCGTGCCAATTGCTGAAAAATGTGCAAATGCACACCTTATGCCTATCTGAGTGTGGGGCAGGGACGGACGGTACGGTACTGTGTCAATTGTACAAGCGTCGAAGTAAAAGCAATCAGCAAACGCATACGGAAAACCATACCAAGTCACCGTTAGATCGTTTTACTAGGAAATTGCTTACATTTAAATACTCGCTGCCGTTGTAGTGCAATTGAAGGCACTTGAGCTTGAGCTCCTATGGAAACCATCATCAGGGTAAAGTTAGGCCTTAAATGCCCTTAAAGACCGCATCAAAAGTGTTTTAATGCACATGTGATTTAGTACCCTTTAATACGGTTAACTGCAAATGCTTGCCAATTGATGCACTGCCACTGCCACACACACAACAAACACTTTGATTAAAAAGTTCCATTCTATTTCGATTATGAAATTGAAGAGAGAGCGCGCGCGTCAAACGTAACGGCATTTCATACTTTGATAAGAGTCTCGAAAAAGCTCCCCAGCAACAACAAAAGCAATACATTCAGCCACAAGTAGGGGGGATACTCGTGTACATATTTATAAATGTATGTATGTACGTATGTTTGGCCTTTGGCTGCATGAATTTATTAATAGTCGCCACATAGAGTGTTGCGAAAAGGGGGCTGAGGCTGGGACCAGTGAGCATAGGCATTGGAGCCTGCCTAGAGGATAGTGGCCAGTGGCCCAACCGGACCAGCGGGTTTTGCTGCGGCGGCATACCTCTGAAACTCCTCAAGGGAGCGCCACTCACTTCCTGCACGTGAAGAGAGAGTAGAGTGTGTGTGTGAGAGAGAGAGAAAGCGAAGCATTGATTTTATATTTGGCCAAAAATGTTCAAGGTTTTGTGCGGCAGGCGGCAACAAACCAAAATACAGCCACCAATTGACACCCCACAAACATGTGTGCGGAAATACATACTTAATGAAAAGTACATACATACATATGTATTTGTTTGTCTCATCTCCAATCGAGCACTCACCGAAAACTCGTGTCTTGTATTTCCCAATTCCCGAATATTCACAAGTATTCACAATCAAACATTTTGACTGCACTCTGGAGGATTGTGTGGGTCCCGTCCGATTTCCTGTGTCGAATATGTTGGAAATCGAAGAGAAAAATTCGGATTGAAGCGGCTGCTGTGGCGGCGGGCGCACAAACAAAACTGAATGCCGAAGAGCAAAAAGCATATGGAAACGTGCTTCTTTGGCCATGCTTATGCTGTGCTGCCCAGTGGCGCTGTGGTGTTCCTAATGGGGGACGCTTTCGTCTAGCTGTCCCCGTTAGATTACTGCCGACGTCTCTGCACGAGCTGCGCAGACTTAAAGCTCACGAAGAGCTTTGAGTGAAACAGCTGACCGGCTGAGGTAGGCAGATGGGCAGGTAGATGTTGAGTTTATTTTCGTTGGGTGGGGAGTTTGAGAATGAAAATGTATTATGATGTATGGATGGATGGACTCCTTGACCAGCTATGGATGCAATTACTTTGTGCACTTGGCGCCCTTAGAAAGTGTTTTGGGTTTGGTTTTGAATGATTTATATATAGATATATATATTTAGTCAACTGCATACAAGTTTTGCTAAGTTAGTGGAATTGGCTAAAACTCTCTTCGTTAAATAACTCACTTGATATATGTATGTATGTTTGTGTGTGGTGTATAAACGATATATTCTTCGATGTATGTACATGTTCCTTTGGCCAAATCGGGGAAATTACAGACAGGAAATTCTTGTTTAATTCGTATATATGTTTATATCGTATGTATATAGAGTTATTTTTTATTACATGATCATCGTTCGGTTCGGTCTTTGTCTTTAACTTTGGATACGCACAAGTATTCAGTATACTATTTGCATGTTAAATATATATATTTAAATGTGGAGGCATGTACACTTTGATTTAAAAGTGGTACGTGTATGTACAGCAAGGGAGTTTACTTGGATTCTGCTGATAGTTTGTTTGAATATAAAATAGAGAGTTTACTTTCAAAATTCTACCCAAAGCATTAACTAATAAAACTAATTTACACTAAATACAATAAAGAATAAGTGACTTGGAAACAAACGAAAGCAATTACAAAATAATAAATAGAATTATCACAAACAATAACAGCCCGGTTAGGATTAGAATGGCAGCCCACTGACGTTTATCTGCAAGAAGGAATTATGGAGTTGAATCTTTGAACTATTTCTGGGTAATATTACTCACCATTATTCATGTGCAATACTTTGGCAACCTTCTTCATGGTCGTGTCCAGCTTGGACTCGGTTGTGTCGAATTCGTTCCCAAAGTCATCCAACATCACAGCCTGCTCATCCAATTCGACGCCGATCTGTCGCGACACTGTCTTCAGGGTGCCAATGGAATCACTGATCATGTCGAGCTGCTCGTCCTGGCCCTGGATCATGCGCTGCTGTATGGACACCGTCTCGCCCACATATCTGTGACCGGGACTGTCCAGGCTGCTGGCTTGATGCGGCTGCCCATAGTGACTGGGACTGTCCAGGGCATTCTCCAGCTTCGAGTACTTGGTTCCGCTGTGGCGGGAGGCAGCTGCTGCCGCTGCTGACATGGTGCCGGCAATGGTATTGGCCACCGCCTGACTGCCGCTGTTGATCAATGAGTTGCCGTTCAAGGCGCTGGGGCACTCCACCAGGTAAGTGCGATCGTTGTGCGGATGGAGATGGTACTCATTTGAGTTGGTGTTCGTATTGGTATTGGAACTAGAGATGTTGTGATGATTTGGTTGATTCTGATTGGGGTTATTGCGATCGTTGTCGAGGAGCGGCTGATGTGCGGTTATGTCTCTGTCCCTGTTCCGGTTCAGGCTCATCTTATCCTTCATCTGCTTGACCTCATCGCGGGTGTTGTCGATGAAGTGGCGCCGGCTGGAGAGTTCCCGGTTGTCGATCCGAAACTTGGTCGGATTCTTCTCGACAATGCGTGCTAGTCGGTTTCCCAGGGTTAAGAAAAACCTCATGAAAAATGCAAAATTGTGTGAGCTAAAACAGAAAGGTTAGGCAGAACGAATTGATTTTTCACAAATGCGAGGCAACGCAACGTCGTCGTTGGTCGTCACACAAACACATTTGCAATGCAGTTTAGGAAAAGGATATTGATAGTGTCCTCGAGGTCCTCGAGATCCCATTCGATGCTCCGCAGCGAGTTACGCAGCTCGGTAGTGGTCCATTCAACCTCCGCTCCACCGTCTTCCCCCAGCTCGCGCCAACGCAGGTAAAGGCCTCGTGTTTTGTTCAGAGCTTTGAATACCTCGCTGCAGAGAGAAAGAGAGAAAAGAGAGAGTTAGTTGAAGATGCGGTAAGAGTGGAGGCTGACGAAGAAATTGCATTCGCAATAAACCAAGCGACGCCACCTACTCCTTGACTACGAAAAACGGATCCTCCAGAGACATTTTCACGTTCCTTGGCTAAATGGAAATTTGCGGTTGCGGCAAGGGTAACAACGGTTATTTTTCACGTACGAGTACGAGTGTAGCCAACGGTTAGCGCACTCGACTCTTGTATTCATGGATTTTTCTTCCTCTTTTGCGCTGCTCCACGGACGCGCACAAACACTGAGGGCACACTGCGGGAAAACCACCCCCAGTATTTGGGGGAAACTGCAAGTTGGAAAATATACGAATATTCGTTTCTGGGGGCGCCTGAACGAGACCGTTACATCGAAAAAAAAAGCAACAAGGAAGCTATTCTCTTTTTTAGCAGGAATTTCACAATCAACTGAGATCTAATCAAGCCATAAACTTGTATTGGGAGAAGTGTTGTTTGAGTAGCACGTTTATTGATTATTGCACTATGCCGAGTTGCTTATCTGCCCGTTCTTATTGTTTGACCCGCGTTATACTTTCGCGTCGTTACGGCTTCGGCCAGGCAATTGCGATGGCCCAGAGTACACTGGCGCTATTCGCGCTCTGCTCCGGAACGATGGCAGCTGCTGCTGCTCGGCGAGAGTGTGAAGGCGAAGGTGAAGGCATTTGTTTATGCCACTCCAGCGGCTGCGCACTGGACGCCACCCCCAAGCCACAAACAAACTTTCCAGCAGAAAGTGCCCCCGTTTTTGACAACAACTGACCAGCACTCTTATTACAACAACAGGAAACTGCTAAAATGCCACCACTGGCAATGACACTGACCACAACAAATATTTTGCTCACTCACCCTCTGCACGTTTCGACGTCATTGAGCAATGCACTTGTGGCAAACACTGTGACTAAATTCTACGGCAAATTGCACTACAAATTTAAAGATTAATATTTATTTTTGGTCACCAGGTGTTCGGCTCGATTGTTGATTAACTATATCGATATGCACTATATTTGTATTCAATAGTATTGGTACGATCTATCGATATTTGAGAAATACAAATACGGCCACACAGGTTACGGTAAGTTATCGTTGCGCATTTTGGCCGTTGAGGCTCGTGTCGTGTTGCAAATTAATTTGAAAACTGCATTTACAATGCTGCAAAACGATGCAGTGCGGACACTGCAATATGACAGCGAAATACGTGTGGCACAGCAGCAAAGTCCCACAGAACCAAGGGGTAAGTGAATGGGACAATTTCTCCAAGAAATACCAACCACGATATGAATCACTATGGACATTGGTAAATTTTTACCAACCAAACTGATAAGTGGTTTTGCGCCTGTGTTCGCCAGCCGCTGCATTTGGATTAATTGTTGTTGGGCTTACATGGCCGTGTGTGTGGGTGTGTGTGTGTGCCGTGATGTGGTAGTGTTCCAAGAAATATGCGACATAAAATTAGCTATATCTTATCAGCAAAAGTTTTGTTGTGGTATCATTATGGCCTGGCCAACGGCGTCCCAGTGTTAACTCGCCCGAGTGCTTTTGTTTCCAATCAAACTGCGATATTGACCAAGTGATCGGCTAACAGTCATACACCTACTCAAAGATATATATTAATTAATGCTGCCTTTGTTTATTTTCAGTTTATGATTCCCATATAAGCATTACCTCACAGCCACGACCCGGCTCAGAGGCTCCCAGGATACCGCTGCCCACAGTGACTGGCAGTCGAACGTTTATGCCCCTCTCCGGCTACGATTGCCTAGCAGACTTGCCCTCGGTCCACATTGAACAAACATTCGAGTTGAATGAGTGTATGTTGTGTCCACATAAACATATTCTCCAGATCCAATTAAGCCATTTTCTTTGCAGCCCTGACAGCCGTCTCCTCGGAGAATCGCTATGTGGTGCGATCACCCCTGGGCGATGCCGTCTTTGCCGCCAGCGAGAGCTCCACGGAGAACAATCGACTCCTTTGGGGCGCCGGGCGACCCTTTCAGATGCACCTGCTGGACAAGACACACCAGGAGGCTCTGGTGTTCCGCAAGAAATTCGCCCTCGGTTCGATGTGCTGCCAGGCAAAGAGTCTGGAGATCTGGATACCGCCGGGCAATGTCCTCGGCCGGGTGGTGCAGTCGCCCACGTTTATGCAGCCTGAGTTCTTCATCGAGGATGGCAACACGGGCCAGCCCGTCTTCTGTGTGGAGGGACCAGCGAATTCCGGTTTCTGCTGCTTCTGCCTGCCCAAAGAGTGCTACTTCAAGGTACACGAATACTCGCTACCCTCACTGCATTTACTAATAAACTTTGTTCCACATGAAGGTACATTCGGGTGGTAACCTAAGGGCGTCCATCGATCACAAGTGGATGGCCAGCAAGTCCCAGTACACCACAAATATCTACTACAGCGATGCCAAACTGACGGCCAAGGAGCGTGCTCTGATTTTGGGCTCAGCCTTTCTGCTGGTAAGATGCATCCAAAATATCACAAACGATCCTCCGCTCATCTGTTTTGCCTTTCCAGGAATACATGTACTTCCAAACGCGCTTCTAAGACGATCCAGCAACGAAATAGTTATATATTTGATATATTTTCACATTGATTTCTTTATTTTTGTCATTTTTTTTGTATAAGTTTTCAAGTTGGTTGGTTTTGTTTTGTTTTTTTGTTTTTCGTTCAGTTTTTTTGATATATTTTACAATAATGTAATAGATCACTTCACTTTCTTGTTTTTATAACCACATTCATGCACACTCAAATATATACTATATATGTAGATATATCTATGTATGTTGCTATAGCTCTTGCGCTGATTAGCAGTTTTTTGTACAATAATTTTCATTTATCTCTATCAAATGTTTGTGTAGTTTGCGTTTGACTAACCTACAAACTTATAGCATATATGACAACATAATGATTATTTACAAATAGAATTATACATCTTATTCCTCACCCTCCGTTCACTCTCTCTATATCGATCGCTCTCTCTTCGGTTACTCTTCGGCACACCAATAAAAGTAATTTATAAAAAAACAAACAATTAAAAGAGTCTCGTGGTCTCGTTGCTTTACAAAATTAGAAACAAAACTAAGGATATAAATATTCTAAATTTCTCATTTCTCTTATCTCGTTGGTGTATGATTAACAATTTCAAATAAGGAAGAACTGCGTGATTTGCAGAGAATTTCGATTTGGGTATTGGAAAACATGGTTCATGGGGGATGGGCTGGGGCTGGGGCTGGGGCTGGCTAGGCCTTATAAATTAAATACATCTCTCTCTCTCTCTCTCTCTCTCGTTCTCTTCGGCTTCCACTTGTTACCTTTCTGTAGATAGACTCACAGCACTTCAGGGAGTTTCATGCATTGCATTTATTCATCTTCGAAAATATAAGCTAAAAATCGATGAATATAATAATCTGCCTACTGTATCCTTTGTGCTTGCAGGATATACAAACATCCATAGCTTATAACTAGGGCTAGCGTACATGGTACCTGGGTGTATACATAGTATTCAAATACGAATATACTTTATAGGAGTTGAACAACGTTTCAAAAGCCTATATCCTACACACACGTATATATTCATTTATATATATTTTAGATCAAACTTGATGACGCGAGTCCTTAAACTAGGTACTTAAGAGGCGAATCGATCCGTTTCGGGTCTGCCCAGAGGATAACTCACACAGAACTACCACAAAATGATCGCGGGGATCGCTAATCGATTCAACTGCAAGTGTGGTGCGGGTGGGTGTGGTGGTGTGGCATGGAAGGAGGTCTCTTAGAAGCTAATGCTAGAGTAAGTGTTGTGTGCCCAAATGCGATATGCTTAGACATTTGATATGCGCTCGTTGGAGGAGGTTTGGTCATGGCTGCCCCCAACCCCAATTCCATGTTCGCATCCGGAATTGCAGGGGAACTGTGAACGGATTTCCGTGCTGGCGATGGTGGGCATTTGGTATCCCTGGTAGTGTCGATACAGCTTGGGTGCCGCTGCAGTGTTGGCCCACACTCAGGTGGGCTGCAGCATGTACATGTACTGTCAGTTGCTGGCCGCTGCCGAGGCGACCACGGGCACTGGCACGGGTACGGCAACGGCTACGGGCAGAGGCAGAGCAGCATCCTGGGATGGTCGGGCACGCTTCTCGTTGGAGCTTGCTACGGTGGTGGCGGTGGTGGTGCCCTCCGTTGGGTTGTCGCTCTCCTCGCCGCCTGTGCTGCTGAAGCTGCCGGGCAGGCGACGCTTCAGATTGTGGGTGAGCCCATTGGCCACTGTCTCATCTTCGGACATGGAGCTGGCACGCTTCGGTGTGTTGCCATCACTGTCATTGTCCAGCCTGGCAATGGCCGAGGCGATGGCCGCACTAAACCCATCCTCAGAGGCGCTATCCTGCGAGGTGGGCGTATCCTGGGCCAGCTGCATCATGCCCGAGGGCGTGGTGTAGCCGCTCAGCTTGTTGGGATCCTTCTCCAGCAGCTTCTGGGCGAGCAGCTTCAGGGAGATGAGCGAGTTCTCGCAGTCGCTGGTGTCGATCTCAGTGAGGCTGATGCCGGCGCGCTCGATCTCCGCGTAGGTGCCGAACGGCAGCTTCTGCAGGCACTCCAGCTTCTGGACGTGCGTCTTGGAGCGCAGATGCTTGGCCAGATGGCCGTGGATGCGGAAGGCGATCTTGCAGTCGGTGCACTCGAATGGCCGCGGATTGGAGGTGGTCGGCACCCCAAACGTCGACGTCATCATCACCTTATTCTTGTGCGCCTCGGAGCGTTCGTGCTTCTGCAGGTGGCCCTGGGTGCGAAAGGAGATGCCGCAGGGCTCGCACTTGAACTTCCGCTCCATGTAATGGATGTTCATGTGCAGCGTCAGCTGGTGCTGGCGCTGGAACGTCTTCGAGCAGATCGAGCACGTGGGCCTCGCATCGCCGGCAGTGGGTGGCGGCGGTGGCACGCCCCGCGGATATGTGGACACAGCACCAGGCTGCAGTTCGTTGTTGTTGTTGTTGCTACTATTATTATTGTTATTATTATTATTGTTGTTGTTCTTGCTGCTTGCGGAGGCGCTCTTGAAGCCATCTTCGCCCACGATCACAGTGCGGGTAGGCGGCTGCTGCTGTTGTTTCTGTTGCTGTTGCTGCGAGGAAGCAACTGGAGTGGCAGATGGAGTGGCAGTTGGAGCGGATGTGACAGGCGTTAATGCTACTGCTGCCACTGGTGCTGTCGTTGTTGGTGATGATGTACCCAGGACACCGCTAAAGTCTGTGGCATCCGGCTGCTGCACTGCAGCAGGCAGATTCGCATTATGCGCCGGTTCGCTTGCCTTCTCCTGATCCGACTGCGCCTCACTCTCCTCGCTCTCATCGTTGGCCGTTGCCTTCAAAGGTGCAACGATAATCGCGTCGGCATTGGATGTCGATGGAAGCGAAACCTCGATCGCCTCGGGCGTCTTCACCTCATGCACCTCGATGCTGGGCACCTCATTGATGCTCATGATGGGCCTGCTGCTGACGGACAGGAGACTGTTGCTGCTGCTGCTGCTGGTAGTGCTGGTGGTCATGAGGGGAGTCGTGGCCGTGCTGCTGGTGCTGGAGAAGAGCGTGCTGATCAGGTAGCTGCGACTGAATTGGCTCTGCTTCATCTTGGCATGCTGCAGGGCATGCTCCTTGCGGTACGTCTGCATCAGCACATCTTCGCCCTCGGCCGCCTCGTGCTTGGCCTGTTCCTCCTCCTCCTTCAGCTCGGCGGAGATGCGCACCTTGTCCGACACCGAGATGAGGGTCTTCATGAAGCCACTGCCATTGCTGTTGGAGCTGCCAAAGATCACATCATGCATCTGCTGGGCCTGCGATTTGGGCAAGTCCTGGGCCAGTGCCAGCGCCATCGGGGAGGGAGAGACGGAGCCGGCAGCCAGGCATGTGCGTGGCTTGGTGAGATCCATGGGCGCACTCTCCTCGCTGGCCACGCTCCGCTTGGGCTTGGACTCCTCGGGATTCGAGTAATACTGTTCCTGCTTCTGGTAGTCGAACGGCGGCTTTGGCGATGTAAAGGAGCAAACCACACCGCGGGGCTTCGGCTGCGAGGATCCCGACGAGCCGATGCTGTTGGCCGGACTGCCAGCCGGAGCGGGTGTCTCTTGAAGCTGGGGATAAGGCGATACGCTCTGCGGTATGGGCGGTGTCATCGACAGCGACAGCAGGCAGCGAGCGGCCTCATGCTCCTTCAGTCGCGACTTGGATTCGTCGGTGTCTGCCAAAAGATCAAAGATTCAAGATGAGACTCAACACTAAGGAAAAGGATTCTGTTGTGCACTTACCACTGCTTTCGGATTCAATGTCGCTGAAATCATCCGAATCTGATTCACCATCGGCCATCGAGGAGGTGCGTCCGCCCGCAGAGGTCGATGACTGCTGATCAAAGTCCATGTCCACGTCGAGGAACTCGCCATCGGCGGGCATGGGACCGGGATTGATGCCCAGTTCGATGCACTTCTTGAAGTGCGTCTTCGATTGCATGTGCTTGGTGAGATTCCCCTTGGTCTTGAAGCTGTTTGGGATCACAGTTAGACTCTGTCGAATGGCAAACGCAAAGAGAAAGACTCACCTGAAGTTGCAGTGGCTGCAGGTGAAGGGACGCACGTCCGTGTGGGTGCGAATGTGCTTCTTCAGCATCGATGGCTTCTTGCAGCGGATGCCGCACTCGGAGCACACATAGCGACCGCGTCCCCGTCCTCGGATGTAGGTGTAGTCCTCGTGCGACTCATAGCCGCCCACCAGGGGCTGTCCGGAGGGACTCACCTCCATCTTCTTGTCCTCGGCCGCCTCCTCACAGGCCTTTGCTGCGACATTCGCCTCGCTGAGTGCTCCCACGGCCACCACCGGCAGCGGTGCGAGCGGATTCTGATTGAGTGCACTGCTGGACATTGTGGAAACCGAACAGATTGTCTGCTGCGAATTGACCAGCTTGTACTTGAGCATCTTCCCTGTGCTAGTGCCCGTGCCCGCCATTGAGGTGCACGTGCCATTGCCGAACATCTTCTGGCGCGAGTCATACAGGGCCATCACCTGCTTGAGCTTGAAACCGAGCGGATGCGGCTGGTTCTCCTCGCACACCTGCCACACGCTGTACATCGACAGCTTGTGCATGCCCGCCACATACGACGGCTGCGGGCAGTTCACGGTGCAGTAGAACATTTTGGTGCTGCACTTCAGCCCCAAGTAGGTGTAGGCATGGCCATTGAGATACAGCTGGACGCACGACTTGGACGGACGCGGCGTTTCCGGTGAGATCAGCGGCAGGGTGTTGGCTGTTGGAGTGATGCCATGATGGCGCTTCGGTGTGAAGGTGCCCGGCTTCAGGGGCAGACTTGTGGGGCGCAGAAACTTTGATTTGGCAGCGGATAGCGCTTCCTCTCCAGCACCAGCTGATGCCACGGCAGCGACGACTCCTCCTGCACTCCCATTGGGCGTATCCACGTGAAGTGGCGTCAAGGTGGCCGCCTCCTGTGGCGGCTGCTTGGCAGCGATCACAGAGTCCAGGTTGAAGTGCCGCACCTCCGGCTCCGATGCCTTCACGTTGTCCGCCATTCGCAGAAAGTTAAAGGGCGCCTTTTTGGGCGTCTCCTTGCTGCTGTTGTTCCACTGCAGGGCGTTCCTCTGGGCAGGCGTCGGCGGCTGGCGGCTGAACTCACTTGGGAGATTCTGAACGCCACCGAAGGGCGACAGCGACTTGAGGGACTCTCCTGGTGCTCCTCCCAGCAGCAGCAGCGGACTCGGCTGCTTTCGATTGGGACTGCGGCCACGACTGGCGGGAGCTAGCGGCAGTTGCAGCTGCTGCGGTGGAGGCGGCAGCAGGGACATCTGTGGCGTCAGGCTGCCGGGACCCGGAATACCCGGCACATACGGAATGGGCGTGACGGGTGCCGTTTTATCTCCACCGCCGCCGCCGCCGCCGCTCATCGGCAGAGTGAGCGGGTTGAAGGCTGTTATCGAGTTGATGGGCGGAAATTGGAAATGCTGTGGCCCCTGGGCACTGCTGACACCGAGCATCGGGTGGCCACCGAGGCCAGCGGCCAGCAGCTTGCGCTCCTTGCTGGCCGACGACTCTTGGTTCTTGGGCGAGACGTCCTGGAAGCTGCCACCCGAGAGCAGCGGAGTGCGTATCATCCTGGGGCTGTTGTCCAGTTCGGGGCACTCCGATATGGGTATCATGGTGCCGCCGGAGGAGGTGAGCCTGCGCAGGCGCTCCTCCTTGCTGCTGGACTGCTGCTGCAGCTCCTGCATCATGCTCATGCTGTGGTTGTGGTTGTGGTTGTGATTGCTGAAAAAGTTGAACGTTGGCGTGTCGCTGGTCTTTGCTCGCTTCGCTGGCGGTGCAGGCGGCTGTGCAGCAGCAGCAGCACCAGCGTCCATGTCCATTGAGAACTGACGATCCTCGTGCATTTTGGTGATCACCACCGAATCGTGTGCCTTGCGGGGTGCATTCTGCTGGGCGAAATCAACCAGCGCTGTCTTTCCAAGCAAGGGACCAGGCGATGGCAGTGGCGCGTCCACGAAACGCATCGCCTCCACGGGCAAAGAGACAGGCGCATGGACGGGGACCTGCTGCACGGGAATCTGCACCTGAACTTGGACAGGCGCAGCTGCCGTTGGTGCCGTGACCGTCGATGTTCGTGCGGGTGATTGGGAGGCACTGAGGCGACTCAGCACCAGACTGCTGGGCTTCGTCTTCAGCTGCGACCAGGCGAGCTTGGCCAGCGACAGCGGATTCTTGGAGTTGGCCATGTGGCACTTGAGCTCTGGCAGGCTCATCGAGATCGAATTGGAACGAAAGTACTTGGAGCTCGGGGACGAGGCTGGGCTCATCGGTGCACTGGAGCTGGCGTCCTGGCAGTAGGTGCTGTTGTGCAGCTTCAGTTCGTCCGCGCTGCGGAATTCGCTGGCACAGATGGGGCACGAGTAGAAGGCATCGTCGCCCTCGCCAATGGGCACGGCCAGTCCACGGGCATTAAGCAGCAGATTCTTGATGATTGAATTGCTTGGCGTTTGGGGTGCAGCCGCTGTGGCGGTCTTTGTAGCACTCCCTCCTCCTGTTGCTGCTGCGGCTGCTGCACTCGTCGAGGGAGTGTTCCCGACGTGCGTAGGCGTGGGCATGGTAATGGCCTGAGCTGTCGGCTGCTGTTGCTTTGGCTTGGCAGACAGATTCAATGGCATGGCATTGACAGCGGCCGCTGGCTGCTCCATTTTGGGCACTGCCGTGGCCGGATCCTGTCGATACTGTAGCGTCTGCATGGGCAGCGGTGAGGGTGGTGGTGGCAATTGTTGCTGTTGTTGCTGGTGCTGCTGCTGCTGCTGTTGCTGTTGCTGTTGCTGATGCTTGGTACTGACTGTAGGCATGGCTGGTGCTGGCTTGTAGCTATAGCTGTTCCGTTTCACCACACCATTTGGCGGTTCCAGTGGCTGTTGTTGCTGCTGTTGCTGCTGCGCCTGTTGTTGCATGAACATTTGATAGTGTTGCTGCTGCTGCTGTTGTTGCTGTATCTGTTGCTGCTGCTGCTGCTGCTGTATCTGCTGCTGCTGTTGTTTCTGCACAATGGCCTGGGCCAGATTCACCTTCGTCTCTCGCTCGCTGGCACCGATGCCCAACATCTGAGGATTATTACTGTTGACTGCCGCATTGCTGGCATTCGCATTGGCATTGTTGAAGCTGCGCGAACGATTTAGCTGCTTTGGGTACTTCTTCTGCAGCAGAATCTCCTTGTTCTCCACAATCGCCTCGTTCTGCGAAATCAACTTCGAAATGTGCTCCTGCACCTTTTCCACATTCTGCAAAAAGTAAATGAATTAATGGCCTTTTCTTGTGCTGCTACCACTCAATGTACTTACCACTTGCATGCTGCCACTGGCGCTGGCAAAGCTGCTCAAATTGGTGGCTGGCGTGGGGATTTGTGCTCCTGATGCTGCTCCTCCGGCTGCTCCACCTGCTGCTGGCATCACAATCGATGCCTGGCTATTGGCACGCACCAACTGACAGAAAAGAGAGTTCAAATTTGGATTAGGGATTCTCATGTGGGATGGATGCTCTCGCATTACTCACCTGTGGCGGAGGAATATTCGGTGGGTGCTGCTGTTGCTGCGGAGGAACCTTCACCAGCGGAGAATGTTGTTGCTGCTGTTGTTGCTGCTGCTGCTGTTGTTGTTGCTGCTGCTGGTGCATATGAATCTGTTGCATTTGCAATTGCTGAAACACCATAGCCTGCTGGTGCATGGCCGCCGCCGCTGCTGCCGCATCCTGATTGTAATACGATGGCTGCCCCAAATAGTAGACACCTGCGCCCGGTGGCAAGGCCCCAGGATTGGCAGCCATCAGCAGGGACTGCTGGGCGTGTAGCTGCTGCTGCAGCTGCAGTTGCATCTTGTGCGAGGTGATGTGATTGTTCAGCTTCATCTGTGTGCTGGGCGACAGCGTGGGATGGGTCAGCGCTGGCTGTTGCTGCTGCTGCTGCTGCTGCTGCTGCTGCTGCACCAGAGGTAGCTGAATGGAGAGCTTCTGCTGATGTTGGTGCTGGGCAAGATGCTGCTGCTGCTGCTGCTGCTGTTGTTGCAACTGCAACTCCTTGCTGCCGCCAGGTGGCACATAAAGCGCTGCATTGTGGAACTTGGGCTTGTATGGCTTGTAGTCGATGGACTGCCGATGCTGGGCCGTGGCCGAGTGCAGGGTATCCGCGGTGGCAGGTGGCAGAGTGCCCGCAGCCGGTGACCCTAGCGGCAGTTGTTGCATGTGCTGCGGCAACGTTGGCTGGTGCTGAATGTACGCGCTCTTCGCTGCCGACAAGGTGGACGGCGATGGTGTGGGCGAGGCCATGGGCTCGTCGTACGGCGAACCCGAGCGACTTGGCTGCTGAAACACAAAGAGAGGAAAATGCATTGAGTGGAAATTCCCCGAGGATTAGTCGATTCAATTGCTTACCAATTCGGAGCTACTGTTGCTCAGGTCTGCATCCTGGTCGGACAGGCCATCGTCCGCATCTGCGGGCACCTCCAGGCCGCGCACACGTGCCGCATGCGACCGTGAGCGGCAGTGTTTGTACAGGTTGCTCTTCGTCTTGAAGGCGATGCCGCAAGTGTCGCAGGGATAGGGACGCTCGTTGGTGTGCGCACGTATGTGCTTCTCCAGCACCGATGGCTTGGCACAAATCAAATTGCAATACGGGCACACATATCTGCCAGACTTCTCAGCGGATAATCCAACTGCTGCACCTCCTCCAGCTGCTGCTGCTGCTCCTCCTGCTGTTGCTGTTGGTTGCGTCTGTTGCTGATGCTGGGCAAATGTTGCAGGCGTTAGCGTGGCATTGGCCGCATAGTTGCTGCTGTGGCTGTTGCTCAATGGTGTACGGGTTCTGGGCGCGCTCACATTGTTGGCCATCTTCCCGCTGCCGCTGCCACTCCCACTGTGGTTGTTGCTGCTGCCCTCCTCATGGCTGATGGCATTGACATGATTGCTATTTACAAAATTGGCACTGAATTCACTCGTCGTCGTCGTCGTCTGCTGTTGTTGGGTCAAATGATGACCGTTGGCCACAGCCACCGACACCGCCACTGGCACTGCCACTGGGACCGACACCGCTGGCTGCGGCGGCGGTGAAAGTGAGCTATTTGAGGATAGCGATGTGGTGCGGCCGGCATCCCCGGCTGCAGTATGGCTGCCACTGCCACCACCGTCCACTTCTGTGGTGCTCGCCAGCCGCTTGAACTTCTTGTGCAAATAGCGAGAGATATTTGGCCAATCCGCAATGGCCACAGCCGCAGCCTCGTCGCTGGTGGCTGCGTTGGTGCTGCTACTGCTGCTGCTACTGGCGGGTGTAATGCTGCTGCTGATGCTGTTGCCAGTTGTGGCTGCCAGTGGCGACTCCTTGTGGCCGACTGCCGTAGACATTGGCTGTAGCGTCATTGTGTAGCGTCTATCACTTACATTTGCTTTATCTTTATCTCTATTCTTAAACTCATAATTATTCTCATTAATACTATTATCACTGTGGTGTTGGTGGTGGTTGTTGTTGTTGCTGTTGCTGTTGTTGTTGCCACTGTTACTGCTGTGGTCTTCGCTCGGCTTATCTCTCGTGCTGCTTGTACTGGGTTTGCCGCCTGCAACATCGATTGCTGCTGTTGCTGCTGCTGTTGCGGCTGCTGCTGCCGCTGCTGCTGCTCTGCTAGCTTTACTGTTTGCCTTCTGTGGTGGTGCTGCTGATGTTGCTGTTGTAGCTGTTTCCCGATATGTTTGCTTCTTTGTTGCTGGTGTGATTGTGGCTGCCGACGCCGCTGCTGCTGCTGCTGCCGCCGCCGCTGCTGCTGTGGCACGTCGCGTATTATTGTTCACCTTACTGTTGTTTGTCTTGTACTGTTTTCCCGTCGCCTTGTAATGCTTTCCCGCCGTTGTGGTGCTTGCATTTTCCATATTATCATCAAATGTATTATTAATCTGCGAGGAATTGGCAGCGGACTCATCTAAAGGGTAAAGAAAAGAAGAAGAAATTCATATTTCAGTTAGTTCATAATTTAATTAATATACTTATGCTAATTTTGATAAACAAATTAATATCAGGGCAGGAGATCAAACACGGCGACGACTCTCGAATCGATTAACTTCCACTGAGAGAACTGCGAACTTTTCTGCGATCCCCCCTCGACACCTCGCTGTCGCACACATTCATTATCAACACCCTTTTAATTGTGGGTCACAATCTTATCACAACATTTTGGGGACACAGCTGAATGCTAATTTTGCGAGTGAGTTTCCCATTTAATACTCGTACTACCATCGTGCTGGCCTGTCCGAAAATCAATTTTCATCAACTTTCTATTTCAATTCGTAAGCCGTACACCCCCACCCACCAACCAACATCAAAATGTGACTCTGTTAAGGCCCCACCTGTTGCACACACACACACACATATCCATACCGTCGGCATACCCATACACAAAAACGAGCAGACACGAGGCAGACGACAGGCAACCGAAACCAAACGAAACGACACAGAAAAACGGTACGAAAATCCAAAAGAGATGACAAGTGAAATGTAATGACTTTTTGTTGCTGCTGTTATTGTTGGGGGGGCCGAACATGCAGTTCGTTTCGAAAGTAAACATTTGTAAGAAAATCCAAGTCAATTTATACGTCTAAGGGATTTACATGAGAACTTCCAACATGTAGAGTATACAATGAACAAAGAAAAGACGGCATCGATTGCTGGTTCCTAAACGCATCTGTTCTATATAAATAGTATATGATTGGCGCTTGTCGAATGATTAGAGGCAGGGGCAGGGGCAGGGCCAGCTCTCAAATCACAATCGCACAGAAACCCCCACTCGGGCACTCCGCAACCGACTTTGCGGCTGGCGGCGTTAATTGGCACTCGACTGCGACTGCGAAAGGCGATGGCGATGGCGACTGTTTAACATTCAACGCTATTATTATACACATTATACGGCATTATGCGATACGTATTGTAAACGTACATACATACATACATACATATGTACATTCATATGTCTAACCGATCCAAGTCTCTCGGCTCGCTCGCGTGTTTACTCAATTTGTTATCAGCGTTTATAAGGCTTTCGACTAAAGAATCGCCTAAAAAAATTCCATTGATAATGCCAAGCTCTATAAATGATACGCATATGTGTGTGTGTGTGTTTGAGTGTGTATAGATATATTCGTGTTTTATTATCGTCCATCATGTTATCAGTGGGTACAATTAACTATCGTGTGTGTGTGACTGACTCAGAGTATCTAAGCCCACCCACCGATAAGTGGTCCCCACTGTAATTTGAGTGATTTAAAGCACAGACGCTTTGACGTCAACTATCAACTATCCGGTCGGATAATTGAGCCATTCTAAGTGCCATTCGACAGGGATTAGGCTCTCAAAATTGAAATCTTGATTTAGATGCCTGATTGCATAATAACGGGTAATGGCACCACATAAAGGAATACTCGTATTTATAGTAGTGAGCAATGAGCTTCAAGCATCTGTGTGGGCAGCCTCAGTGGGTCAATTACAAGGCGCCAAATGCGACACAATTAAAATGTTCATTTAGTATACTGAATCCGATCTAGTTAAATGATTACATGGAATTTCTGAGAGAGCGAGAACCACGTTTCCAGTTGTAAATATAAATAGAAACGTGCAAAGTGCATGTATGTACATATGTATGTATATAAGTACAGTTCAGAGAGTTTTCTAGAAAACGAGAATTATTTTTTGTGCGCTTGTACTCTACTATTCTATTACGCGTTGTTCTAGCGTAGTAAAAGCCCCCATAAAGTGTACCACTGTGCCGTAGACAAAGCTCAGATTTGGGGTCCTATAAAAGCATAAACAAGAGGCCAAAGCCTACGCGCTACGATAGGACTTAATCACCCAACCAGCAGGCGATAAGCTGTAATCAGCTGTAGAAACCCAAACAATTATGGGGCACAGAATACTCATACGCTATGCATGGGTATACCCTGTAGGAGCAGCTGGGTACGCAGGGTGGCTTAGTCCAATGGAATGGTATTCGTATTTACTTAGTTAGTTTTCATTCGCTGACTTAATTCATTTGCTACAGCAGCAGAAAATAAAATGAAAACTAATATTTAAATGGCATTTTGTTATCACGAATTTTTGTTTAACATTTGCTGGCATTGTTGTTTTTGCTAGTAGTTTATTTTACAAATGTCTGTGTGTATGTGAGTGTGTCTGTTGAAGGCGTGAAGAGTTGCTCGGGTTGTTCAGTTTTATTCGTACACATGCATATACTATGTACTTTGTTTGCATTTGCATGCAGTTTCATATAGTCAGGCGGACACCAAAGGCAGTGCCAAAGTGCAATACACATGCAAGTACACATGAAATATCAGGCATTTTATCAGGCATGAAATGAGTGCAGTTGCAAGCAGTGCTAGCAAATATTAAGCACACGCTGCTCTCCGGCCACCCAGCCAGCCCGAGCCCGAGCCAGCGACGTCATCAGAGCGAGCTTCTCAATTGACAGAATGACTGACTGAGAGACTGATGGGTGAGCACACATGCACCCACCCACCCACACACACTGGCACATGCAAACACTTGTACTGGTACAGCCTCACCCGCGCACCGTTCGTATAATACACGAATAAAGTCCAAGGTGCGGCCAACGGCGCCACAGAGTCCGTCTGGCAGTCGTCTCTGTCTCTCTGTCAGTCGCTTTGACCGTGTCAACCGATTACGCTGCATGACTAGCCCTGATACAACGTCATCACGAGAACATGTACGGCGTATATGGCTGTGTAGGTGTAGGTGGACTGGCTGCAGCTGTGAAACTGCTAAAAACACATTATACCGAGCCACTTGGCAATTGTTTATAATTTATGGGGTACCCGTTAAACGAGCAGCGTTAACGCTTTACAGTGCTGCTGGGCTAGCGTATAAAAAGTACGTCAAATTCGCGGAAATAATACGAAATTCCAGCGAAAAGCAAAACTCCCGATAAAAGCAACATCGCAAAAATACCAACGCACACACATGGGGAGGGCAAACGGTAAAAAGAGGCGACACATACCCGTCTAATTGTGGCTACGCATGCTGTTACACGCACACACACTCATTTTTGAATTGAATATCGTTTGTAAAGCGCAACAAATGAAACGTAAAGCTAGAAAAAACGGTCCAACAATAGTCGGAACGGTGGAGCACGCGCGTGTCGACAACAGGCGGGCTACAAGCGACAACGACAACGACCGAATCGCCTGAAACATTTAAGGCGACTACGACTAGACGAGGCAAGCGGCAAAATTCATTCAGTGAGTGTGCAAAAAGAAAACGAAGAAGCGACCCCGACGCCGAGCAGTGCAAAAACAAAAAGCACAACCACTGGTGGCGGCGACGACGTAAGCAGAAGCAAAAGCAACACAAAAAAACGTACAATAATCAAATAATTGCGGCAACGCTTGCTCTTCCCTCCTCCCGGTAAAACACGATTCAACGATCCACGATCTCTCTGCTCTCCCATCTTCACAGTAAACACTCTTTCGCACTCACTCACACGCACACACACAGTGCAATTGTCAATCAAAAGCAAGCACAGCACAGGGTCGTCGCTGCTTCTGATTTAGCTGCTGCTGCTGCTGCTGCTCCGTCGCTGCTTGCGCTGAGAAATGATCAAATCGGGCAAAAACGTAGGCCCCCCCCCAACAGGTGACGTGAAGTGGGGTATATGACTGTCGCCAGCCGCCAGTCAGCCGTTGCCGCTATTGTTGATTACGTACAACACTCGCATACACTCAAAACTCGTCGAGAGCTTTATAAACACGCGCACGCATACCAGTGCACATCACATCCCCAGCGACATACCCAACCTCACCCCTCCCGAAAACCATTCCCATGAATATGCGAAATATTGCTGACTAAGGAAGGTCTGGGGAGCACCAGGCAACGGCAACGGCAGCAGCGACAGCAACGATACGATAACAACAAAAGCATTTAAAACGTAGAAGCAACAGCACAAAACGTAGCAACGAAAATAAAAAAAGTGATAATAAAATAATAATTGCTACACATACAACAAAGCAAGGCACTGATCAAGAGAGAGAGAGAGAGGGAGAAAGAGAGCCCCAGCTAGAGTTGCCGCAGCTGTCTATACACACGAGCAAGAAATACGAATGATACGCTGCTCCCCTTCCCCATTCCACTGCCACAACAACAAACCTCCACGAGTGGAGCACGATTTGCCATGTGGCCCAGCCTGTTTGTTCTCTCACTCACACTCACTCACTCGCATACGAACAACATGACTAACTTGACAACACTGTCGGTCGGTCTGTTCGGTTCAGTTCGGATCGGTTCGGTTCGGTCGCTGCTTTGCTGTCTGCCCCTCTTCTCCATCCCCCCACCGACCTCTTCGATGGTCTGCTCTGCTCTTGTGTATTATATTGAGTCAATTCATAAGAAACGAGGAAACCCGCCATATCGCCGTTTGTTGCTGAATACATGTTTATATTAGTGTGTGCGTATGAGTGTGCTCGTGTGAGCCTGTGTGCGAGTGGCATGAGCATGAATCAAGTTAAAAATTTTAATAATTTGCCCCGATGTTGTGGCTGAAAACGAGTTTAGCTTGTTGAGCCACCAAATGTTTCCGTCTCTGTCTTCTGTGACTGGCGGTGTATGCATGTGTGTTGGTTAGGGTCCCCCCTCGGTGCTTGTGCGCGCTTGCAGCTACTTGTTTTCTTTCCTCCTCGTCTTCGTCTGCTCCGTTGGCTCCTTCGTCTTTTTCTTGAACGCAACAGCGATAATACACTCAACACAAAAGAAGGCAGGCAGTAAAGCCACACAACTTTTTATATTGAAGCAGAGAAGAGGAGCTTTCTAGAGCGCTTGATAAGCGGTTTACTTCGTCTCTCTCTCTCCTTCTTGCAGCTGTGGCGGCTGTGTGTAGGGGGGGCTATGACGTACCGCATCCACTCGACCGTTTGTGAAGTGTTGTAGGAAATCAAATTAAGGCGATTAAAGAACGCGCGCGAGCGCTCGTGAGTTGCGTGAGTCGTGCACTTATCGCTTACAAAGTGGCACAAAAAGTGTCGACCTTTGGATACCTTGTAATGATTGAGAAATATGCACATACACAAACAAAACTGTAAACTAAGATTTAAGGATTTACTTTTAATACTTTGTAATGTTTTTCATGACGAAAATAGATTAAAATGCTATACCCTGCGTACCCTGTAAAGTTCACAGGCACAAATGATAAGGACAGACAAAGATTTCTCCCCATATCCCCGGCATCCCTTTTCGCATTTGTTTATAGCATTCTATTCTATAAACATTGCTTAGCAAAATAAACACAAAACACGAAATTCAGAATAAATAGAATGATAAATTGAAAAGAGAATTGCGATAATGATTTCCACAAATTCGTCTGACGTTCGTCTTTTTGGCTAATCGCGGAGCAGAGGCCAACTTTCGTTTTGGTGTTCAAATAGATTCGAGGGTTTGGGGCGTTATCATGGGGACCAACTGGCTCTCTAGCTTCTTTGTCAAGAGTAAAAGGTCAAGGTACGGCTTTATCGACTGATAAACAGATAAGATAGATGGTGGTACATTCTACATAAGTACAGTCAGGTGACAAATATTGTTGGCTTTGGAGTGCTCCAGCACCCGTTCCAATCTTTATTGCTAATGATTTATACTGTTTGCATTCATCATTCACTCTATTATCATCTTTGCAGGAGATCCAAAGCGTTCACCATCATCACCACCGGATGAGTAAGCTGACTTTTGGATAATTAAGCAAACAAAACAAAATTCTAGGGAAAATATAGGAAAATAATCTTTTGGCACGGAAATTCCCAAATATGTTTGACGTCAGCCAAAGATATTTTGTAAAATTTCTTTTGCGTAAAATTGTATTCCGTTTCTACACATTAAAATGTACATATGTACACACTATGTACATATGTATATATGTACATATTTACATACTTCTGTGCTTTTTGAGAGTGAGCCTTGGCACTGGGTTTACTTTACATATGTATGTATGCATAGATCGGATCTACATACATATATAAACAAATATTTGTTTTTGGCACAGCACAGCAGAACCGAATCGAATGCTAAGGTATATAGTACTTATAGCAGCTTTCCCCCATATAGATTAATAGATTGGTATTTCGGGGCCTGCAGTTTTCTAAAATTTATGGCAACAATTAAGTGTTGAAATGGGGAAAAAAGCAAACTGTGGATTAAATAAATAATTTCAGAACTATTTTATCTATAAAATTTCAGAGAAAGATCAAAAGTGGTGTACTATCCAAAGGAATACTTGCAGAACTGTAATATTTATGTGGTAAATATCTTCTAAGGGCCATGAAGTTCATAAATATAAATCAAGTTCAATGAAAATATTATATCCTCGTTCAGAAATGCACATACTATGTATGTAAATCATCGAATGAAAACTCTATATGCATACATATGTATGTATGTATGTATGTACATACTTTCATATGTACATATATGTAGATGTACAATGTAGAAGAATTCGTAGCCGAAAAGTGTTAAATTATTGCTAGTCCCGCAATTTTAATTTTTGTTTACACAAAAAAAAAAAAAGAAAATCCGAGGAAAGCACACAAAGTCATTCGATAATTTTTTGTTTTGTTTTTCGTTCTGTCTTCGAATTGTTGCCAGAATTTGATTTTCACTGATTTGTATTTTCTTTTGGCGCTGCGCTAGAAATGTATTTTTAAATTCTCCAACTACGTAAGACGACATTCAAGTGTTTTATTTTAGACAGCAGACAAGTAGACAGCTCAAAACATCCACACATCCGTACAAATGGATGTACATACATGTGTACATATGGACGGACGTATGGCATGTGTCGTTTTGTATATACTCGTATACTTAAACATATATTTTTAGTTTCAGTTATTGGCCTTTTGCGTTAGCACATTTTGTGTTAGAAATCAACTCATCTATTTTCATTTAATTTATTGGTATAAAATGGGAATTTCACATCAAATCGAATTGGTCTTATGCAATGGATCTGCCTTTCCCCTAATAATCTTTATCATTTCCATTTAGCAAAAAATTCTTTCGATTCCGCATTTTTATGACCCTGAAGAAATACAAAAAAAAAGTTAATGAAAGTTTTCATTTAATGTCACGTTATGGGGGTCTCTTCTGTTTGTCTCTCGGGGTCCAATTAAATGTTTTCTATATATTTCATCTCTGTCAAAACAAACAATTAGAGAACGAAGAAGAATCGTTGGCACCAAATCGTGCGTTCAAGCGCAAAACAAAAATGTACAAAAATCTAAAACACAGTTTAAAATAAATTTTTCACAGATTTTGCTGTTCTTCTTTTTTTCCGCTTGTCTTGGCATTTTTCTGGCAGCTGAAGGACGGAAATACGTTGGCGGCATTTGGGAATTTTTGCATATTAGCAAAAATTAAAGAAAAAAACAGAAAAAAGCCACACAATATTCATAAATAAACACAAGGGGAGAAGATTAGGCGTCGTTGCGCCGAAGCATTTGATACCCTTACAGATGGTTTGTTTCTATGGTTAGGGTAGACCATAATATCATTTCGCTTAGCTTTAAATTGCTGTATGTTTTATGTTCCAGCAGGCAGTAAAAATCATAAGACCCTCTGCAGAGAGAGGGCATACTGAAAGTTTGAAATATTCAAAGAGCTTACGTAGGCCCTCTGCGGTCGTCTGCCCCCACAAGCAGGTGTGAAGAAGAGGAAACAGAAAGCCAGTAGCGGCAGCAGCAGGGGAGAAGAATCCGATGAGATTGGGATTTTGTGGAGATTCGATTGGAAATTAAAAGCAGACGCTGGTGGTGAGAAAATATCAATTGATTTTGTGGCTTATGGCATCTCCGGCTGCGCCCCCGTATTCCACAAACAAAAGGGTATTTGTATCTGTTGCTGCTCTTTCTGTTGTCAAGGTCAGGGCATGCCATGCTCTTCGGGGGTTGCCTCTAAGCGTCAGCAGCCGATAAACATGTGTCGTCATTTCCCATGGAGGGCATTCCTCAACACACACTCACACAAAGAGAGAGCGAAACACGAAACACACGGACATAAGCGGAACGTATGATAACTGTTGCATGTTTAATTGTTCGTACCACACTTGAGAGTGCCCATAAACTGCAAGGGGATGAGCCACAGAGACACGAATTCCATTTACAGACACACACACTCGAGAGAGAACCCCCCACTGGTGTGGCGGCTTTTGTGTGCCTCCTAAGTGGATTTCCACCTTTCCTCCGCCCATTGTTTGTTCTTGCTCTCACTCTTGTTGTTGTTGCAATGGGAATGACGTTGCAAGCCTTTTGTGTCGCTCTGCACGAACGCTGATGCCGATGCCGCTGCTGCTGCTGGCTTGGCTGCGGCAGGTATCCTGGCGCCGGCTTAATTTACGTAGCGTTCCTTTTTAGTGCAGGTAAACGCCTCAAAGTAGTTCAAGTCCAATGCGCTGCCCTCTTATTGCTGCCTCTGCCTGCAGCCCAGCATGACACAGGCTTGCTCACTCGCACACACACATGAACTCACTTATGCCGAGATTATCTCTATGCCTGCGCTGTTCACACTCACCCGCACACATTGGTTTCAACTAACATGCACACATCCACACAAATCTGACACACACACAGCGGCCCGGCCGCGGGGTTGCCCAAAGTATGTGTGTGTATTGCTGTTGTTGGTTCTGCTTGTTCTCGTGCTCTGCCGCTCTCTTTGTTTTCCCCTCTTCTGATGTCTGCTGCTTCTTGACCGTTTCTGACTTTGTTTATTTTGAATTTTCACAGTTTTTCTTGGAATTCCTTCCACACTCCACTCCACACTAATTCTTTGACACTCACTCACGATATTTCTGTGCCGCTTTTGGAATTAAAATTATATCCGCCACACGCTGTTTGGCGCGCAGAAACTCTTCTCTCGACGGCGATTTTTGCACTTTGATTTTTGGATTTCGACCACTTCGATTCACAGCGCACTCAATTAGCATATTATGACATTCGCTTCTGCCGTAACCTTTACATGCTCACTGTGCTTGAGGTTTTCTTTTGCCTATGATCTAATTTGATTAATACAAAACTTGTTGTGGCGACGGCTGCACTCGCACTTCGCCCACACATATACACACGCACACACTACAGACTCACTGACTATTCGCGTATTCCGTTCTTTTGTGGTTTCTTTGCCTTTTGTTTATGTTCGCTTCGAGAGACTAGCGGTTTTGCTTTGCGTTATTTATTCCGTTTCATCGTCACGAGCACGAACACACGAAGCGAAGCCAACCTAACAGCGCAAAGTATGATCGTGGAATGGCAGACGAAGAGCGTCAGCGTCGGTGTCAGACCGGGCGGGCGGGCGGGCAGAGTAACCCTTGGGAGCCCAAGTGTGTGTAGTCTGGGCAATACATTTGTAAAAAGACTTGAATAGCCAGATCAATATGATTCCGCGTAGTTTCACTACTCAGATATTGTGGGCTCTCATTCAATTAAATTAAATTAATAGTTATTCCTGTTTGTGTTTGTGTTTGACTCTGCATTCAGTGCATCCTCCAATCAGCTGAAACTGCTCTTGGTTAACCGCGCCCGATCTGAACCGGCCCTGTACATATGATTAACAATAACGACAGCAACAACAACAACTACAGCAAGTGCCTTGGCGTCGCCAAGTCGTCGGCTGTTGCGCGTCGATGCTGTCACTGTGTGAGTGTGTCTATATGTGCGTTCCTGTTCTTATGCTTCTCCCCATCTCTGTCTGGCTGCACGAAAGAGCCCCCACCACAGTCCAAACGGCAGACATATGGCGCTCACTGTTTCGTTCCACGAAACTCAAACAAGCCCTGCCTCTGCTCTGCCTCTGTCTCTACTTCTGCCTCTGTCTCTACCACTGCCTCTGACGTTGCCTCAGACACGGTCGCGGGCATTGAGCGAAATCGTTTTCTCCGTATTTTCTGCCGCGAGGGAAGCCCGCCCGCGAAATGTTCTATTGTTGTTGCTTTTTGCCGCGGTGGCATGAACAAGCGCGAAATAAAAGAATTCGCTGCTGATGTTATTCACAAATAAGTGAGCGCCGCGTTCTTTGCTTATTAGATCAATTGGGTCTGTTGGTTTTTCTTTTCGGTTTCGTCGGGTTTATTTTTACTATTTCTATTTTATGTTTCTTTCGGTTTGAGCCGTTTTTCGCTGGTGTTTCGTATTGTCTTCGTTCGCTTATATCCAAATTTTCTTTGCTTTAATTTTAAATTTGCTTTAATTTTTGCGCCTTTGCGGCGTTGATTGATTTTCGCTGTCGCTGTGCGAGTACTGTTCCAATTTTTGCACCCAGCCAGAAGGAGGATGTGATCAGATCAGCAATATGTCTGCCTGTATCTTAACAAAGTTTTTGATAGAGAGTCGAAGTGGACCGCCAATCAGTTGCTGCAGATTAACTGCAAATTAAAGACTTCCTCCGATCGAAAGATTGCTTATCGACACGGCTCGCACTGTCGCTGAGAACACGATATTAATTTGTTGTGGCTGTAAAACGCTAACAGTGCCTAATAAATCACTTTCCTCAGCTCACGCTCATTAAAACTCGATCTTCGATAAGGGGACTATCAGAAACAGCAGGGGGATTCCATATACGAGCTTAACAGCTCCGATTCCGATGGGCCTGAAACTTCAACGCGTATTTATGTACTATTTCTGTGCCAAATCGAACGGAAGCGAATCGATAAGAAATATTCCCCACATGCATACAAACAGAAATATGTAGTTTCAATTTTCCATTTGCCTCCTCCATGTGTGCCGTCTGTTGCTGTTCATATATTTAGACAGTTGACGTACGATAACGTTCAACACTCTGTCGCCGGTGATGATATCACAGAAAAGGTAAACAATCTAATCAATAAACACAATCAAGCGAGGACGAGTGGTACCCACTCGTCCATCAACCACATCTGTGCGACTAAGCATATGCATATGTGTACACAATCCGCCACATTTGAATACGTCATTTGGGGTAAATAAGCCAAATATCATATTCCTATTCAAATAAAACTTGAAAGTTGAAACAGTAGCTAGTAATCTTTAGTAGAAGTGTCTTACCAACATGTCGCGGTCTGTTCGATTGTAGATGTTCGCGTAATATTAGTCGTTTGCTCTATTCGTCTATCGCGGAGTGTACCAAATGCTTATGCACGCTATCTGTGTAATAGTTGTGTTGTGTGTACGATTAATCGAACAGGCGACGTTGCTCTGCCCCACGACTACACGCGACGATTGATTACAGCAATAAAACGTCTATCGCATCGATTGATTTAAAAATAAAACTCACACACATGCACACACTCATGCCCCTGTCCGTGTCCCGTTCCCGTGAGCCATCGTCAAATGATCGGCCATTGGGCGGCTGCACAGCAACAATTAACTGTGTCTCTCTCTCTCGGGCTTCCTCTCGCTCTCGCGAAACATAAATAGGCACAAGTGGCTGGCCCCAAACTGCAGGGGAAGCAGCACAGGCAGCGACTGCAGCCAGCGTACGTCGCCCCCAAAGAGTTCTTACTCATTCACGCATTGGGTAATCAATACAAACACACACACACACAGAGAGGGGAGCCACTCTTCTCAGCCACCAAATGAAACCATTAAGCGCTACATAAAACAGTCGTCGTCGTTTTTTGTCGATTGCTGGGGAGACGGTGCGGCGGAGAAACATTGCAACCAGAAGCTACGATCGTCAGTGCCGCCAAAGTGGCGACAATTGCAGCAGCGACGACGACTGCGACTGCAGCGGCGGCAGCAACATCGACAGAGGCTCCAGCTCCAGCGCAGACAACACAAACAATCAGAGACACAGAGAGAGAGAGAGAGATAGAGAGTGCCAACAACAATCGACAAAGCGACGGCGACGTGATCATGTCTGGGCCGTTCAGCAATGTTGGCGACGTCGTCGTTTATATGTATGTATGTATGTACCCTTGCCACTGCAGAAGGTACCTTGACTTTGACCAGGGGTTTGCTGAACAAACATAAGAAAGAGTTCCCTGTCCTTCCATTCCCCTTTATGCTTCCATGGAAACAATTGGAAAGTGTATCAAAAGCTTCGGCTTTTGTAGTTAGCCATCGAGCTCTTGTTTTTGTTGCATTTGGCGGGTCCAACTTTGTTATTATTACCGCTCGTGCACATGCCCCCAACTGCCCATGATGCCACGCCGTTGTTGTTGCTGCTGCTGCTGTGTGCTGCGTGCTGTTGTGGCAGCCCCGAAACAGGTTTGACCATTCACTTGAACTGCTTTAGCAAGCAGAACCAGACAGACAGAGAGACATAAAGAGAGACAGGGAGAGCAGGGAAAGGTGGTGCCTGGGGGCTAGGTGGCGTCGTCTCTCCATCTCCGTCTTCGTCATCGATATTAAGCGTAATCAATCGAGCGAACTTCTTTAATTGAGGAGCATCAGCATCGTCGTCAACGGGCGGGAGACAAAGGCAAGAGCGACAATCAAAACTAATTGAATGCGCAGCGAACAAAAAAAGAGCATGAAAAAAAGGCATAAGGGAGGAAGGGGTATATTGCGAAAAGAGAATCATAATCATGAAAATAGAATATTTACTAGTGTAAAAGAACATGTACTAGAATATCTGCAATAAAATTGAACTAAACACTGAGTTCCCCTTGTGTTATTCTCGATTGAACAGCAATTTCAGGCACACCACTAGAACTGTTGTTTGCTCTTTCTGCATCTAATGGTGATGGCTAGATAGGAGGCACATTTAATTTGACCAAATTTCCGCTTCACATAATTATGGTACATTACCGTCGCAAAGGCAAACATCGCTTGGGGTCCACTTAATTATGCATTGCATAGTTATGGGCGTATCGATTCTGAAACCTAATGACAGATTGCTGGTTTGAGCTAGCAACCAACTAAAACAGCTAATTTTTGAGCAGGAGCATTAAGTGGCACTCAAAACAAGGTGGGTTGGAGTCTCAGATGGGAGTGGCAGTGCCCTCTCCCCGCATGATCGATAAATTTGTGTTTGCTATGGCTATCTATCGAGGTGTGTTCCTATTTTCAGACCAAAGACTGCAACTAATCAATAATGGATGAATCAAGTTACTCCCCTTTTCTTTAAGTACAACACTAGCTCTACACATCACTTGGTTGGCCTTTCGTTCAAATATAATAAATAGTATGCGCGGGTTATCGTTGATTTCTAGAATTTGTTAGTCAGACAGCCTGGTGATGGTGGTGGTCGGTGGCGGCACTACGACTACTGCTGCATGCGTCAGCATTGAATAAATAAACGTTAGACGCCTAGACCTTAGTCAACCGACGACCTACACGCTTCAGGCATTATTTCAGGCGAGGAATACCGAGTGCCATGCCGAATCTTGAATGCTGAAATCCGAATGTCGAATATGTCCGACCCGCCGTGCGTTCTGGGTGTCGAGTGTTTCTGGCCGCTTAACTTGGCTATTATAATATTGTTGATTGCTCATTTGTTGACACGCAACGCTAGCTCTGGGGCAGTGGCAGTCAACAAAGCGTAGGGTGGGGTGGTGTGTGTGTGTGGCAGCTAGTCAACAAAAGGTAAAGAGTGCTGCAGGGGAAAACAACGACAGCCAACAACAATCCCGTGTTTGGTTTCAGTTATTTTAGTTTATTTAAACAATTCCACAGCAACCACAAATAGGAGAAGGGAAAGAAGAAGCTGTGGCTATGACAAATGCCCCTAGTCCCATTGGCCACAACCCAGCCAAAGCCAAGGCAAAGCCACTGTCTAAATCGGGTTAAAATGGAATTCGCATAAGAATATTTCCATCTATTTTCTAGTCTGTGTCCCAGAAATGTGACATGGGCAATCCTTGTATACGAATAAAACAGTTTTCATGTTCATGTCTCGTGCTTTGTGCTGTCTCAAAAGTATCTAATGCTTTAGGTCCAGCTCCAACTTTGCTGAATTTATTTACAGATACTCCTAGAGTATTTCCCATTCGTTTGATCATTCAAGATTCGATTGTCGTTCGCTCTGTGCGCTGTGTGTTTTGTGTGTAAATAAAACTGACGATGTCGATGTCGATGTCGACTCTGTTGCTGCGGCTGATTGGGAATCGCCAGTTTGGCGACTTTTGCACACACAAACACAAACATAGGCACACGGATACAGATACAGATACAGCAAGAGCAAGAGCAAGAGCAAGAGCTACAGATGCGGAGATACAGCGAGCAGACACGCAGATACTTTTATACACATTCTTTGCCACGACGTTGTCCGACGTGCGAGTGTACTTGTGGCGTCTATGAAATCGCTTTAAATTAAGCACAAAACAGCACAGCACAGCACAGCACAGCAGAGCGGAGAGCGGAGAGAAAAAGCAGTAAATAAAACGATCGCAGACGTAGCCGGAGGTGACGCCAACGAAAATATGCCGTGGAATGTTCAGCTGCCTCTTCCACTCTCCGGATACTCTGATTGTGTATCTGTGAATCTGCATCTGCATCTAGATATTTGCAAGTGCAGCGAGCACTCTGGGATTTGTTCTTTTGTTGGCCATGATGGCCGCCGCATATTTGCATACGCCAGCCCGCAGAGCAGCTGTTTATAGCCTCAGATGTCAGCTAATTGAATCGGCTCAGTGCTGGCCCAGACAGCAACGAGACAGCTTAATCACTTGCGTCAATGGATTTGCGCGACTGTTTCTGTTACCTGTGTTCAGGCCAACAAAAAAAAGAGAACCTCAAGCAGACGGAATGGCATCATTACACGTGCAGTACATAGAATGAGCCGACGACAGCTTTTCCCGGGTAAAACCCATAAAATCATCAATGCAAAGGGATGCAAGAGGATTATCCTGGGCTTACGCTGCCACTTGACTTGAGGCATTTGAGCCTGGCGCTAGACCAAGAGCAGGACCATGCAGGCAGGCAGATCCTGTTCGGCTCTCCGGTAATTAAAGGTGGCAACACTTAAGCGATTCGGCCCAAACAGGTAGGTGGCCCATTGGCCTGTGCTCACTTCTGGTGAAAATCCCTGGCAGTGGCAGCATAAATGTATCTTTGAGCTGGCGATCGATACCTCTATAATTAGTGACCGAAATCGAACCCTAAAATAGATATGAAAAACTGCTGTAAAAACAGGCGACATTTTATCTGTTACGATATCACACGATTGGGTGTCCGTATCTGGGCATTCGTATCTGCATACGTCACGTATCAGCTTATCGGAATGAAAGTGAAATGCGGTTGACTGCCAAAAGTATCCATAAGTATGCCCCAGAAGCTCGCAATCTTTTCCCGATACGCTTTCGCATAGATACTGAGCTTATTGTTGATATACTTTATATATTATTTATTTATTTATTTATTGGAATGTGGTGTGAGTGTGGGACATGAATCACGCCATTTGGCCTTATCACAAATGAAGCTCTCAGCGGTTCTTCAATTCGACTCGTTTGAATGTACAGGGCACGCACTTTATCAATATTGCCAGACACACACACAGATGTTGTTTTTTAGCCAGCCCATTGAGCCCCATCTTTATTTCCAATTTCACTTTTCTTTTTTGTCGTTGAAGGTCATTCCTATGAGCCACAAGTGCGATTGTCAAATGTATTTTCAGTTCGTTTTTGTGTAACATCGACTATAAACTGAACTTTTTCTTTTGTTTTATGGTCTGTGATAGCAATGCACTGATTGCCAGCCCTACAAATGAGTCACGGCAGCTGCTTATACTATGTATTGATTGAATTATCAGTGATATAAATATACTTATACATTTACACACTCCATGCCCATAGGTGAGATTACTGAGATTGGAATTTCTGAGGGTACACACACATTAATCAAGGCGATAGTCAGTGATTTGTGGTGGCTTTTAAGCCGCATAGCAATCATCGGTCGATTACACCAATCAAATACCGATAAGTGTTATGTTCTTGGAGGTTAAATGAAGAGCATTAATTAAACTTTTTCGATGTGATAACGATAGATTCAGTCAAAGATAGTCATCGAAGACAATTAAAGCTAGACATGGCTGTTTATCGTTAGCCCCAGGATGGATAGCTTAATTTTATAATATTTCAATTAATATTTGTCACAAAAATCGATCATTAATCGATAATGTTCCCTTGTTCTCCAAGCACTCACCTTTCAGCTTTTCACGCGCCGTTTCCAGAGCACTTTTGCGCGAGTTTACTGTGGATTCTGAAAGAGAGCAAAACATTTGTTTCAATTAATTTCGATGGTTTTTGTGAAAATTGAGATTAAGATGCTCTGTGGCAGGGGAAATTACGAGTAATGCAATTTGCTTCAAGATCAAAACCTCTGCCGCACCCACGCTCTGACACTGACATTTCACTTGATGACGCCAGAGAACCGATGGCCAAGCGAAAGCAAAAGAAAATGTGGGGAAAATACATGGCACAACACACCTCCTCCTACATAGTAAATAAAGAATTCAAATGGCAGACAAAGGGGAAGAGGGAAAAGAGCAACAGAGAGTGGGACGGACGGAATTTTGCCAATTTTCATGGGCCATGGAAAAGCCAAAGCAGCGTCAGACAGATAGACAGAGGCCATCAAACCAAGCTGAAAATTCATTTTCACAAGAATGTTTACAAGCCAATTTGGTAGCGCTCTTTGCTAAATTTAAAATAGCTACAACTACGTAGATATATCTTTGGGGGTGTACCACACTGTACCGAGGGGTGTATTGCTGTGTATCTATAAATTGCGATATTTGCGAGAGCATTTTTCTCGCAAAAAATAAACGTGAAAAACGCATACGATGAGTGCCTAAAAATAGCCTCTAAATATGTTTCTTTTCTTGCCAAATTGTGGCGAAATTCCCTTTTGAAAGGCGTTCTAAAAATACCAAAAGTAATCGTTGGGAATTGTGGAAAACACTCCACGCGTATTGTGGCACATTCTGACTGTGACCACACAGGCACTCGAATGACGCACTTAACGGGATTGATAAGCCAGCAGAGTGTGTGGCAATAACAACGAAACGAAATCAATTGCATAGAGAGTGACGAAGGGAATACCCTTACAAAGGATGGCTAAACCGATCAAATGGGAGATTCATATAGGATAATACTTAGTTATCCCTGGGGTGTTCTGTATTTTTGATCGTTACATGTTGTCTCCTGAAATGTGTGGAACCCTCTGCCAGCTAGGGCGTTCTTATGACTATAATGCAAATCGACTAAGAGTCGCTCAATGGGGACTCTTATCAATATTTGCCATGGTGGAAGCAGTGGAAAGTCAATTCGAAGCGCGCTCTGGTACGGTCAGTGAGATGTTGTAAAGCGCTCGGGCTTAATCGCTTCGAGTGGCTGCACTTTGAACGAATCATCGATAAGCTGTGGCCCCAACACTCCTGCCGCGCCACAACCCCTGGCTGAAGTCGTGAAATAGGAGACGCCTCCAAGTATGCTATGCACGGTGTGGTGTGCTCGGGCAGAACTCGAGAGAGAACGGCAGAGTTTAGAGTTTAGAGCGAGTGAGAGAGAAAAAAACATGCATGCAAATTAAAGCAGCAACCAGGCAAACAGCAACCGATGAAGGCAGACAGGCAGCTGGCCAACTGCTTGACTCAGCAGCAGCATCAGAGGCAGCAGCAGCCAACAGCCAATAGCCAAGAGCAGCACAAACCGAAGTCATAGCCTGATGCCAAGTGCAGAAAAGAAGTTGCACCAGGTAGCCGAGAAGATGAGAACTCGGCCCCGATTGCGCACGCACCGGGGCAAGGCACTGGGGGAGACACATTGCCTGCCTCGGAGAATCTCCTCCTTCACTTCAGCTTCACCTTCCCCGTGGCTTTGGTTTTGTTATTTCTTACCACCTGCCGCACTTGTTTATGGCCGCGACTTGCTGGCGACCAACTTTGTCTGCTGCTCTTCCCAAAGCGGAAACATGCCCATCCAGGCCACAACCAGATTGAAATTGGCAATGTCGTCGTCGTCATCGTCATCATCATCATCAGGCCATCCCATTCCGCCTTTTCAGCCTCTTTCTTTGGGGTTTTGGCATCAGAAAAAACAGGTTAAGAGAATGCCTCGCTGCAACCAGTTTATCTGCCCTCTCTTTCTGTGCGGGGAAGCCGCAATGTTGTTGTTGCTTTACTAATTGCTGCCTCGAATGTTTATAGAACAATTAACATTTGCGGCTCATTACGCATACGCTTCTCGGCATGAGCTCAGCTCGGTGCTGCTGCTGTTGCTGTTACTGCTGCTGCTGATGCCATCATGGCGATCTAGCCTGGGCACTGGGGCGTATGAGTAATGTCTCTAGAGAGAGGGCAGCCAAATGAAATGATTCAGATATTGCGCGCTTCTTATTTTTAGAGATTTCATTCGATGTAAACATGCGAATGGAAAGAGCGTTTCCAGATGATATCAGTGTGGGTTTTATTGTAGTTTTGTGGTTTATCAAGCGTTCAAAGTGGATCTAAGAATGAGAATTAAAGGCATGATGGAAGAGTTCATAATTTGACAGAGGAGCAAAGTGCACAGAAGTTTATGGGAACCGTCCACGCCTGAAAATCGTACACAGCAGCCCCCAAAGTTCAGCCATGAAAAGCGGCACAGAAATTAATTTCAAAACGTCGCCATTCGGTTCATCTACAATCCATCTATCTATAAATATACATATGTACATATTTACATGCAAATGTTCAATTTGTGGTACCCTGGCTGCCATTCCTCGTTTTCGTTTTCATTAGCAATTCACTTTTCTTTTTTATTTCTCTGGTGACGTATTGGCCTGTTGATTGCGTAATTACGATGCAGTTTCTTTGATTTATTTTCGCGCAAGTTTTTGGCAATTTGTTTTCGGTTTGCTTGCGGCGGCACTTGTGCCACAAAAATAGCATGAACAATAAATAATTTGTTCTTTGTTAAATCCAAAAAACACACAAAAATTAATAAAAAAAAGCGAAAAAATAATAAAAATGCATTCTGCGCAATTTGGTTGCGGCTGCCAATTTTTGCAGCTGCTGCACATATTATAAAGACACCAAAAAAATATATATTGTGTATGCAACACGAGAAAATCTATAGACGAGTGTGTGTGAGTGTGTGTGTGAGTGGATATGGATTTGCATACAGGCTCTGCGTCTGTTTCTGGTGCTGGTGGTTTTTGGGCCAGCTGTAAATGTCGGCTGTGCGACCCACATGGAGCTTGGAGATACTTGCAGCTGAAGTACGAGTTATGCCAGGAATTTGGCCCCCTTTGTGCGTGTGGGACTTGGCAGGAAGGCCATAACCCTGTCATTTGAATATCTCGGACTTCTCACGGGGAAGGAGTGCCGCGGGGGGAGGGCAGGCATAACTGGAGCAGAAGTTTTGAAATTCCTGAGGGGCGACTTGTGGAAGTCAGCACCACAACGGATGGCATCGCTATCTGCCATTCAACGCTCTTATCTCTGTGGGATTCAGCGGAACTATTAAGTGCTCATGGTGTGAGCATTGATATGCATGCTATCAGTTTAATGAGCGAGACTAGGCTATGAAACACTTAAATGACTATTTTCTAAGTAATTTAGATGAAATCCAAGAAGGTTCAAGTGGCGCCACCCCCAAATCAGCGTTCAACAGTTGAACTAGTCCCCTAATCAGGCACACGTAAACATTTTTTGGATGAATTCATGTGTGTCTGTGTTCAGTTGAATGAGCAGAAAATGAATTGCCAAAACGCTGACATGGCAATTATCAAAAGTTATTCACTTTTTATGCTTAATTTCCTTTTAAATTGTACCCTATCGTTCTCTCTCTCACACACGCACACATACATGCACCTGCCAAACTGCTTTCAATCAGAGCGTATAACATAAGAGAGGGAATTCCCTGTTAACAGCACTGTCACTGCTTGCTGTTAATTCTCTGTCTGCTTGTTGCTCTTAGCACACTCACACACCGCTCTCTTTCTCACTCAATTGCTCTTTTATTTCGGGCTTCAATTGATTTGTTGTTTTTGGTCACACCGTTTAGGTTTGAATGGTTGTTGTTGTCGTTTCATTTTCGTTTCGTTTGCCGATTATCATTAGCTGGGGCTTTTGGGGCTCCAATGTTTTACTGCGTTGCTTATATTCCGCTGCTATGCTTGCTGTTGCTGTTGTTGGTGTCACCTTAATTGCTCGGCATTTGTTTTTGGCCGCCGCCGCCGAACCCCTCCTCAACAATCACTCTGTGGCGATAAGATTTCACGGGTGCTTTTTCCCGTTATTGCCCGTACACGCTTCACATTTCCATTTCCAGCAGATAATGATAATAAGAAGCAGTTCAAGAATAAGCAGTGGTGAAAAGCAGTTCAAGTTCAAGGGGGAAGGTACATCTGTGTACGTCATGGAAGAAATGGAATTTTTATAAAACGGAGGCTGAATTTGGATTGAAGAAAAGTTAAGGACAAGAAAGACGACCTGACCGCAGCTAGCTGTCCTCTGAGAGAGCTCTCAACTTTAATCCGCAGACCTTATCGAGGGATGCCCATCTCGAATGCAGAAATTTATCGCGTTCTTCGGTTTCGGTGAAGCACAAACAAAAGCAAGAGGAAGAACAATATATGTACATATAAAGATTTATTTTTCGATCTGCGTAAACATAAATTACGAGTACACGCACAGCCATACGACAATACGAGCCGCAGGCAAAGATGTTGGCCAAAACGTCGACGCTACGTCATAGTCATGGCAACAATGTGTCCGCATGGGTGTACATTTCTGTGGCAGACATTCCCAATTTTGAGTGTATAGGTGTGTTGTGTATCTTATGCTCTGAGTATGCTATGTGTTCCAACGAAAGATACAAAGATACAGAGACTCTCAGCGAAACATGAAAGTGCGAGAGTATCTGTTGCTGTTGCAAAAAGTTCGAACACCGAAGCAGCATCCTGGCAGCGGCAGCGGCAACAGCTGCCAACTTTCATGTTCCTCCGAGGGGCAACAAGAAAAAGGCGCAAAAACGAATGCTGTCTGTCCCGTGTCTGTCTGTCCCAAGTCTGTCTGTGTGTGTGTGTGCCTGGGTGTCTGTGTGAATCCTCAATCAGCTTCTTGCACACCTTTTTGCGGCTGTATTTGTAGCTGAAAGATACGAGTACGCACAGCACTTGCCGCTGCCTTTGCGTTGCCTTTCTTTTTGGTTCTTCCACTCTGAAACTTTGTTCGAGAATCTGCTGCTGTCTCTCTCGCTCGCAGTGTCTCTGTACCGCTCTGATTGTATCTACAGCACGAGCTTGTCGCAAAAACGGGGCGAGATAGAACCGTCAGTCAGTCAGTCAGTGAGACTGTCTGTCTGCCTGACAGTGCGTCTGTCCGTCAGTGGGAGAGGAGAGAAGAGACTGACTGTGCGTGGAGAGTGGCGGTCTATAAACAGAATTCTGAAACGCTGGCTGGCGCCTCACCGACGTACACAACGTGCTGTACGCTGTACGTGCCACATTTGTAACGTGACTTCCTTCAATAAATGGCAACCAAGAGAATGAGATGAGAGGCAAGGCGAGAGTGGCAAAGCGAACGAGAGACAACTTTACGGTTCTGTTCGTTCGTTAGTCGTCTCCTTCTAGCTGTTGTCTGTCTTTTAATACTCAGTCAATTTTGTGGCAAGAGTAAGCTACGAAACACCCACCTCCACCCACACTTCTCCTGGCTTCACTGGAACTTGCTCATTGTGTTCTACTGCTTTGAATGTATTCACTACGAGTGGCACAGAATTCAGTTAGCTGAAAAGCTCTTAAAAAGTTAAGCATTTTCCATGCACAAAGATAAGTTTATAACTTTTCAAGGCAAAAATATCCGGATTTCGCCTAACAAGTTCGAGTTGTATACATTTAAAGCGGAATATAGTACGAGTAGTGATACACATTGGCATTTCCCTCTATCCATGATTACATTTCCAATTTCCAATTGCATCTCCGGTGCGTTTCGCTTTGAAAACGCCGACGCCAACGACCAGACAGCAAGACGACAGCGTCGCCAGACAACCGACTGTCGCTGCAGTGGGGACTGGCGGCAGAAGTTGGAGGCGGGATGTAGAGGGAATGCATCATTTTATTTTCCATGTAATTGGTATTTAAAGCTTAAAAGAAGCAGTGGATTTAACGCAGGAACAAGCTGTGCATAAGCGGAGCAAGCAGTGCACCAAGCAGAAGATCACTGCACTGCGGCTGCTGTAGTTGGGCGCAGACAGCGACGTTTTCTTCATACCGGTATCCCCCTGCCGCAAGCTAACCTGTCTCCACAAAAGCATATTCTCCACACACACACACACACATTGCCTTTCAGGCGAGTCCCTTTTGATCTTGGCTTGTTTATTGTCTTGCGCTTTCGGGCGTTGAGTGGTCGTCGCTGTTGTGTTTTTGGGACTCTGCGGCTGTGTCTGGCCCCTAGGCGACGACGACTTCTTCCACAGAGGGAACTACCTGATGCAGTCTCCTCGTTTGTGCCGCGTCTACCACTCCAGCATCGATGCTGCAACATATTCATATTTATGATACGCAGGAAGAACTTCTTTTTGGAGTGTTTGAACCTGCTTGGGCCTTTATTTTTCGTGGCTTTGGTTTTGTTTGTCTTTTGTGGCTTTATGTTGCTGTTTTTGTTGTTGTTTGTTTGGGGAGGGCACTTAACTTTTTATCGGAAATCACTTTTCGGTATTCTGCGAATTTCCTTTCGATGTTTCTGTAGGAATTCGTATATAATTTTCAACACAAAGGTTGCAGGATGGCAGTACTTGTTCAACTTGTATATAATTATTATGTATTCTGCCTGAAATTTCCATGGTGGCATAAAAACACGTTGCGCGACATCCACATCCAGCATCCGCATTTCCAGGCATCCAAAAATGGAGCATAAGGTGCGCATAAGAGTCACGTTGCGACCGTGCCAAACTATGACTGACAGCACCTTTTTCCTGCCATCTGCCTGGGCAGAGATTCGGGCACTCAGACACACATCCGAGGGGAAAATTCGAGCACTTCAGCCACACAATCAATGGGGATGGAATGATTCAAGCTCCCCCGCCCTGTCACATTGCTGGGAGAAGATAGACTCAATGTCAATTTGTATTTGAATTGCAATTGGAACGCAACGTTTGCTGCTGAATGAATTGATTTTGGTAGACAAAAGACAAGAAATGTGCATTGAATGGTTACGGTCCGGCCAGCAACTCAATTGAAATGTATTGTAGGTGCTGATAATTTATTGATTACTGCGATTAATCACACAAGGGCCACCGCACTCAGGTGGGCAGGTGACGGGCGGCAGGCGGCAGACCGCTGATGGAAATTAAATGAAATTCCAGGAAATTTTGTGCGATAATTTCAAGTCTTGCAAGAGTGTGCGCGAGTGTGTGTGTGTGTGTGTGTGTGTGAGCGGTGAGTAAGATAGAGCCCCCAACCACCACCATAAGATGATATAAAACTCGTTTGAAAACAGCAGAGTGGGAGAGAAAGAGAGGGACAACGGGCGATAGAACAACTCAAAAGTTGTCAGGTGAATCATCGGGAAGCACAAGAAGCACAGCCAGTGGTGCGGCGGGCTCTCACTCAAGCGTTAATCGGCTACAAAATTCCCTGGGCCCTCGCTGTGCAACCGGCCTAAAGACCTAAACCGCAGCAGTACACAAGCACCCATCCACCATGAATTGGGTTCAATTTGATCCAAATCAAATGGTTATATTGTGTGTGCTAGAGTGTCTTGAGGTGCGTCCATACACTCTTGTTGGAATAAAGCTTTGAGCCCGATGCAAACACATACAGAAACACACATAAACACACACGCCTACACTGAAACACCCAAACGAGTGACGCCGAAACAGGTTAACAGTCTGCCATTTGGTGCAAGAAGTGTGGTTTTATTAGTGCATTGTAAGGCAAAATGTAGGCAGACCCGACCCCCGACAGTTCCCCCCACACCATGCCAAACCGCACCCAAGCAGTGCAAAAGCAGTGCCAAAGCAGAGCTCGCGTTGAGTTAAGGCAAGCGGGGCACAAAGCCAAAATGCGCGCGTGTTTGTCTCTCTCTCTCTGTCTCTCTCGCTGTCGCGGACTTTGGGACTTTGGATTGTGAGCTTCCCCCATAATTCTGTTTCGCTTTTGCTTGGATATCTTCTGGGGAAGCAACAGCAATAAGGCAAAACAGCAAAAAATAAACTGCTTACGAAGCTTAGGTTACCCTTTTCGGTTCGATGATGGACTGTAGAAGAGTTATGTGTACGGGTATACCTCTGCGAGGGTATACCTGCAGCCAAAAGCCCCCAAGAAAGCGCTGACGAAGCTGAATTAAAAGAGAAACCGGTATGACGTGATGCCCGCTCTGATGTGTTTGTTTTTGTAAGCCTATATTCAACACGTTCCTGTGATACATCTCTCTCTCCCTCTCTCCCTCTCTCTCGGTTACTCTCGGTCTCTCAATTCTCTATCTTTATCTCCCCCTCTCTCTGCGTGTGTCTGTGTTTGTGTTCTTTTCGTAGACAAACAGAAATTAGAAGAAAATAAAGCCGAAATAAATACCATGCCATACAATTATTTATTTTTTTTTTTTTTGTTTTGCTGTTGCTTTTCTGTCACCAACTTGAGGCGACTCTGTGACGCCGCTGCTGCCGCCGCTCTGTTGCGGCGCTGTTGTGTTTTTGTTATTTTTGTGCTTCATTTTTTAGCTGAACTTTTTTTTCAAAGAATTTCCTTTGGGGGGATCCAGGCTACGGGGTTTTTGTGCGATAAGAATTGGTAGAAATTATGTTTGTTTGTGCAGCTGATACGCATTTCAATTCATTTCAGACTATGGCGACTGGTTAATCTCGTATTACCTTGCAAATTTACTTTTCGATCAGAACTTAAATAGTAACAGAAAAGAAACTTTCCAACCAGTTGAATAACTTTTCTGTTTGCATAAATAACAGAAAGAAGTTCACAGAAAATTCGCTTTTGCTGCATTTATTTCGTTGTAAAACTGTAAGCTGCATGCAGTCCAATTTTAACCTTTTTTACTGAGAAATGCATACAAACTAAATGTGTGTCCTGATGCCTATTGATTTCAGTTGCGTGGACACAAAATTGTTATGTTAAATTGAATTTAGTTGGACGCTTTGCCGGACAGATTGCGCGGCCGATGAGGGGCTGGCATGGCATGGCATGGCATGGGATGGGATGGGACCAGCAAACGAACGCATTGACCGCATTCAGCATTGAACTATGCTGCGGGAAGGCTCTGCCAGAGGTGTAGAGGTTATCAGTGGCAACAAAAATCAACAGTTCGTTCGATCCAAACGCTCGAACGAGCGAATGAACACCATTCAGTAGATACTCGAGCTTTGATTTTCATTTTTATTTTATTTTGAATGGAAATTGAAACCCAATTATAAACTGAATGCCGTATCTCAGAGCCTGTTTTGCGGATTAATTGGGTTTACCTTTCACTTTAATACAATTATGCTGCAGGGGAGAGATAATGTCGAAAGGACTGACTCCCTGGATAAATCAAGCGACGGACCGACCGGTGACTGGCGCCTTGTTCTCCAGTCAGTTTGGGGGTGAAAATGTTTATAAATGATTGAAATGCTTACAATTTTCATGGAAATTAAGCTGGCCAACAGGCAGTGCAGTTCATTAATTAATCAACGGGCTATCCATGGCCCATCCTTTGGCTGATGGTCGGGGCTGTTGGTTTTCCATCCATCCACGCCCCAGCCCCATTGCAATGGGAGACTTTCCGTCGTATGCAAAAACGTCAAAATGCAACGGAGAGTGTAAATATATTTCTTTTTGCAATTACAAGGGAAATATTTAGGCAGCAGCTGTTCCAACATCAGGCAGGTCCTGGCCTGGGCTTCGAAATAAAGGGGTGCCAATTGGTACTCCCAAAATATGTCTGCCACCCACAGGAAAAGCTACTTTGGGCCCGTTTTGGGGCTGCCACATAGTCCCCCAGCCCCATTTCCCAGGCTCATTCTCCGGCAATCGAGAGATACACGAACAAATTCCTGCACGTCCTTAGGCAACAAAAACAGAAATGGTATTAGGTTATCCTTGCACACACTCGCTTACACACACTCACTTACACACACACACACACACACACACACACACACACACACACCCACTCACACAAAGGATGAAGGCAAATGGCCTTTCACGGTCGTTGCCGTCACTCACTCGTTGCTGCCTCCTCTGTTCAACAGCTTTCCGGCCCGGCAACAACACGGGCTCTCTCTCTCTCTCTCTCTCTCTCTGTCTCCCTGCCACCCACTGGGGCCACGTTTCCTAGTATCCGTGGCACTCTCTGTCTCAATGCCCCCTCCACATCCACGAGTCAGCCATCTCTTTCGCACACACTCTCTCTCTGTTGGCTTGCTGCTTGCCTACTCATTTGTGTGAAACTTGTCGCTACCCCGCATCCTGGCACTGGGCTGAGGGATGTCCTATAGCAAGGAATCTGCCCCCCGCTTACTGAAATTGCAAACTGTTTAATGCACCTGTATTTAATGCATACAAAAGCCTGAAGGAGCTGAAGGAGTGGACGTGAGATAACCACTGGTTGCCATGGGTGCAGTCCATTGAACGTATTCAGTGGCCAACTTTGAGTTCCTCGAATTCCATAATTAAGATCCTTGTGGGTTTTCAATTCAAGGGAAGGAAGCCACATCCTTGTCAGCTCTACTTATTTACAGGATATCCTTGAGTCCACCCTGCCTGTGGCACAATTCCTGTGGATGGGTCGGTTGACTTGGTTTAATGCTCGCTTCTCTGTGGCAAAACTGCTTGACGACCGAGAAGCGGCAACGGCGACAACATCATCATCATCATCGTCATCTGTGCCATCATTATCAACCCCACCATCCATATGCCAACATACAATCCGACACCCCCACCCAACCCGGCTTCACTCTCAGCGTTCAAAGTTCGTTTTATTATGGTTGAGTGCTGCCACTGGCTCTGTCTCTGCCTCTGCCACAGTCTGCTGCTGTTGCTGTTGCTGCCCCACAAAAATCCAATGTGCGCCCGCAAAAGCAAATAAAAGTTTATCATTTGGGGAAGCCCTGCGCTTTCATAGACTCTCTCCCCACTCTGTGCACACACACAGCACACATGTGTGGGTGCCACACTCTTTGTATTTGTATCCGTGTGTTAGTGTGTGTGTGTGTGTGTGTGTGTCTGATGAAGAGGTTTGGCCACACGCGCACACACAGATGCACTCACTACACGTGTACTTTTCCTTACTTGTTTTTCCCCATTTTTCGCCTGCTCTCAACTTTTCCCTTAATTTCTTGTTTTCATTCTTTTTGCTTTTGTTTTCGTTTTTGTTATTGCTTTGTGTACGTTTGTATATTGCCCCGCTCTTGCCTCTTGTGGCAGGTTCTGTAATGGCTGTAGCTGGCTCTGGCTACAGGTACTCCTCCACTCCTCCTCCTTGCTCCTCCTTGGCTATGGTTTGGGGTTTTATTTTGGCATACTCTCTCTCTCTCTCTCTCTCTCTCCCTCTCACTCGTAGAATTTTCTGGGGCCTGGATTTCGTTTCACGTTTTATTTATTTATTTTCCTTTCCTTTGCTCTCTCCTTTCATTTCTGTTTGCCAGCCCCCACCCCCGCCCCACAGTTTGTTGCTTGTTTTTGTTGCTCCTTGCCACTTTTGGGCCACTCTGCCCTGACCTTTTTAGTGGCTCTAGCGGGGGAGGCATGGGGTGAATTTTCTGGGCGTGGCTGCTGCCTGCAAAGGCAACCTAGAAGAGTCAAGCTGAATGTTGGATAGAGAGCCGGAGGGAGTGGGAGAGGCAGCCAGTGGAGTGTTTTGTTTATGGCTATGATATGGCCCGGGGCAAGGTGCAGCCCAAGGATACCTTTCCCTATGCCACCTCAAGCTCAGGCCCTAAGTGGGGTTTTATTTGTTAATAAGGAAAACACTCGAATAATTGTGCAAAAAGGGATTACAAATGGCTGGGAATTATCTGCGGCTATAAAACCTAAATAAAATCCCAGAAAAGTCTTCAAGAGCTTAATTTCCGATAACTTTAATGCAAAGGAAAGTTAATTCAAAGCCAAAGACCAAATGCAAAAGGAAATCAGAGCAATCAGCAAATGGAAATGGTTTCTGGGACATTATGGCCACACCTAGACCTACATAAGCTGCCACTTTTGTGGCACTTAGGGGACGCTGCACCAACAACCCTTCCCTCCCCCTCCCCTCCCTTCCTTCCTCTGTAACCCAACCCCCTCTTGAGCATAATGAATGGCAAGCCTCAACCCCCAACCCCCTCCATTTAAAAGGCAAAAACTATAACAAACTAAGAGCCTCTTTCCATTCGAAATGGAAATGTAAATGGAATGCGAATGAACGCAAAAGTTGCCAAAGGGAAAACAGGCAAGCAGAAAAGAACTGAAAATAAGAGAAAACAAAGGTAGCGATGAAATGAAAATACACAGACGTAACAGCACCAAAGGAACTTTCCGGGCTCTCCACTCCCCTTGAGCATTCCCATAAATTATCTGCACAATGGCCAAGAGCAAAGAGTCAGAGCAAAGGCAAAGGCAAAGGCTTCCTTCCACCTCCAAAAAGGGGCAAAAGAAAAAAGGAAAATCCTCGAGCTCAAACAAATATTTGTGGCCAAATGTAAGGGAGCGCAGGAAAAGTCTATTTTCATTTTGACGTAGTTGGTGACACTGGCAGAACGCTGATAGAGGGAGGGCGCCCAAGTCGAAGGCAAAGACAAAGGCAAAGTCGGCTTAAGGGCTGCCGGCTACCTGCCCCCCCCCACCAACAACCACCAATACCCAGCTGAACGACCTCCTGCCACACAGTTGCAAAGGCAATGCCACACCCCTGTCGTGGCCCTGTCGAGGCGAAGAACGCTTTGAACATGTTGCGCTTGCCAGGCAGCGCCACAGTGACTCCTCTCTAAAGAGCCCAAGAAGCCATTTGATTCGACTAGCAGGTGCCCACTGTACTTGCAGAACGAAGCAGAACTGAAGCACTTGGCATATATCAAAAGGCAAGGCAACGCGTACTTGTATCTCATTTGGCGATAGCTAAAGGAGAGGCAACCACCCACTGCAACACAGTACGAGTAACTGAACGCTGTGGCTGTCTTTTTAATAAGTTCAAACTGTGGCATGAGGCACACAAGCAGCAGAGGCAGCAGCAGAGGGGCAACATGTCTGCCTAACAGGCAAAGTGACGCAAAAGTATCTGCGACTGTGGGCTGTGGGCTGTGCCTGAATTCCAAGTATTTGTTGTAGCTGTATCTGTGGCTTTGCCTCTGTGTGTCTGCCTGTTGACTACAAGTTTGTATCTGTGTGTGCCATACACACACACACACACGCAGACAGCAGAGAGTTCATGCCGCTTGGTGAGCTTGATTTTGTGGCCATTACAGGGGGGGGATTGAGGGGAAGACGGCGACGACTACGTCAGCGTCGATGACTTGCTGCCTTGTTTGTGTGTCTCTTCCACTACCTCCCCGCTCACTGCCCGCTTTTACCGCTCCTCCTCTTTCTTTTAACCATTTTTGTTTTGTTTGCTGCTTCTCTTTGAAAGAGCTTCCCAGCTGCAGCTCGCTCGCTCTCCCTCGCTCTCCCTCTCTCTCTGTTTGTTTGCTTGCCTTTTGTGTGCGCTTGGGGATTACGTAAGGGAATCCCCAACATTTTGCAGCGCGCACGCCACGCAACTGAAATGATAACAGCGCGGAGGGGTAGATGGAGGGAGTGCAGGGGCATGGAACTGCCAGTGGGGGTGGCTGACTGTGGCTGTGGCTGTGGGTGTGGCTGTGGGTGGGTGCCTGTAGTGTGGCATGAAATGTGACTGACGTTGGGGGGCGGACACAGCGCCCCATCGTGGCCGTTGTTTAATGTTTTATGCAGCTCTCCCCCTGCCTCCTTCCCCCCCTTTCGCTTGTTGAGCAAGTGCGCGGCCTGTTCAAGTATTCGTGGCACAAATAATAATGCAAAAAAAAGCATGTATCTTCTGGATACAATTCGCACACAAACGAAGGGGCTGAATTTTCACATTTTTGCATATTTTATTCCGCCAAAGGGTTGGGGTTGGGGTTGGGGCTGCTGCTGGGATTGGTGGGGCTCTATCCACGCTCACATAGATTCAATTGATGTCCCCGCCATATGGCGGCCACAGTTGCTAAGGAGAGATCCTTGACTCTGCCGTAATTGAAAGGCCCTGTCGTGACTTTGCTTCGAGTGCGCCTGTGGAGGGAACTTTTCCGCGAAAGCTGTTCAAGTTCTCTCTCTCGTCCTTGAACGAATGTATCAAATTCCTGCCCCTGCCAAGATTTCCCAAGAAGTTCTCAAGCCGTTACGGGGCGGGCGCAGAACTTTGTGCTGAGCTTAATAAATAACAAGAAAAGATACTTACTGCCTCGGCCGCTGCCCCTGCGTCGTGCCATCTTTCCAGCTCCCAAATAGGTCTCAATGTGTGGGTGTGGGTGTGGGTGTGGGTGTGTCCTTGTTGCGCCCCTTCCTTGCGCTGTCACATGGGACAACTGTTGGATACTTTGGAGTATTTCCTATCGTCGCCTGATTGATGGATATTTAATAGGACTCGTCGACTGGTCGGCTGCTTGCCTCTGCATGTGTGCTTGTCTGTGTGTGTGTGAATGTCCTTGACGCACACACCACAACAATGGCTACCCCTCTAATGTCCTTGCTGCTATCCTCGTCCTCGGCTTTCAACGTGTTTGTGTGTGTGTTTGTGTGGCCTGGTTCCTGCCTCGCTCTTATTTGCCCACTAGACAAATGGGAGTAGGGGCCCTGCCCGTGTCCATGTCCCTCGCTGGCGTCGTGTCCTGCAAATGTGTCCTGATATGCCTTTTAGCCGGATGACGTAGCTCGCTCTCTCATCGCTGTCCCTTGCCTCTCGCTCTCCTGTAGCACAGTCGCTCACAGTCACAGTCCTTGGCTTTGGCGATTATTTGGGGATTTCCCAATTCCGTTGCACCGCTTCTTCCCCTTCTATTTTTGCCGCTGCTGCTGCTGCTGCTGCTTTTGCTATTGTTTTGTTGTAAATATGTTTGCTCTGGGTGTATAAATCCAAATATATGTGTGTGTGTGTGGGTGTCTCTTGTGTGTGTGTGTTTGTTTTTTGTATATATTAAATTTAACTCATTTTTGCGATATCTTCTGTTGGCTCTACTTCTGATAGTTGTAAATACTCGAAAAATGTTTATTGGTTTCTCTATTTGATATGCCGTTTACTCGGTTGTTGTTGTTGTTGTTGTTGCTGTTTTGTTTCCCTCGTTTTGTAGATCTTGTTTCGGTTTCTGTTGCTGTTTCTGCTGTTGCTTTGTCTGCTGTTTCGTCATCAGATTGCTGTTGCTGTTTGTTGCCTGTTGTCGTAGTCCGTCGTGTTTTTGTATTTTTAATGCATTTATTAGCACTTTGTTTCGTTTCGTTTGCCGCACGCAGGACTACGTCACCGTTTCCACGTAAATCGCTCACTCTCTACCGTTTACCGTTAATCGTTTACCGTTTACCGACGTTGACTAGTTTTGGCACCCACCGAGCGCACCGTGGCGATCAAATCAAATGAATGAAACTAATTCGCGTTGAATAAAACGGGCGCGCAAATTCTTTCAACAATTCTTCATCTGATCTGCTCGTTCTCTTTCTCTTACACCATTTGCACTATGAAGATATTTCTTATCAACTGTTGGTACTCCTATGCGTGTGGTTGTGTGTGTGGTGTGTGAGTATATCACTTTTTAATATGCTTTATATGGCTGTGCGGATTCTATAAATAAACTGCTTGAATATATATACTTCTTTCGCTTTTATTCCAATATAAGTTGTTGTTTTTTGCGCATTTACTTCACCGTTTACCGTTCTGCGCCTAACGAGATACGGATACGTGCGTCTCGGCTCGGTTCGCGGAAAAAGCTAAGAAAAAAGCCTTCAATTCAAAACATGGCTGCGCGCGCGTTTGGGGGCTACCCATTGTGAATTGTGTGTCAATATTGTGAATTGGCATTATTTTTGGGGTCAAATTGTCAGGGAAATTCTCTCCTGCGTCTGAACGGTCGGGGAAACGCTCTCCTGTTGCTAAGCGCTGTTAACGCAGAAATGAGCAAATACGCTCACGAATGCAACAGCCACTGCTTTCATTTTGCACTGCTTTAAATGCCGTGTTGAAGAGAGAGTCTTGCAAAGAGTGGCTCTTAAGAGAACTTAAAGGCGAAGAGTGAAGATACGAAGGTAAAATATTATATCTGCTAGCATTTGAATGTATGCAGTTCAGGGAGTTCAAGAAACGGCCGCCGAATAGCTGTGGCGCGCCTGTAAAACCGTTGAGATTTGAAATCAGATTTGCTATCATGTAAACACCTCAGAAATGACACATTGGAATTTGCTGTGAGAAGACCAACTAGCTGTTCGAATTATAAAGGAAAATAATTACTTTCATTGTGTTTCACTATAGTTGTTGTATTATGTATTATCGCTAAGGATACACATGCGTGGTATGCATGTTTGGTTCACTCACCTCCAATGCCAGCTCACCACTTCTCCTTATTGCTCTTTAAAGCCCACACACAATCAGCTTAAGCTCAAGCTCATGCCATGGACCTGCTAGGCGATAATAGCTTTGACACAAGCTGCTCCAGTCGATTGCTGTACGCTCTGCCTCATGTCAAAGGGGCACAACAATGCGGTGTCAATGGAAATTAATGTAAGGGAAAAATGTGAAAACATCTGCGGCAGTGTCTGGGTGGATGTGGGGGTGTGAGGATGGAGATGTGGGGCGGGTTTAATGAACCATTGACACAGGCAGCTGTGAGTGTTCTCAACGGCCGTGACATGTGAAAGGCGTGGCCTTCAGCTCGTTAACAGGAAACCATCCGCCCCATTGCAGCCGAACAAAAAGTCAGCGCCTTATGTGTGCGAGAAGGTCATGTCTGCTCCAAAGGATTTCTATAATTTAATTGAGATATTTCATTAGAATGAAATGCAAAAATAATCAAATTTCATTTGAGCTGCAAGGCCTGCAGACCACTCAAGCTTCTTATCCCACCACAACAACCGCCCACCCCCCGTACAATGCTCAACAAATCATCAATGAAAGTTGTTCGAACAAACAGCTGACGTTTGTTTACGTGGCTGCCACGCGCAGGCGCCATTTATGCCGGGAAATTCGAGTGCGAAAAACCAATTTGGCGCCAACGACTTCTCCCCAGCGCGTCGAGATACCGTTGCAGTCGGCCGACAACAGACAACGCGAGAGGATCACAAGCTCGGAAAGCGATGGATTATTTCGCAGCATTACTCTGAGTTCTCGTAGTGGTGCAAACAACATTCAAACAAAACTATTTTTAGCCAGTGGTTTGCCAACAACAAAGGCAAGAAAAAACAAAACAAATTTCAACATTTTGAATGGTTCTTAAAATGAAATAAACAAGATGAAAATTTAGGAGTGTTTCTCTAGTGTTTCTTTTGGATCAAATCATCTGGATTAGTGGAATCAGCAGGGTGAGCACCACACAATCTCCAAATCCAAATAAAACTCCACTGAAAACACGCAACTGTAGATACACAATCCTCCCTACGCAATATTAAATATTAAAATATTAAATTGGCAAATGAATAGTTTGGCAGGCGGAATGAGAAGAGGTTTAGCGTGGAGATAGACTGCACATGTGGAAATTTAATATTTGCATTGATTTATTCCATGATTTATTATTCCGTTTGGTTGCTGCTAAATATTCTACGTATATGCATATGTACATGTCATTTTGTGACTGAACTCCTATTTATTTGTTTTAAATTGTTCATTTCGCTTGTGTTTGCTTGTGGAAACATTTCCAGCAATATGCTTTTTCGTGAATATCAGTTACAAGAGGTGTGAAATTATCGATTTGAACATGGAAAATTGAAAAGGAGACAACTCCTACGAACTTTAACATGAGTCAAGTGGTATGTGTTGTGCATCAGGAAAGTGCAACTACCTGGAATTGAGCCATTGATCTAGATTCAAACGTCTTCCTGAAGTCCATGCGAAAATGTAATCCATGCTTCCGTTCTCATTTAAAATCAAAGGAAATGTATACGGCTGCAACATTTGCAAAACAATTATTGGATAGAGGCGATGGAAAATATGCAGGAAAAAGTATTTATTTAAACGGAGATGAATTTACCCTTTCATTGGTGTATGATGTATGAAGCGAGTGTGCAGGAGGCTTGCCCCTAGTGTGACTAAAAAATATCTCGAATTTCTCTTGAATGGAAAGCTCATAAAAGCCAACTCGCTTTGGTACACTGGGTACACACAAACACAAATACATTCCCATGCACTTTTGTGTGTGTTTACACTGAGAAAAAATGGCTTCGTGGAAACCAATCGACTTTACTTGCTTCAACTAAGAGTATAAAGGCATCAAAAGGTTTTTTATGGGCCTGTATTTGATTTAAATACACGTGCATGAGTGTAAAATATTTACAAACAAGTGAAAATGTGCAATTTTCACAGCTACGTTTTATCATGCGATGTGCATCCGTACCTGAATAAATTGAGAAACCGAATTGGATTACAAGCCGAATATTTGTTATTGAAATATGAGCTTTTAAAGAGCTACCCTTTACCACGAATGCAAGGATTTAAATGTGGGACTGACAACACCAATGCCAATAGAATTCTCGTGAACGAGAATTTGCATGTGCCGGACAACAAATGTTGTTGAGGCTGTGCACTAACGCACTGGATTGTGCCTCAGTATTGTTTATTCAATTTCATTCTATCATGCGGAAACACAATAGCTGCGCTTTACTTTTATTACATTTTATTATTTGTACCTTTTTTTCTATTTCTGGTGGCATTGCGTCAGCTTCTGTCATTTTCAACCCCGAGGGATGTGTTGACAAAAATCGCTGCTGGATGCTTTTTAATATGTCGGTTTCACGGGCTCACGGCATGGGTCATTTTAATAAAGAACAATGTGAATGGACCTGCTCCTGCTCCTCCTCCTGTCTATGTCCTGATGGGCAGTTCATTTTCTTAAATTGCCAACAATATGCTGGGCCCAAGCCAGAGCCAAGCGAATAATGTTTCCATGACGCATGTACTTAAATGGTCTAAGGAATAAATCGTCATTTACGAGGCCTCCAGGTTCCGCCTTAGACGTTTGACTACAGAAATAAATGACAGCAAATTAGTCGATTCTTTTGGACTCTCATTTATGAACGTTCCGTATGCGCAAGTGACTTCTGGCCACAGGAAAATCTTTGTCCCATTACAAGGACATCCGACTGTCTTCATGGCGGAATGAACATCTTTTTGACAACATTTCGATGGAATTTGGTCAAAATAATTGCTGGAAACAATATGAAACGTATTTTGTTACAGAGAAACCTCTTGCATATCAAAGAGCACTCAGTATTTGGTTCAATCAATGTTCGCATTTACTCCATAATTAGTCCTGTCAGGCATCAATAGCATGACAAAGGGCTAGGCTTGCAATCAATACTTTGCATCAACTCAGTTTGAAATCCCTTTGGATGGGTTTTAGGTAAATGGATGCCACTAGAAACGAGAAACGTGACGCATTTAAATGGGTTTGTGCGGGTTTGTCCCTTTCATGCTCCAACTCATTGTCATCGTCATCAGCATAATAATAAGGATTGGCTTTGACATACTCTTCTGTCAGATACAATGGATATTTATGTTGGAATTATCTGATTTTAATTAATTCATTTATTGGGAAATGTACAGGCGGTTTCTGGGTTTACTTCAGGGGCTTTTCAGGCTTTCATGGGATTCCAGGATTTTCATGATTTTCGGCCTTTGATTCTGGTAAGGCCACTTCCACGTAATGACAGCTGAGAAATGCAATGTGCAATTCTGATACTGCCGTAAGCGATGGCATGCAGTACGTATGTATGTACATATGTACATATGTGTGTGTACATATGTCCATACATATGTATTTATGTATGTAAGTACATATATTGTACTGGCGTTGGCAGAATTATCTCATAAGCTGGCTCGCCAATCGGCCATTGCTTTTGGCTGCTGATAAAGACTCGTGAAAAATTGCTTTCAAGCTAAAAAATGCATTTTTAGCAATATAAATAAATACTTAGAGAAAGTTAAGGCAAACTTTGGAAGAGGAAATTGCAATTTTACATATATAAATGCCATAAATATAAAGGCTGAAACTGGGCAAGCTGCAGACCAGTTAAGGCAAGCGTTGCAGCTCCCAAAACTAAGACCCTTTCAAAATAAGAGCATCATTTATAATTAATTATTGTAATTTATGTATGCATGTGTGTGTGTGTGTGTGTGTGCGTGCATAGCATGGTTGGTGGCTCTGCTAAATAGAATTTAATAGAATGCTCAATTTGATCGGGGAAGCAAAAACACAGAAACATACACAGAGAAACACACACACACACACATTCCCCCCATTTAATTCTGTTGCTGTGGCTGAGGCTTTCAACAAGTCACTAATGCAAATAACAAACAATAAACAATTCTCGAGGCTCTCTCTGGCTCTCGGTAGCTGTCTGTTTACTGCCCGCAGTTACACTTGGACACACAAGCACAGTCGGACAGTCGGACAATCCCACAATGCCGCAAGACCACAAATATGTTTAGCGGAAATCTTCTGTTGGAAATTTTCTTTTCGTGGTTTTTGCACTTGCCCGTGACTGGTCCAGAATGGCTCTCGTGCTGTCCGTTTTGTTGGCCAGGGCCATGTCTGGTCTGTGGTTCAGTTTCTTTGCCCTCTTTCCAGCCATCACATTTGGCAGCCGCTTGAATGTGTATTTATGTAAATGCCAAAATAATTTCCATCGCTTGTTGGAAGTCAATGCCTGTTCGACGGGCTATTAAGGGGCAGGGAAATTTACCTGGGAAAAGCTTAAAAAACGGATTGCTGGCAGCAGCAGCAGCAGTTCGACTGGTCGATACCCAGTGGTTGTGGCTGCCCCACACCCAGACTGGCTCTTCAATAAGTGCTTGGGGAATTGGCAGGGTCAGGTATGCCCAAAAAAACAAAAGCATCCAATTATAATACACATTCCACCCATCAACAAGCCATAAAATAAAAACAGAAAGGGCAAACAAAAACGATTTTTGCACCCACTGCCAGGCAGCCATTTTATTTATTGTTAATTTCAGAAGCTTACCTTTGGCCGTGCATTCGAACTTTGAATTACATCTCTCTCTCTCTCTCTCTGTGTGTGTGTTTTTATTCATTCTTTTTTTTTGGTGTTTTATTGGTGCGTGCTGGCATTCATTAGCTTCGAGGCCGTCTAGCCGTCTGACGTTTGAATATAAATTGTCTAATGCAGCCACTGGGCATTGATAATTGTATTTAATGTTGCTCGGGGATGTGGCCGCGTACCGCACTGCACTGGCAATCAGTTGAACGCTGAGAGAGAGAGAGAGAAGATGGATGGACATTACCGTTTGTCCATTGCTCAGCAGTCCGCTCTAAGCTCTCAGCTTTATTAGAATTGGCTTTACAGCATTTCATCTTCTCATCACTGCACAATATTCTAAATTCTGTCTAGTCATGGCATCCCCACTTACCATTCGAAACTTTTATCAGTGAGGATTGAGCTATTGTCGGCCATCGATGGTCCTTTTTACTACGTATACGCAGTGTGAGCGGCTTTAAAGTGCCATTTTGCGAACCCATGTCATCGCCGGGGGATTTGCTAAAAAGCACAAATTCCCAACTCGAACAAAGAGCTTCACTTTGGGCACAGCGTCAGCTCCATTTCATAAATCCAATGGTGGCTTTAGCGTTTTTAGAGGATGCTGAGTGGAGAGGAGAGGAGAGGAGAGGAGAGAGTGTAGTGTGTGGAGCATCTATCCATCACTTTGGTTGAGCCAACAAATAAACCAAAAATGGTGTCTTTTATTTTTATGAGCATGTTGCATGTTACGACGTGACTGAATTCGGGAATTCCAAACTAAAAAGTTCAAAGGAAACTTAGCAAAGACATGAAGGGAGGCACCAGAATCTGAAATACCCTCTGGCTGCCCAGGGTATGCCATTTCGTAACAGAATGCACCTGCATTCAGGGGAACAGGCCATGGGATAATCCCCTTGCATACTTGCATTGAAAGGCCATTAAAAAGGAACAGTTGGGGGCCAACAAAAAAGACAATTCCAGCTGGCTGTCAATGTTGTTCGAGATGAAAACAGCTTTTGCCCGGCATTGCCCATGGGGATTGCAGGGTACACCATAGACAGACGGACAGCATTTACCGTGTTGTCTTCCAAGTGGGCTGCTTCTGACCAACAAGTCGTTTGTCTGCCCAGATAACGAAGCTCAAACAGAGTTGCCATGACTGTGCGAGTGATGCGAGTGGGGGTGCTGTCCCTAGGATCTCTAGGATCCATTTTGAGGCATCAACTTGATTTATGTGCTTGTGTGCTGCGTGCACGTGCCACACGGCTTGTCCGGCGACCGAGATTAAAAGGCATGCACCATCTCAGGCATCTCAGCATCCCCATTGGCGGGCAGGGAGCAGGGTGCTCTGTGTGCTGGGTCTTGGGTCCTGAGTTCTGCCTTTTCAATGAAGATAAATTGTAAGAGTAAGTGAACAAATTTGCACGCATTGAATGCGGGAAAAGCGAGAAAAGCGAGGCAAAAGCGCGAAATGAAACGATGGCAAATGCTTATTGCGATTTGTGGACGATAATATTTCACAATTGAATTTCCCCTCCATCAACGGCAGCTGCTCCTGCCTCGCTCCTTTCAAAATTGTATTTCCATTACAGTGAAAATTCCCTTGAGAATTGTTTTGGTCTATTTGCTGGGCTTAACATGGGCAACTGTTGTCATCTTACGCATAATTGGTAGGAATACAGCTTATCGGATGTCGCTTCCTGCTTCCTAGCTTCCTCTCAGAGCTGCTCGGTGCAGCTCTTTCTCGGAAAAACAACTGGCATCTGATAGAGACACAGCAAAGTAGACAGGAATGAACAGAAGCTGCAAAAACAGAATGGTTGTCGTACAAAAGAAATAAGCTTAGATGCTTGAAGTAGACGTAAGCGCCGTCGGTTTTGCTGTTCGTGTCGTTCCCAGCAGCTGCTGCTGCCAGGAGCAAGTCTCTGCTCCATGCTACTTTGCTTTTAAGTTCTTTGCGCGTTGTACCTGATTAAAGTGCTGACAAAAAGGTGCTTTGAATCTATTATTTGCCTGAATTACGTTCCATCTAATTAGAGCAGACGACAGCAATTTCATTAACATGTCAGTACAATGTCGAGATGGATATCTTTTGTTGGGCATAAAGCCCTGCCCAGGCACCCAAGCAAACTGACTAAGAACGGACACAAACGGAAACACAAACACAAACACTGTCAAGGGGCAGGAGGGGTGTGCAAATACTTACTACGACATTCTGCCGTGCCGCAAACATAATTAATTTGTTCCATTTCTACACATTTATTTAGCATTGATAAATAAATTTGCTTGCCCTTGCAATCTGGACTGCAAGAGTGGCTCAAAGCATCATTGCTTGGAACCCATTCGTAAAGAACCCCTTGGGTACGTACGTACCAGGAACTGCCTCTTCATTCCAACTTCATTTTGTTGGAATGTATTTCCCAAGAGTGTTTCCTAAGCTCTGCGCCCATTGGATTACACAAATGCCTGCAAGTTACTTGTGGTTCAGGTTGGCTGAGCTGGGCTAGGCTCTGGTTTTACTTGAGATTCCTGGCGAAATATTCTCCTTGAAGCGGATTTTCTAGGTTTACCAAGACCATTTCAACCTAAATTACTGCTTTGGGGGAACCTTTCCCAAATTCTGTGACACCAGAGTGCTCTTTATTTAATGTCAGCGCCAGTTGCTGCCAGCTAATTAAATGCCAAAGGAATTTCAATTTATTCGGCAGCCAATGTGGCGGCACTTTGAATTGCTCTGTGGCCACCATTAATCATTTGTGTGGTTTACAGTTGTGGCCAAGACCAAACTGTAGTTTCCCATTAGTTCCTTCAGCCATGGCGGTGACGAATGCTAGCTGCAGAATTCCAATCGTTGTGCTTCAAGGTGCCAAAACACCAAAAGCCCAAATGTCAACTTGGCTGCTGCTGGCCCTCAAATGGATGCTTTCAGTGATTTTTCAGTCAACTTTTGGCCAAAAGTCATTATAAAACTCCAATAAAACTGTATCTGAAGCAATTAATTTTGCCAAAAACACAAGTGGGTGCCCCATAATGTGCTGACAATTTATTGTACGGGTATGCCCCCAAAGGCAAATTGACAAAGTTTTGCCCGGGCACGTGCCGACGCCTAAATATTATGAAAAATAAAAATTATACAAAATTGTGCTTTAAGTGTGAAGAACTTTACTTACGCCTGGCCAGACAGACATGTGGATATATTTCAATAGAGAAATTGCGTTAAATAAATTCCCAAATTGCCAATTGATGGAAATATTAATGCCGCTACATTTGAGATGATCAACAAAGTGCTTATAATTAAAATGGAATGTACACACATACGCAAGGCTGAGGAGCGAAATTCTTTTGCATTACTCTTTTTAATTTATAAGTGTATTGGGTTGAATTCAATTGGAAATTATTGGCATACCCGTCCGTCCACCCCGTTGCCACTCAGCGTGCACAACTCAATTTTGAGCAGAAATTTCATTTTTAATTTCGGAAAACAAGCGTAAACAAATTTATAAATATAAATACACACAAAATACATGCGAGCGAGCGAGTGAAATTATTAAAGAGTAGCAAATATTTTTGGGTGCTACGCTCCCCATTGATGGGGAACAAAAACTTTTCATAAATCGCTTGCTACAAATTGTTGGAAATCTGCTTGTTATGTTGCAAGGCGTAATAATCGTAGTGCCGTAGTTTTAATGTTTTTTTTTAACCCCCAACTTGTTTCCATTGCGAGAGTTCGCTCCACTCGCAGTGGCCGAATTCGTGTGTGTTTTTGTTAGAGCGTCAGAAGTGCAGGCTAAAAAAGGAATTCCCGCATTCTGACAGAGTTCCATATTAGCAAGCATAGCTCATATTTGCACAATTTCCAAAAGGTATACATAAAAACTAGTTTAGCTTTGTTGTCAGAGAGCTCTAAGGGTGCCGCTTCAGTTTTGGAATTGTTTGCGCACTCCTTGCCCTTGTGGCATGCATACAGGTTGCCAGTTAATTAAAATTGTTAGGGCTTTGCCTTTTATATAATATCCTGTGACTTAGCAACAGCACACTCGTGGGCTTACAAGGGGAATGTCGCCAGATTGTGCCAACGAAAGATCCATTCATAAATATGGCGAGCAGCTCTCCAGGCAGTCAACGCCAACTCATCTTAATAAGCCATGGAGAAGCGCAAAGAGACCGCCGCCACCGTGGCTAAAAAGCACTTGAGCATAATGAATTACAACACAGAAAACCAGTGCGCATTCAGCATCGAATCTGGATGTACCCAGCATGTTCTGATAATTAAATTATAAGCTTACAACTTGGCAGGACACTTTGCCGAGTTCCAATGGGTGGGTTTCTGCCGTGTTTCCCTCAGTTCAAAGGTCTCGGCGTAATTTGCAGCAATTTCAATTGCACAGATTGATGCCTGCAGGGGGCTTTTAATATTTAATCATTATTGAGGGATAATTTCGAAGTTGCATTCAATCAATAGGAACAATAGGAACCCCAATGAGCTGGCTGGCGCTGTCTTAAGGATATGTATGTACAGCACGTATCATAAATTGTGTTCATGTGGCTCAGTGGTTGTGTTAAATTTGCATTGCATTGCCTTTCAGTCGCTCTAATGGACTTTGGACATTCAGTCATACAATTCTAATTGACTTGGCGTCTACGCAGCCAAATTATGACAAAGGGCAAATAACAAATGAATGGTAATGGTTGAACAACCTACACTTTGCATAAATTACAACGTAATAATAAATGACAGTTTAATGAATTGGCAATTGCCATGACATGGATAGAGTGTCGGGACAGGGACACTGTTCCTTGTCTAACACGCAAATCGTTGGACCCTCGTCGGCGTGGCCTTTGTTTTCGCCAAGTTATTTTGTTTACTGCGCCATCCTTTTGGAATTTCAGCCATCCACCATGAGTTTACATAATCAAGGTCACGGGGCACAAGCCAGCTGCCGGATTATATAAATTGCAGGCGCTTATCCCAGAGAATAGTTTCTTAATTCGAACACAAAAGCAGCCTCCGCATGGAAACTGTTTGTTATTTAAAGCATTTTTCCACTGAAACTTAAAGTGTATCTATAGATTCTGAATGCACTTTAAGTTTAAGAAATTTCAACTCATGGGGCGACCCGTGGGCAGTGTTATCTCAGATGGAGGGAGCAGCACAGCTCGACGAGCAAAGCTCGCTAAAGGCTGCCACCGGTACGGTGCACAGGAAGGAATTACTTTGCTCCTGTCTTGGGTTGGCAGGCCCGCACCCGCAAGTGTTGATTGAATTGTTGTATTGATTGGCTCTATGTGTGGTTGCATTGCAAAACGGTGCGTGAGTGCATGCATGACATAAAGCAAAGTGTAACATAATCATCGTGTGTTGTCCGCGCTGCTTGACAAACGCAATTTCGCTGATTTGAACCAAACATGTTACCTCGGCCGGAAATCCAATAGCCAGCCACTCCCTGTTGAGCCTGTATGTACAGGAGCGCACATCGCACATCGCACTTCGATGAGCAGACTAGATATATGTTTGTGCATAGAGACATCCCTTATGATTAATCGGTGTCCGTTCCTGTGACAGTGTGGCGCAACTCGCTCTTTGGCATGTGGCGCCTGGTTGTCGCCCGGTTACCAAATCCTAACCGCAGACCACCAACGGTGCCCCTTGATTTATGATGGAATATATCACCAGTGACACCCTACGGTGGCACACCTACGGAGACTCTGTGTTCTGGTAAATACTCGAACTAGCAAATTGGTCACATTCGAGTGGCACTTTAATTTGATAAAAAGGGACTCGGGCGTCATCTCTTTAAGGGGTTTGCATTAAGAGGCTGCACGCAGCCAGGCAGTCGTGATTGCTGCACATAAGCAGCAACTGGTTGACCAAATTACCATAATCCATAAAGCCAGACAAATGCCACTAAGACCAACTGTAGCAGCATTTCAATTAGAGTTCCCTGACCCGAGCCGTGCGCACTCCAGGATTATGCTAATAATCTGAGCTCGTCCATTGATGCCTGTTAATGAGGCTGCCGAAGAGGGGAGACAGCTTCACGTTTACTTCGGTTTACTTTTGTTTGTGTTTGCCACTTCAGTAGTGTACTCATGTACTCATCTCATGATTATAATTTGATTTTCCTTTTATTTGCTCGGCGCTCTCGGCTGTCGTTAGAGTTCAGAACGTTGGGTTTAGTGCCGACTTGGCAAATGTTTCACGTTTATGACTGTCTATAAGTAACCGGTCTTCGTGAGCCATCAAGTTTGATGGATACGACACTGGCTGGCACACAGCTTCTTGAATGTCTGCAGTTGAAGCGAATCTGGAGCTTGGGTTTCATATGGCGGAAAAACTGTCAGTCAACGGAGCGGAGCGTTTCCTTTATACACGCTTCACACGCATGGCATCCAGCATTCAGGGATCGTTATTCCGCATCAATATTCACACACTCAGCTCAATATGCCGCACATTTTTAGCTGCAAACTTTAGCATCTGATTTGCCACAACTTTTCCATTAGAAAAGTTAAAGCGTGGCGCATGGTGTATGGTTTCAGCTCATGTTTGTTCAGATAATTGGCAATTTTTTTACCTTTCTTTTCTTTCTGCCGGCACTCACTGTTTTTTGTGGTTGCGGCATTAATTTTGTTGATGTCATGATTAAAATCCTTAAATCTTAATAAAGCAATGGATTCCGTTTAATTTTAAAGGACGTAAAAAGAAGAACCTCCTCCATGTATAATCTTTTCCAACCTCCGCATATTAACTTTCCCATGGAAAAGTTGCGCCGAAATTTCATCGGAATATTTTATTCATGTATATTTTCCTTCAATTTCATGTTTTTTCATCCTTTTATGCATTTTTTTCTTCCACTACTTTTGTTTAAATAAATTAAAAAAATAAAGCCATTCAGGCAGGTAAAATGTCAGCAAATAATTGCATTACCGCATTTAACTTTCAACATGAGAAGGGAAATGGTTCGCATGACTGCAATGCGCGTGGTAAAAATGGGAATATTCTTCTACTATTGGCTGTTGGTTCATGGACTCATTCGTTTGTAGTCACAAAAAAGGCAACCAGAGCACTGTTATAGTCGATCAACTCTTTGAGCCAACCCAGTCATTTAATTTTATTGAGTTGTTGGTTGAAATTTGATATCAGATTTCCAATGATGCTGTCTCCACACTCTGTTTGTTGTACATACAGACTCGTATGGCTGATTATTTATTTTGTGTGTGTGTGTTCTTTTTTTTGTTATTTCTTTTTAGCACGATCTGGTGGCGCCAGTATTTTGAATAAATAATTCTGCCACAGCAGATGCTGGGCGCGATACGTGCACTTGGATGATGGGAGGAGGTAAGTCACGGTCTATTTATAATGGTAATGGGGCTCTGCTGGCCAGAATTTGCATTGCTAATCGATGGATTCTAATCCATGGATGTAGTTTGAAAGCGGTTAACAAATTTATGCGCCCGACGCATGCGACAAATCTTCCCCTGCCCATCAACAAACCCAAATATTGATGAAGAAATGGGTTTGGTTTTGGTTTGGGTTTGGGTTTGGTTTGGTTTGGTGCTTTGGGTTTTTTTGTTTTTGCCGGCGCATTCCATTGGGGAATTCCTGATCAAAATAAACACCCAATAAATATACATGTATCCAAAGAATGCTCGTAAACTCCTAAACGGATACACTTTAACACTTGTGGGCGAAAAAGTGCCCGTAAAATCTCATTTTCAGGCTCGTAAACTACTAAGAAGCCCACTCTCGTGCGAAGACTAATTAGTAGACTGAGTCGCTCAACTAACTAACGAAAGAGGAAATTGCAATTATATTATAGACCAATTAAGGTAGAAACTTTTGCCCAAGAACCACCATAATAACTTTCAACGAGCTGTGTGGCTGAGGGAAAAGAAAATACGGAAATATTGGCATATAAATCTTATGACTTGCCAGAGGTAATGCTGCCTAACTAGCTGGGATTATCTACGCATTGCAGTGCCATTTTGTGCTACTCGGATTATTCTTCGGCACGAGGCATGCCAGGTGCGGAACTACATCAGCAATCAATTTATCCCATTTGGAGCTCCTTTTACCCAATGCTCAATCACTCAGGCATCATTGGGAAGTGAAGGCTGTGGCGGCTGCTGCGTGACTTACAAGAAAAATGTGCATATTAAGTTGCACTTTTATATCACATGTCCCTGCCGCCCTATGAATATTTCAGCATTCACCGCTCGCTCTCCCTGAGTGTAGGCATAAAACCAGGTGCTCTGTAGACTCTGTAGATAAACATTTTATATTGGCCTCTTGCTGACGGACCACGGCTAAGCGCATATTCATTTCACTTGACTTGTTTCCGTGTGCGAGGGTGGAGAACATTTCCATTTCAATATGGACTCGTATCCAGCAGCGTTATCCCTTTATGGCACGGGCTTTGAAGCAGGGCGCGGCACGCAATATCGGCAATGCCTTTAGCACTTTCCCATGTCCCTGTCCCTGTCCCTGTCCGTGGCAGTGACACAACACAACGCACAACTAAGTATCTACTATTGATGGCAATATGGTGATGGCAATGGCATTTTTCAAGTGCAGCGCAGACAAGGGCACTGAAGGCCGCTCGTAGCTCGATATTTCTAGCCAAAACAAGAGCTGGGTAAACACTGCTGTGTCAGCTGGAGAGCTCCCTGAACTTTGGCCCTCCGCATGCCAAGCCGCACAAAATCCGCATTTTGTCAGACTATTCCCCACCATTCACTCTGCTGTTTCATGCAAGTTACCCAGATAAAAAACAAATACAATTATAGACATATTATCGAAACAAAACTAAAAAAAAAAAAATATAATAAAATAGAATAATAATTGTGAATAAAGTTTCCCGCGCGAGCTTCATTTTGCGAGCCAAAAACTTTTTTGCTGCAAACTTTTCGCTGCGAATACGTGGAAATGCTCTTAGGGCCAAGAGACCGGACAAAATGCCGTAATGGAAAACCAACAAAATAACGCTATTCTCATTAGGTAATCCTCAGGGAGAATTCACAGAATTTAAAGCCTGAAATTGAACATGTTGTTGTTTTATAATTAACTATCAACTGCACTTTTTCACTCTGTCCTCGTGATATTTTAAAATTTAAATCAAAAGCTTCTCGTTTGACAGTATTTAATAGGTAATTAGTTAAATGCCTAATATTCCGCTTTTTGGTGTTTTTCTTTAAAGTGCAATAAAAATACTTAAATTTTAGTTACCAAATCCTTGCAGCTACAAAAACAGCTATGACTTAATTACAAAATGGCCCCAGCTCTTGCTGGAATTCAGACAAAAATCAATGAGATATTGCGGTGCCACCCATAAGACCGCTTGTCTGCATTACTGAGAATAAAGCATTTCCATCCGAACTGAAACCACGAGTAGAATGGCATTCTCAATGACATTTTGGCAAATTCTCAGCTAACCTTTTTGTTGATTATTTTTGTCAGCTTTCCGCTAAGCGCTCTAGAAATTTGCATTGGGAATGCGGTGGAGCAACAAGTTATTCGGTTATTACCAGACAATTCAATTCGCAATCAAAATTCGATAATTTCACAAATGATTTGCAAAACAGGTGCAAAATCTGCATAACTATTCCTATCACCATTTTAACTAAATATCAACGGCAATGAGAGGGCAAATTATGGCTTATTATTGTTCATTTTGTTTATTCAATATCAATGGGTGGCGCAATGGGAGATAGATTTTGTACAAGTTGTCATGGCACAGGGCAGAGTCCTTTCAATAGTTGACCACGAATGTGTTGGGATCAATTACGGTGGCCACCTCCCACGGGTGGACGATTGAGCGTCCAGGAATGCGATTGTAGGCAGCTGCAAAGATGGAAGACAGTCAGTTTTACATGTGTACTACAGGGATAAGGGAATGTGTGCGCCCACTCACCAATTATCTTCTGGATGGCTGTCTGTGCATCCAGCAGCTGTGTGGCAGGTGCTGGCGCGGCGCTGGCAAGGATCAGGCAGACGGCGGCAAATGCCAGGACAACCATCACGAATTTCGACATATTTGTGGTTTTTGGTTTGTGTTTCGGGGTTTAGGCTTGGGACTAAGCTTGATGATGCTCTTTCTTGTGGGTTTGCTGGGAGTCTAATTGGTTCTGCACGAGGCGCCGCAGCTATTTATACTCGAGACAAGAACGGGACGGGATTGGTATGGCATGGGATGAATGAAAGCCTCTCCGCCTAGATATGGTGAGGGAGAGAGGCCAAGACACATACATATGTAGATTAAAAGAGAGAAAGAATGGGAGATGCGCAGCTGTTTATGAATTTAATTTCTTGTTTTGGTTTTGGTCTCGGTCTAACCGAATAATTTGAGTGGCGTCTGAATATCTGACACTCGTATACTTAATCTGAGGAATGTCCGCACTGGAAGCGGCCCAAACGAGTTTCGCAAAAGAAGAAACGATTCTGGATGCTCGGATTGGGGAATTCTAACAGCCCAGGAAAGCCACTCGAACGAAAATAAATAATATTAGCTACCAATTGGCCTGTGAAGTAGTTCTGACCGGGTGGCTCTGATTTGTGTGCGTCTCTCTCTCTCTCTCCCATTGTTTAAATCCCGTGCAGGCACTTAATGTGTACAGCCTGAGTTCAGCTTCCAACTTCCACGAGTAAACATTGCCATCAACTTATTTGCCCAGACTATTTGCTCTGCAGTTGCCATCAACGTTCGAGAGCGTAATATTACCCGATATTTACCAGGCATTTCCCTAGTCGCTACCATCTTGAAGTTGTGCCAAAATATGTTCCTATATTGAAGATATTGAAGCTGCTTTGCATACGATTTGTTTTGTTTTGCGATTATCGCCGGCGACAGTTCATTGTACGACTGCCCTGTTCTACAGACATTCTGGGCATTTCCCCAAAGTGTCACCATACCAACACACTGTCGGCCCAGATGAAAGAGGAGTTTTGATTATTTGTCGGCTTTTGTTTCACTGATTTATAAACAAACCGGTTGGCTTAATTTGTCGCTGCGGTCAGGGGCCAAAAGAAAGTAAAATTTGTATGGTATTCGATTCGAGTTAATTCTATTCTCTGTTTATTCTGTTCTACTCGTTCCATAAATTACGTCAGCTGGAGAATTTCTCGCGTTGCTGCAAAATTGAATTCGAGCCAAAAGATATGCAAATATGTGGGGACCCTTTTGGGAGCATGGCAAGCAGCTGCTCTGCTTCTGTGCAGAATATAATTGGAATTTGCACTTACACAAGGACATGTCTTTCATGTCCTTTCAATCAATAAGACTCATATCAATTCGCACTCTTGTAATGCTAATGTGGCGGGTTGCGGATAAAAGTTGTGGCTCATTTACACATTTGACAGCAGATAGCAGAGAGCAGAGAGCAGATGGTGGTACTTACACTTCCTTCCGAGTGCCGTACCTGGGGAAGACCTCACCCAAGGATTGCGACTGCCAACTGACGACTCCTGCCTGCCTGCCCCCTGGCTGCCAATTGGGTTTGAGAGGGCAGACACATGGCAATCGTTTTGGCGGAAATAACAATCATGAGTGTGCTTGTGTGCCTGTGTGTGTGTGGGTGGGTAATGAGGCAAGCGTTAAGCTTCTTATCGGCAATCTTTATGGGCCTGTCATTTTCCCCCCAATAATTGTAATCTATGACCCCCGTGCTGTGGTGTGCTGTTCCAGCCTAAAGCTAGACAGCCAGCGATTTCATATTAATAATGAACCCCCCTCATGGGAGGAGCTCTGCACTTTTTGTTATATTTTTCTTCTTATTTTGTATATATTTTTTATCAGCACTGCTACTCGTTGAATTTAGGGCCGTGTGCAAATTTGTTTCACTCATAGATGTAGGATACGCTGCGGTATTTATGTATATAAATTAGCTTTTGGGCTTTAAAGATCAAAACAGAAACGCGAGAGAAAAAAGAGAGGGAGAGCGAAAAAGAAATAGAAACAAATGAAGACACTTTGGGGGCGGCAGCTAAGTGGCAGCTAAGCATAAACATGTTACCCCAGGGTTTTTTAAATTATATGACCATAAATTATTATTTGCTGCCTCAGCTTAGCTGCGCACACATACATAGACGTACATATGTATGTAAGTGTTTGCAGTGCACAAAGGAGAAGAGGGAAACGCATGTCGTATGGAGTGTCTGTCAGCCAGTCTGCAAGTTTCGTGTTTGGTTTTCTTAGCTGGAAAAGCCCCGGCAAGCCTTCTTCAACGCATTTTTATTTACTTTGTCATTTAGTCTTCCTTCGCGCTGCGCATGCTTAATGTGCGGCAAAAGGCTTACCAAAGAGTCGTGAGCATCCGCATAAGAATATGATTAATGTCTCATTAATTAGCATAAACATTACCATTAGCATATACTCGTAATTCCCACAGATAAAGAAGTCCTCGGGGCTACTAATTTTAATACTCCAACTTGAATTCCCTGCCACATACGAGTATGTGGATGATACGAGTGAAAACATGTGACACGACAGCCTGCAGTGGAATCGCGCTAATGATAATGAGGCGTAATTAAAAGCTTCGTTAAAGCGCTATTATTGTTAATAATTGTAATTAATAACAATCTTTCGTTCGCAGATTGTGCGCCTGCTGCTGTGAGTGCATGGAACAAATCAATAATAGAAATAAAAGAGTGTGGCAGTGGGAGCTTTCTGGTTGCCACTCTCTAATCTCACCCAAGGGTATGCTTCATCATCATATTTTTGTGGGGCATTTTGATTGTTCCTCTTGGGGCAGGACACACACACACACACACACACGAAACACCCACATCAACAGCCACGTGTCGCATCGGCGGGTGTCTGTAAATTAGATTTATTACCTTGGCTCTAGCGTTCATCGATTCGATTTGATGGATCAGACGTCGGCGGCCCGTCAACTGGTAAATCATATTATGGGGCAGCTAATTTCCATCGCACGTAGAAGCCGTCCAACTGCCAGTTGCCATGGCGGATGCGGCAGGCAGGCACAAACTTCTGTACAGTCAGGATCACAATATCAAAGCCGCTAAGTCGAACATAATCCTTCACGAAATTCATGGCCGGCAAAAAATTGCTAAATGTCGGACCAGCCGAAAGATTATATTTTGCGCAAGGTTATGCACAGGGGCTGAATGCTGAGAGCTTAAGGTTGATGCCTGTGATCTCCTAGACGTGGGAGTGCAGGGAAATCCACGGATTGGTTTCGCTTTGACTTGGAGCACAGCGCAACCAATGCACTCACCTATTTTAAATCTTAGATCAGAACATAAATTCCCAAATTTGTTTGAGTGGAAAGTCCAAAGTCGAAGAAGTATCTTTTGCGATTTTCCCAGCGCCTGTCCCCTGGCAGATACTTAAACGAGTAAAAAGCAGGTCTCTCAGTTGGCTTAGACTTGTCGTTGTGGCATGTGTGGGTGCAAAAGCGTCTCTGGTAAAGCCGTTCAACTGGCAGCATATGCTGCATGTTTGTCTTTGGGATGGCGGCAATTGTTCATAATTAATCATGTCCCGACGGCAGACGCCGCGGGGGAGTGGCATGCACATGTCAGTTGACATGGCCGTGCTTTCTTTCTGTTTATCAGTTTCTCAGTAATTTTCTCAACGTAATGCTTTATTTACCTTGTTACTTATACGTCAATCCGCCATAGTGACACCCCAATGTTGTGCTTCTTGCGTCATAAGCGGTTTGGTTACTTCAATCTCAACCAACATCGTCAGCAGTCTGCCTGCCTGCCCACAGTTGCAATGGCAACCATGGCAAAATCAAAGAGCATCAAGGATTCCGTGACGAGAGACGCGATGCGACAAGATGAGGATGTTTGTTTCAAGTAGGCAAGACGCCTCTGCACGTTCCTCAGCGATGTAATTGTTGACGTAAATCAGGCACAAGCGGAAAATAAGTGAGAAGGAGGACACAAACACATGCTGGCAGGACCTGTTAGCGTTAAAGGCGAAACGCCCCGCTGCGCCCCAATCAGGAGTATGGTGACAGCCAGGAATATTAGACAACATTTCTCTCTCTTGGCGACCGCAGCACAAATTGAAATAAATATTCAACTCAGTGGCCGTCGAAACAGGGCGGAATATAACTCAATGTGAATGGGGCGGTCGGGGCGGTCCCATTATTGAAATATGTGTCAGTGAAAGTCTGTCCGGGAAATTGATTCGAATGGAAATATTTGCATTTGAGCATTGTAAAGGCCATTTGAGGGTCTTAGCAATTGGAAATCTTAAAAGCCATACTAAGTGCCCACCAAAACACCTTTTTACTCTCCGCTCTCCCCTCTCCCCTTTCCCTTTTCCCGGTTGGTGGGGAATTCGTGCAGAACCAGTGTACTCCGGATGGTTTTTGTTGCTTTTATTGGCGAAGTGCGCGGAAACACATTTCTCAAATTAATGTCCAAAACAAAAAAAAATACAGAAAAAAAAGTAAAGCGCAAAACAACAAGAAACATTATGCAAATCACGTTTATTTTTTGTATTCCTGCGCATCCTGCATCTACGTGTTGAAAAGTCAAGGGGCCACGGTTTTTGTTTCAAGACAAGATGAGGGGGATTTTTTTTTGTTTTTGGGTGGTTTGGTGGCCTTGGGTGGGTGTAGGTGCTTTATTGTGCTTTATTCCGGTTTATAGCCAACACACGCGCCAAAATGAAATTTACAGCGAAAATGAAATTTGAAAGTAACTTCCTCCGGTAGGTAGAAAATTATGTTTATTACACTAAATCGCGCTAAAATGTTCGGGCAGGGTCGGGACATCGTAAATATTTAAGTCACACGAAAAAGTTTCCTTAATTTATGCCACTGGAACGAAATTCACACCTTTGTCACTTATTCACTTTCAAATATTTCCTCCCTGGCGCGCAGCTCTTGCGATAGCTTCAGTCGATAGTGTGTGTCGATAATATCGATGGCAGCACCGCCATTCGCTGTATATAAATTTTCAATATGGCTGCGAGAAAAAATATGTACACTGCGCTGACAGCAAATACTAGCCAATCTTGTGGAGAACTTATTGATAAATCAGATTAAATAATAGGTTTAGCGCTGAGACTCCTAACTAGCTAGTAATATCAAATAGAACATCAAAATTGAGGTATATGATTTCAGAGTACGGTATATTTTGAAAATGAGAAGGTATATTTTGGTATATTTCCGAGGGTTGGGCGGTATAATTCCGCGGTCACACTGCCGACGGCATATTGTGTACTGAAAAATTTTCGTGAAAAAATTGTTATTAAACAATTCAAAGAAACAAATAACGCAAAAAAAGACGGAGATACTCTAACGAAGTGCGCGGTGGAAAATCTGCAAACAACAAATAACAAGAAAAAGTTCGACAAAGACCGCCGGTAGTCCGCGCCAAAAAAAAGGCGAAAAGCCCCGGGGTGCACGTACAACAAAAAAAAGAAGAAAGAAAACACGCGCAGAAATGGAGGCAGACATTGCGCCTGTGGTTGCTGCTAATGGCACTGAGGAGACCAGCACGCAGAGTGTAGAGCCGCAGGTGTACCAGGAGCTACACCCACGCACCGAACAGCAACAGAATAAACCGATAGAAGCCTCCGCAGCAACAGTGGTGGGCGAGATTATTGATTACCTGCAAGAGGTAATAGTACAATCGAAAGTGCACTCCACACAACGGCTCTTTCACATCACAATGTTCCATTTTAGGGAGACGACGGTACAGCCGGCCATGGAACAGTCACTGAGGAGGAAGGTGCAACAGCAACAGAGGGGGAAGGTGCAACAGCAACAGAGGGGGAAGGTGCAACAGTACTGGCAGCTAATGCTGTTGCTGCTGCTCAGCCCGAGCCTATGGGGGAGGCAGAATTTTTAGACGATGAAATGCCCGATGTGGATGTGCACAAACTCATTGAGGAGGTGGACAACGCCAACACATCGCCTGCAAAGCCGAGCATCGATACGGCATCAGAAAATCCCGTGGCAGGTGTCGTCGATGCGGAGGAAGATGCTGCTGCCAAAGCCAAATCTTCGAGCGTCGCTGCGGAAGAAGAAGAGACGGATATTGCCGGTGATGGTGGTGCTGATGGGGCTGCCGCTGAAGACAATTTCGAGACAGCGTCCGAGGAGGAGGCCGAACTAATCCTCGGTGACGAGCCCATCGAACTGGCCGAGGGCACTGAGCCTGTGGCCGCTGTCAGGGAGCGCAAGAAGGAGGAGGAAGTGGACGAGAATCAGTGCCGCGTGTGCACCAGCAAGGAGGATCTAGTCAGTCTCTTTAAGAAGACAGTCGACGCCACACCAGCCGACATGCTGGTGGACCTCTGTCCCAACTTGTCCATTGCCGTCAAGGACTTTATGCCGCAGTTCATTTGTGGCACGTGCCTGAACAGTCTCACCATTGCCATACAGTTCCGGAAGCAGCTGGAGACCACGGAGCGAGATCTACGCAAGCGGCTGTCGCGCGGCAAGAACAAGGTGCGTCGCCCCCGCGGGTATGTGGTCATTGATGCGCCCGTTACCGACTCTGCCAGCGATGACGATGAGGACGACGATGTAGAGTTCAAGGTGTCGGATGTGGCGGGCTCCACCAGTGCGGAGAGTGACTCGGCCGACTCGGACATCAGCGAGAAACGCAAACGTCCGCTGGGACGCGGCCGTGGCCGCAAGAAGGCAACGAAGCGTGGCAGTGAGGACAACGAGGAGGAATCTGTCAGTGCACCGAAGAGGAAGGGACATAGCTCTCCTTCGATGTCGAGCGGTCCCTTTGAGTGCAATCAATGCGACCTGACCTTCTCGCGCAAACAGTCGTACGTGCTGCACCGCAAGTCACACGATCCCCGCAGCGTGTTCACCTGCGAAATCTGCGAGAAGACTTTCAAAGTGCAATGGGCCTACAAGACGCACATGGAGCGGCACGCCCAGGAGCGTGCTCACTTCCGTTGCGAACTCTGCACGCAGGTCTTCAAGCTGCGGGCCGAACTGAAGCGCCATATGGCCGTGCGTCACGATGAGCACGGCTTTATCTACGAATGCAAGCGCTGCCAGCGCACCTTCCTCACGCAGCAGCGCCTGCAGCGCCATCAGAGCACCAGCTGCCTGCGCCATGGCCACGAGGAGCACAGCAGTTATCACAACAAGCGCAGATCCACGGATGGCCAGCCCCAAGGAAGGGACCTCTTCAAGTCTGTGGCGCCCCTTACCACCACCTACTGGAGCGACAGCTTCTCGGACTAAACTAAACTCAAACCTCGTTGTGCACCGGGCAGAGCTCGAGCTTGGAAATTTTCGACATGTGCGATGATGTGTGTGTTTCTGTTTCCATCAAACGATTTTAAGTTTATCCTAGATTTAAGTTGAAATTAGTGCAAGCAAATACAACTGCAAATGTGTGTAATGAATGGAACGTACTGTACTGACTTATGTTGAAATTATTGTCTGCAATTTCTCTACCCCTAAGCTGCCATTTATAAGTGGAAGTTTCAGAGGAAAAGCATTTCCTGCCAAATGACTCTGCCAAATGAGAGCTCTGATAGGTTTTTAGGGCATTAAAGAGGATTATTAATTGAAGCACTATGTATGATGTAATGCCTCTTGACTGAGTGCCAGACTGTGCAGCAAAATTGCAGCATTTATTGGCATTTTGAGCTTACTCCAGAGTCAGCCTCAGTCTGCAGCCTGCAGTGCGGCATAAACACAACTTAGCTGCAGTTCATGTTTATAATGTGGCTCTTACAATGAGCATTTAACTGCTGGGATTACAACACCCCCAAACCAGCACACCCTCTGCTGATGCTACTGCTGCTGCTGCTCCGATTCACTCTTGAGGGTTGCTGCTGCCACGGGCAAGTGCCGGCAACAAGAAAACTTTCCTGCAGCCATTTAGATATTTAGTTTGTGGCAAGAACTGTGGAGTTTGTTGCAAAAGTTGCAGTTGCTGGAGGAGGTGGAGGACTGGTTCAACACATGTATTTATTTTCAACGATTATGTACAAAATTATGGTGAAAGGGACGGAAAGGGACTACGAAATCGTGCAAAAACTAATGCCAAGTAAAACTGGTGAACTGCTGGTGCCGTCTCTGCTGCTGGTGCCGTCTCTGCTGCCTCCTCACTGACGTCTCTCTCTCTCGGCTTTGCGGCTCCTTGCTTGCTTCCCTCTTCTCCGTGGCTCATTAGAAGTGATGATAGGAGTGCAGGGAGTGTATGGAGTGGTAGCTGGGCAGGTGGTACGACACCGGGTGATGGGCAATGAGCGGTGCGTGGGAAATGTGCGAGATGAGCGGTGCATGTGAAATTAATGGTGCATGGTGCACCAGAGTCGGTGCGGCGACGTAATGCGCGGATGTCACCAATGGGGCGTGGTAGCCCAGCCCGAGTGACAGGCCACGCTTAGCCTTGACGGAGCCAAGCTCCTCTTGCTGCTGCTGCTGCTGCTGCTCTTCGGCCAGAGGAGCGGGTGCGGCCAGAATGCAGCTGGCGCTGGCTATTAGCAAAAGCAACTGCTTTTTTCCATGGTTTTCCAAGAATTTTCCATTAGCGCGTATTGAGCGAGCGAGCACCAACAAATACAAAGAAGCAAAGTGGGTTTGTTGTGGGAGCGGGCGGGGGTGGGAAAGCGTATTTTAAAATTGCAATTTTCTCATATTTTTCAATAACACTTTGAGCAAGAACTTTCCAGCAAATGAATTGCATTACTTACAGCGAAATTCATGATTAATGGACTGGACTCGCAAGGGGCACACGGATAATGAACACTGGGGCAATGGGGACACTGATTCGACGCAGTTCGCTTCAACTAACTTCGCTGGCAGTCAGAACTGATGTATTTATACGATTTGTGCGTTGAAACTCACTCAAAACTGAACCAAAATGCGCTCATTAGACCAAAAACTGCGAGAATTTGGACCTCAAACTAAAAACATTGACGAGAAAAATACACATATTGAGATATCGCCATGCCCCCACATCGAACCAAAAATGCACAAACAAGTTGCAGCAGCAGCAACAGTCTATGCCACAACAAACAGAGAGTGTGTGTGTGTGTGTGTGTGTGTGAATGAGTGCGTATCTGTATCAGAGTCTGACCATCTGACAGCATCGGAGCATGAGCAGTTTCTTGTTTATTTATTTACCATAATTCAGTAAATTATTTGGAGTAACGCACAAGCTCAAGTCGCTCAGTCACGAGTGTGGCTGGGCCATAAATTACCAGAAGCTTAAATGGCTAATCGACACTAAGTTCTTCTCGGTAAATGCATCAATTAAATGCGAATCAAAATTCAAAGGGGGCATCAGTTTATTGCATTCAACCCTCTTGTGTAATTATCACTGCTCCTGACTGCCTGTTAGTTTCTCTTGTGCCAAAGGCTGATATTTGAATAACAATGCCCCCTCGAAGGCCAATCTCCCACAGGCCGAGCATGGACGATTCGTTTATCTTTGCTAATTGGAATTGGGCCTGCCAAATGGCAGCTGACAAGTAGCCATCCATCGCACGATGATATCCATACGAGTACGAGTACAAGTATCTCTGTACACATATTAACAACCAACAGCGTTTAAGTGATAGTTCTGGCCTTTAAGTGCCTTGGCAATGCGTGTACTTATGCCTTTTTAATGGTCAAGTGCAGATAGAGGGAGCAGGAGAGCAATTGGCCCCATGCGGGAGTAACTTGAATGGACGGATGCCGCATTGCCAGTAAAATGCTGACATAAAAAAACACCCACACTTCATGCACACCACACACATGAGGGACTTGGGGGAACGGTGCTCGGCGTTAATTAACGGCATACGGAAATACGGTAAAAACCAAAACAAAAACAAAAACAGCAGCAGCCTGGAAGCTCCTCTTTGGTGTTTAACTACAGTTTGTCTGTTGATGGCGCCATTTTGTTTTGCTTTCGCTTACTCTCTCTCTCTCTCTCCCTGTGTGTGGGTGTGTGTGTGACACCTGTTTGTGGGTATCTATGCAATTTGCCAGATGTGCACAGAGGACCCACCAGGCAAGGACATCATGAAAAACCCTCTAATGAAAGGCGACGGAAAACGGCAAACAGCAGCAAACAAGATACGGGAGGACGAGTCTATCGTACGCATACGTAATCTCAGAGGAGGCGTTGGTAAGACTCTGTAGCTTCAAGTGAATCAGGAACAGGACCTTTTCGTAGAACAAAGTAATAAGGATGCTCGTTAGACGGGGCTGATGGAGGGAAATGAATCTCGTGCAGCTCTCCCATACATTCGCGCTATAAAGCACACATTTTTCCGCTTTTATATCAGTTGGTGGAGGGAGCGCTTCTTTGTAGCTGCAACAAATTGAATTGGCTGCTCGCTCGCTGATCTGACCTTCCCGCCTTTCTGTTTGATGGCCATTACATTTTGATGGAATGTCCAATCGTAAAGAATAATTACCCGCCACAGTTGTGGTCGCAAAATGTTTGACAAAATCGAATGGCCAATCCATCAGCATCAAAAACGCTGACAGGCAACAAATGGACAGTCCCAGCTGGCCCAACTGGAGCAAGCACAGAGCCACCAGAGCCACCAGACGCCACGCAGCTAAGTCAAAAATTATGCATACCCGATGAGGCAATGCTGCCTGTCTGTCTGTTTGTCTGTCGACTGGCACCAGGGGGAGCGGGGTGTGGTCGTAGATTGCGAAACTGGCCACGAACAGGATTCAGATTCTGAATCAGATTCAGATTCCAAATTCGATTTTGTGGCCCATTAGCCAAATGCAACACCTTCGACGATGTGTGGACATGCTGACTTTGATTTGCACCACTCACATGGCCGAGTGTCATATGCAAAGCGCGTCAAGTGAGTGCCACTCACACACGTACTGGTAAGTATTGGTTGCTGGTATTGCCAATTAATTTCTTGGCTACGCCCAGGCAGCAATAAGACATTTGCAACACAAAAACTCGAACTCGTGCCATTAATTATGTTGCAGTTGCCGTTGCAGTTGCCATCTATTTACTGGTCAAATAGGAAAGGTCAGGCAGGATACTCCGATATACATTTCACGTTGCATACCTTTTGCCAAACACGCAACCGAAATTCAGTTGTTTTCGATACGGGGGCATTGTGGGTGCTGCTTTGTGTGTGACCAGCTATAAGCTCCATTGGTACGCATGTGTATGTGTTGTCTTTATACGCTGTTGAGTTTTGGAGGGGATCTCTGGGACAGGCAGGCAGCTTTGGGCTTTGGTTTGTTCAATTTCTTGCCCGTGCAATGTTAATAGGCCTGCACATTGACTAATTGGGTAGCCAACAGGAATGACAATGATTTAACTGGAATAATAAAGCACATGAAATGGTTGTTTTCAGCATGAATAACCACAAGTTGGATGCCATAGATTACAGCGGCAGCACAATGCAGATAACAAGCAACATGCTGCAGTCGCAGTCGAATCTGCAGCAGGCGTTGCCCTTCAATTCCACCATACTGAGGGACTACAAGATAACCGAAGGCGAGATTGCGGACTTTGTCAAGCTGATGCACGAGTTCCAGCGGAACAACCAATCCTTGCTTCACGACGAATGCTCGGGCTACTGCCAGGGTGAAATCTACAACTGGCTGAAGGCCTACAACAGCATTCATGGCTATGTCTCGCTAATGGTAAGTAACCCCATGCCCAACCCCATCCGCAACTCCGAGCAACAAAAAACAAGACTAATGATCAAACCATAGAAGCAATGGTAAATGGTAAAGGGTTCTAGGCTTGGCCTTATCGCCATGGAAATCCACGAAATGGAACTCGGTAAACTGTCCCACCGACCCACCCATCCATCAGTCAGCTGCTGATGAATCTTTTCGGCTCCAACACCTTTGAACTTTTGACTCGTTATTGTGCTGCTCGGATGAATAAGAGTAATTCGTTTTGCCACAATTCAGAAATCATTGCCATTTAGTCAGTCAGTCAGTCAGTCAGTCAGTCAGTCAGGTCAGTCTATGAGCCTTTTGTTTCTTCTGTGGGTCTGTCTCTCTTTCCCTTTTGAATGGAATGTGAATTACATTTTGTTGTGGCTTAGAACTAGAGATTAAAATCCGTAGTTGAAAAGCAATTCGTTCATTGTGTGGCAAGGATTAGCACACACACACACATTTCCATACATATTTCATAGGAAAACCCTCAACAAGATCAACTTTTTAATGAGTTTACATGCAGTTTTAATTTGTTTTGCGAGCACAATTACAGAGTAATGAAATTGTGGCAAGAATTTATAAGCCAACAAAACTGGACAACAGAAAATAATTTTGCATCAGTTTTTGGCATAATTTTCCATTACCATGGCTTAGAATAATGAAAGCTTATTCGATGGAGCATTCAAGCTGAAACTTAGGTGAAAATTTCGTACATAACGTGAATAATATGAATAAAACATTTCCGCTCTGAAGGAGCGTTGAGTGCGGACTCTGTCCGAGTGTCATTTAAAGCTTGGCAGAATGTGGACTGGTGATTGTGGTTTGCCCTGCTCACTCATCCTTATAACTGATTCAACCCTTTGTTGTTGTTTGTTTTTGTTTTCCCACACACACACTCAGATTTGCATTTTCGGCACAATAGCAAACATCTTGAACATAATGGTATTGACCCGTAAGGAAATGGCCAAGGCGCCCATCAACAACATACTGAAATGGTTAGCTGTGGCAGATATGTTTGTGATGCTGGAATATATACCCTACACATCGTATCAGTACATCTACATGGAGCCGGGTAAGTGGGGGAGTTGGAGAGCCACCTCCCACCTGCTTCTGTCTTAATTACCTTTCGTTTTGCAGGTGAAAAGGATCTGAGCTATGGCTGGGCTGTTTTCCTTCTGGTGCATATGCATTTCACACAGATTTTGCACACAATTTCCATAGGTCTTACCGTGACATTGGCCGTGTGGCGCTATGTGGCTATCAGGTGAGTGGACGTACGTCCATTGTGATTAGTCCAGAAGCATGCGAAACTCGACCTTTTGGCTATTATCATTCATTTGGGATAAAGGCAGCCGTAGCAGCAGCAGCATCATCCATCTCCTCTAACCTGAACCCACATCGATACATATCAAGTTTTGAGTAGACATCATAGACATTTCCCAGACTGTCTTATTTGATTAACATGGCAGCAATATGTCGGTTTCTGTTCTTCTTCCCCCCCGTCTTTCGTTTTATAGCCAAATGTTACCATCTATCTTCCACAGACATCCAAATGGGAGCTGTGCCAATTTTCTGCTCGCACATTCCAGAGAGGCCATCCTATTCCCGTTCATCATCTCGCCGATACTCTGTCTGCCCACGTACTTTGTGTTTCAGGTGCGCGAGACGCACGACGTGGACACTGTCGATCACGAGGCCCTCTATCATACGTACTTTGATGCGGACTCGGTGCTCTACAGGTTCAATTTCTGGATACATTCGGTGATCATTAAGCTGCTGCCGTGCATTGCCCTCACCGTCATCAGTGTGGTGCTCATGAATGTCCTGTGCGAGGCGTCACGTCGCCGCCTCATGCTGAAGGACTACGCCAATGCCAACAAGTACGCCGTACAGCTCTGCCTCAACGACACCAAGTCCAGGAGGTGGGTACATCATGGTTGCTTTTACATACTCGTGGTTCCGTCTCAATCTATTCTCTGTTAAGGCCACCGCGTTGCGACCGTCGCAACGATCGGACGACTCTCCTTTTGGTGGGCGTGCTGGTACTCTTTCTGGTCACCGAGTTTCCGCAGGGTCTGCTGGGGCTCTTGTCTGGGATGATGGACAAGTGTTTCTTTGCCCACTGCTATCCTCCCTTTGGCGAGCTAATGGATCTCCTGGCCCTAATCAATGCTGCAGTGGGTTTCGTCCTCTACGGCCTGATGTCGAAGCAGTTCCGCACCACCTTCCGATCGCTGTTCTTCAAGCAACACTTTGGCAGCACAGAGATGACCCGCCTGACACGCGTCACCACCACCTGCGTCTAAGGAGTAGCAGCTGGCAGGTCCGCCTGGATTTGTGGCATCTCAAAGATGCCGCTGAAAGGTGTCTCTAAACTATAAACTTTCTAAAAGTGGTCTAAGCTGTGTTATACGCTGGAAGTTGATAGATGTTTCGATCGGTTAATTGATTGACTCGCGCGACATGTGATTTGGCTGTTGGCTGTTTGAAGCAAGTGCCATTTCCCTTACCATTTAGCTGCTGATAAAAGTTATTGGATTATTGGATTTAAGATTAAATATTAAACATTAAAGAAATGCTTAAATAACCTATCCATATTTGATGTTTCAGAATGTTATGGATGTCGTTTCATTTAGGCTAAGCTTATTAAATGTAAATGTACAATTTATTCCAGTCTTTCGTATACTCTATGCCTAAGAGATCTAAAGCAACATCTGTGTGTGTTTGGATATGTAACTATAGCTGTGACCAAAGCTGAAGCCGCATGCCAGTCGGGGACAAGAGACTCGAAGAGCCCACGCGTTTACATTGCCCCCTCTTGGCATGTGGCATTAGGTTTATTCCATCTATCGATCTATTTATTCGCTTCAGACTTGCGGTTACAATTTACTCTCTAATATTAAGTACACACACACATACATACATACACTTTACCGATGCATTTTACGAGTGTCGAACTATTTCTATTTAATTGTAAGCACGTTCAAATAAATGTTTGATGTGAGTTAAGCATCTTTGATGTCAATAAGAGTACTGCATGTTCTCTTTCATTCGGGATTATGACAGTCGCTTGTGGCTGTGTTTAATCGCTTTCCGCTTCAGTTCTGGCTGACAACGGCATTCACCTCCAGGGGCAGCTCTTCTGCTGCCGCTCCCACCGCAGTCTCCTCCGAGTCAGCGGCATCGAGTTGCAGCATTCCATTCGCATGATTGGAGATACGCAGCAGGGACTTGAGTTTCGTGGCCTGGAACTTGTACTGTGCGAGAAAGCGAGAATGTTAAAGCGTTTAAAGAGCGATTCCATGCGGTTTGCAATTGTACTGGTGGTGGAATTTTGGTGTGCTGCAGCCAATTGCTATTCGCGTGCCGCAGCATATAGCCACTGGGTGTGGTGGTAGGCGTCACGACTTACTTCCGTGGGCAGCATTAGGTCCTGGGCCTGGCTTAGGAATCGATTGTACTGCTCCGCGGCCAAAGTCAGGCGTCCGGTTTCGTAGCAGAAGAGGGCAAAGTTCAGGAATACCAAAGGATTACGTGCGGCACTCTGCGGCTGCCCAGTGGCCATGTTGCTGGACCGTTCAAGGGCCACAAAAGCGTTGTCCACATCGTCCAGTTTGCGCAGACAGACTGTGGAGGGGAATTACGAATGGGTATGGGTGGAGATCATCTTCGCTGGGGGTCCTACTTACGGCCCAACAGCATGTAGCACTCGGCATTGTCCTTGCGCAAGTTTATGGCTGCGGCCAGCGTGTGAAAAGCGCTGGCATATTGTTCCGCTGCGTCCGAGAAGGGAAAACAAATGCCCAGCTTTTCAATTACAAACTCAACAGGAAGGGGGCATGGCAAGGGCAACAAACAATGTGATGGGTGGTCCCCAGTTAGAATTTTGGTTGAATGTATGAAAAAGTATGAAAAATGCCCCCTGCTGCATACAGCGAGACTGCCTCAAGTGTGCCACAGCACAGTTATTGTTGCCATTGTCCGGCTTTGGCCTAGACCAGCTTCCTATTAATTAGCACTCAATGCCCAGTGGCACGGGCTTGTCCTGAACCTGCGACAACAAAGGCCAAAACTCTGTTGATTTGTGAAACAATGGAATTGTGCTCGAATTTCGTTTGGTTTTGCCTTTGCATATTCCCTGCAAGAATGCATTTTCCAATTGTGCGAAATACGACTGTCGGGGTTCATGGAATGGAATGCAAGGACAACTTGTTAAGCCTGCACTTTGAAGACTAATTTTAAATGAACTTAGGGCCTTGGGCCAGAGACCAGAGACCAGAGACCAGAGAGAGATCTATTATAATCAATGCTCAATGAATTTTCATTGGGTAAACAAAGAGGCTTAGCCGCGACAACTCACAGGCTATGTAGATGAGACTCAAGTTGTAGAGAGCATTGTAATTGAGCGGCGAAAGCCAGACGGATTTGCGCAGCGATGAAACGGCCTGGAAAGTACATAGATTAAATATGCAAAATTCAATCAGAATGAAGTGTGATTCGGATGCGACCGCCACTCCTACCGCAATGAATTTTTGCTTCTTGAAGAAGCACAAACCAATGTTGTTCCAGAGTTCGGCAATTTCCGGCTCGGCGTTTGCGATTTGGCTGTACTTGCCCAAGGCGCCATCGACATCGTTGCGGGACTGTCAAAAAGAATTCGAATTAAGTGGGTGGAGATGGAGTTGGAGCTGCCTGCCTACCACAATTGTGTGTGCTTTACCTGAAGTATGGCGCCAAAGGCTAGCAGGCCCTTGGGCGAGCATTTCCGTTCAATGTTGACGACTTCCGCCAAGCGATCGTAGGCCTTTTGGGTCTCATTGATTTTTAAATACAAAACGCTGATTTCAATCAACACCTCGGCATTCTCCGGCGTCAAACTGAAATCAAATGGTGGATTAGGAACCACAGCAGATGTCATTAGCAGCGCAAACGGACGCGGCTACGGATACGGGATACGCACTGCAAACAGTTCTCGAGCACATCGATGGCTTGCTGGTATTGCTTGTCCTTGCGATAGAGCTCAGCCAGCCGGACGTGGCTCTCCAGCTTCTTGCCCGTTTGTACGGCCAGCTCGAAATATGCACGCGCCTCGTCCTGCTGCTTCTTGGCCAGCTCCAGTTGGGTCTGTGTGGTCGCCGCACGGTACAGCAGCTCGCCCAGATAGTGATAGATTTCGTGGTCTTTGCGGGGACTGCGCTGCTCGGCCTCGCGGAACACGTCAAGCGATTGACTAAAGCGACCCATCACGTACCTTGGGTGGGGAAAATGGTTGGAGTATGAGTGGACAACAGATTAGTGCGCTTGGTGTGGGATAATTGACTTACAGCGTCCGTCCGATTTCCTTGTACGTCTCGATGTTCTGCGGATTTAACTCCAGGGACCTTTGCAGGTGTCGCAGCGCCTCGATGTGGTTGCCCTCTTCGCGGTCAATTAGGCCCTGGCAATGGCGATTGGCAGGGGCAATCAATTAGAAAAAATACTCTGCATTAGCGCCTCAACTTACCAGGACAAAGTGCAGATACTCGGCATTCAGATGTCGATTCAGCTCACGTTCGATGAGACGGCGGCAGCGGCCAAACTCGTGCCGCGTAAAGTAAATGTGGAGCAGCCAATCAATGTTTGCATCGCTGGGCATTGTGGGAGCTGTTCCCCAAACCAAAGCATACGTAAATCTGCACTTTTTGTATAGCGAATAAAAAAGGAAGGAACCAACCTGGACGCACCACCTCCAAGCTGGGCAATTCGATGATTCTGCCGTTGCAATTGATCTGCTCCGAGCCGGCTTCGTACATGGATAGCTTTATTTTTCTTGTTTTATTGGATTTTCTCTTCAAACGGAAAAGTTTTCGGTCACCGATAATTCGAGTTTTTTGTTTTGACTGTGGCTAGTGGCTGGGCGTTGCCATGGCGTCTGAATAGTTGCTGGGGAGGTTCTCGTCCGATTGCCTTTGGATTGCCAATGTCGACCCACTAGCAAAAGAAATTAACTTGTTAACTGGATTAATGCACGCTGGCCAAGAAATGGACAGTCCGCCAAACACGGGCCTGTGCAAATTCCATGCCTTGTGTTTTTAATTAGCGTTGACAAAAACGTCGAATGAGTTTTGGAAGCCAATCGAAGTGCAATAAAAACAAACTATAAATTCACTGGGCGAGGTAAATAATTGCCAGGCCAACGTTAAGAGCCAGATTCCAAAACTCCTCCTCTTCGGTGTCGTCAACAAGTTTCCATGCACCACGCGGCGGTGTGTCGTGTCAGATGGCAGCCCAGCTTTTTTGTTGTCCAAGATCCCGACTCTGACACCGCCTGATATACCAATTTAATTCACACCGACAAAAGTGGCAAATCGATTTTTCTTGCGTTCGATTTGATTCCTTTTGCGGTTGCCAGTATCCGTGTTAAACATGTGATCGTGATCCACATTTCAATTTCTTGCCTGTCCATAAGCAGCACAAATTCAAAAGCAATTAATGCACCAAATATCGTACAAGATCACCGAGAATAGCATGATGGCGGCGATTACCTCAAAGCGTTTCCAAAGCGCTGAATTAACACGCGAAATAACATTTTACAAAATAAGAAAACATTGCAAAACAGACGCGCAGCAAAATGGATTCCCAAGCAAAAGAGGGAGAGCAAAACATCTACACTTCTACTTCTTTCTTCCTCTCTTTGTGCATTTGCTGATTTGCGCTGCTCTGCTCCTCTCTTCCAACACATGCCAAACCATGAGCTAGCTTTCCCTTTCTCACCATTCACCGTTGCATTAACAAGTAGTCACTCACCAAACACACAAACGTACGCTCTCCCGGTGTAGGAGAGGGAGCCGAAGGAGAGAAGAAGGAGAGAAGAAGAATGTTCTAGAAACCAAGCCACCTACGCATTCACATTGGCGCCGCTCTCACACTTTAAATTTCGGCAATTATTTAAATGCTAGGAGGCTTAGTTTTAGTCTGTTTAGCCCCTTCCCACTCTTCCACCAGATGCATACATAAACATGTATGTATGTACATACATACATATGTACCAACCCAGGGTCACAGCATATTCCCCTTAGTGCCATTCACCGTTGCATTATCAACCAAATGCATAAACTTTCGCTCTCTTCGAGTAGGAGAGGGAGAAGAAGGAGAGCGTGAAATGTTCTAGAAACCAAGCCACCTACGCATTCACATTGGCGCCGCTCTCACACTTACAATTTTTCGGTCGGACGAAGCACGCGGTTTTAAGTTAGCTCCGCGTTCGCGTCGCGAAAATCGGGAAAAGGATGGAAAATCCTACGGGAAAATTGTCGCGAATTCAATGAAGTGCAGTGTAGCAAGCAGTAAAGTGGTGCAATGAAAATTTCGAGAAAAAGTTCCTGATTCAGAAAGGCGGAAGGCGGCAAAATGGCATACAAAAGGCAGATCGGCAGAGGAAAAATGTGGCAATAAGTGAAAGTGAAAAGTGTATTGTACCAAATGTGATCTCTGGCAAAGTGTGTTCTTGTGGTTCCTGTGTGCAAAAAATCGGCGCAAAGTTGTGTCTCTGTCCCACTCCAATACTCAGTGAGAAGAAGAGGAGATAAGCAAGTAGAAGGGAGCGAGTGCAGCGTGTCGACGCTCTCTCGTACCAAGTGTCTCTCATGGTGGCGCCCGTCGTCAAATGGCATACAAAAGGCAGATCGGCAGAGGAAATATGTGGCAATAAGTGAAAGTGAAAAGTGTATTGTACCAAATTTGATCTGTGGCAAAGTGTGTTCTTGTGGTTCCTCTGTCCCACTCCAATACTCAGTGAGAAGAAGAGGAGATAAGTAATAAGAAGGGAGCGAGTGCAGCGTGTCGACGCTCTCTCGTACCAAGTGTCTCTTATGGTGGCCCCCGTCGTCAAATGGCATACAAAAGGCAGAGCGGCAGAGGAAAAATGTGGCAATGAGTGAAAGTGAAGTGTTAAAGGTGAAGTGATAAAAGTGAAGTGATATACATAAGTGAATTACGCATTTGATGTACAATGTAAACATGATCCCTGAAGAATCAGAGGAATAAGCAATAAGAAAGGAGCTAGAGTAGCGTGTCGACGCTCTCTGTGCTCAGTGGCAGGCGGCAAAGTGGCAAATACAAAAGGCAAAGCGGCAAAGGCAAAATAAGGAAATAAGTGAAAGTGAAGTGTTTAAAGTGTATTGTGCATGCAAATGTGCATGGGCAAAATTCCGTCAAAATTGTTCCCCGTCCCCTGTCCAATACCCAACGTGAATAAGAGGAGAAAGGCAATAAGAAAGGAGCGAGTGTAAAGTGCCCGTGCGATTCGTATTCGTTTCGTAATTTCGAAAATCGTCGCTCGGTTTCGCAGTCTCACGAACCCGTCGTCATATCGTGTTTGAGAGGAGAAGAGATTTTTGCTGGCTAAAAAGCTTAAAAGGTAAGAGATCAGCAACCTTTACTATTTTTAATATATTATATTATTATTATAATCATTATGGGTGGAGACCCCAGATGGGGCTTGTTATTGTCCAAGTTCCCGGCTCTGAGACCGCATAATAACTCAATTTAATTCACACCGATAAAAGTGGCAAATGGTTATTTCAAGCGTTCGACTCGATTCCTTTTGTGGTTGCCAGTATCAGTGTTACACATGAGATCGTGTTCCACATTTCAATTGCTTACCTTGCTAAAACCAGCGCAAATTCAAAAGCAACTAATGCACCAAATATCGTAGAAGATTCATGATATCATCGCGCTCATTTTTGAATTTTGATTATTCTATTTTTCGCGGTAAGCCTAGAGATGATGCTAAAATATTCATTTGCGCAGCAAAATATATCGATATATATTTCGGTTCATGTATTTTCTGCAGCGAACGAACCGGAATTATTTATTGCACGCTAAATTCAAATTAAACGTTAAATTTCTCGATTAACAGCACTCTATTCTGGTGTCATTTGATTGTGTCTCGAATTGATAAGTTTGGGCCATAATATTATATGTATTTATTTTATAACTCGTGCCACTTAATTTGAACTTCGCGCCTACATAGAAATCGATGTTTTAGCGATGACAAAAATACTTATCGAAGGCTTCCTCAGAACGATACATTGTAAAATACATATTGGAAATGTAAAACTTAAGTGTCGCCATCTGTATATTTTGTGACTGAGGTCTGATTTAACCGATAGGTGTCTCTTTGTTATCATGAGCCGATCAATGTGTCGTACAGATGGCGCTTTAAGTTGGCTGTTGCTGATCGATGTGTCGTACAGGTGGCGCTTTAGGTTGGCTGTTTGTGTGACGATGCATTTTCCGCCGAGGGTTTCTGAGACAGCCGCACGGATGATGTATTAATTTCAAAATCTCTTCTGTTAGCCATGGAATCTACTTGGCATGTCATAACTATTTCTGCCTTGGTTTCCCGCACTCCTGTGATGCATCAGTTCGAAATGAGACACGAATAGTTTTTACCAAAAAACAACAAAGGGCGAGTGGCCAGGGAGAAGGTCAAATGCTCTTTTATGCTTAATTAAATTTCCATTTGTCTTCTTCGTTGGGTATCTACGACTGTCCGGGTGGCTGGGGCATATGGTGGGGCAGCCTAATTCAATTATTTTACCACTGTAAATATGATTTACACCCGACGACACTTTAGCTTGGTACGCCCTTGGGTGGGTGGGTCGCTGGCTACGCACATTTGTGCGGCTAAGGGTCATAAAAAAGCGACTTATACAGACATTCAGCATTCAGGATTTGGAGCAGAGTCAGAGGCTGTCGCGGAGCCATTCATGTGAGCTGCAAGTGCCGCAGCTCACGTTTGCTTCTGTGGGAGCCGCTCGTAACTCAGTGGAGAGGCGCTACTCCCAAGGCGTATGGCGAGCAGGAGGAGTCGGGGCCAAGTCGTAAAGTAACAGCAAAGATTTGTATGTCCGGGCAACAAACACAAATCCGCGTACGCGTCTGGCACCCAATGTGGCCTTGGTTTCATGTCTTTCCCTGCCAGCTCCCTGCCCGCTGCTTAATTTATGCATTGCCAGGACCGGACACATGCTCTTTGTTCCTCGAGTGTCCAGTTTATTATTTGTCCACGGCAGACACCTAAATATAGTCAGGCGTAGGCAAGAAAGCGACCCGTCGCAGTCCGGCGACTTGTTTACCAAATGGCCAATCTGTGCAGAGCCAACGACAACACTCTCAATGGTGGCAGGAACAACAAAATGTGGGGCAGCAGACATTTTGGGGCATTGGTATGCGTGAGTGAGTGAGTGAGCCGAATAAGTGTGCTTTGTTTTTGCCACTGAAGATGTGCGAGAGGGGATTCCTGCGATAATATTTAATCGCAAATTGGTGTTTACACTCTCGATGGGGAATATTATAACCCTGTCCGAGATTGACAGAGCTCTTTCTGGTCTTACTTCGGCACGGCCCTGTTTGCCATGCACTTGGCTCTGGTTCTGGCTCCTGCCACAAAATGCTGCTGAAAAATCTTTTGACACATTTCCTGTAGAGAGTGCCCGAAGGTGTGTTGTGGTGCGGGGTGGGCCATTGGCATTAGCATAACTCTGCAATGTCAGGGACAACAGAGAGCAGCACACAAAAATGGTCACTTCTTGGCACTTGCAACTGGCAGAATGTGGCAGGATCCTGAAGGGATCCCTTCAGAAAATCCCTGTAGCTAGGAAAATATGTGCTGCTGTTTGTTGTGGCTGGTGGCTGTGGCTGTAATTTATGTCAGGCCAAAAATGAAAAACAATGAAAATGTTGTGGCATTCAAGCAAGCCCAACACTTGCCACACAGAGAGTGAGAGAGAGCGTGTGACATCCATATACAGACGCCGTTGCACAAAAACTAAAAAAGATAAAAACAGAAATTGTAATAGAAACACAGATACACACAGATACTCGTACGCACTGTGAGAGTTGAATGCGGCGATGCGGAATGTTTATTTGCTGTAAAATTTGAGGCATGGATGGCAGCATGCAACGCTTATGAAATAGAATTTTTGCCACAGCAAAATGGAATTCGTTCCCATTCATGCATCAGGCAACCGGACACACACCAAGAGGTTGTGGCATGTGGCAGAGGCACAGGCACAGGCAGACCAATCCAAACCCAACCACTTCATATATTGTAATAACTCCATTTGATATGTTGGCCAGCAGCGGCATACCCGAACATTTTCGAGGGCATAAATGCAAATTGCTTTAAATGGCGAAATGGGAAATGTGATAGCCGGCCGGGTTGGGTTCTGGTTTGGGGTCGGGGTTGGGGTCTGGGTTCGGCTGGATGGCAGCAAACATCAAAGCAAAATGCCCATTAAACATTCACCAGTTGAATTTTGTGGCATCAACAAGGGGCAGAGAACGTAACACAGCAAGGGATAGCATGTCTCTCTGTGTGTGTCTGTGGGCCTGTGATGTTGACGCATTTTGTTGCCCTGCTAATTTGACTTTAATAAAACACATAATGCAATTAAACTGTTGCCCCAAGAAGCGGCAGCAGCAGCGGCATGCTGCCCCCATCGAATGCGATGCTCGGCGGGGTCGGGTTCGGGTTCGGGTTCAATAGGTTCATCGAAGGGTTATTTGGGCGCCTGCGGGCGCCTTCCAATGATTGATGGAAAACCACCAGCAACACAGCAACAGCAAGGGGAAGTGTGTGACGGCATAGCATTCCGGGAGGGGGTGTGGGGATGTGAGGAAACTGTGGCTTTTTCGGTTAATGAATAATAACCAAAGAGCGGTACGGGGCCGTGCCAAGGGGCAAGCCAATGTGTTGAGTTGTGTGTGTGTGGTGTCTCCTAGGCTCCTTCCTGTCTCCCTGCCACATGTTGAAAAGTGAATTCCGAGTCGTTAATTAATTAAATTGTCATAGCCCCTTGGGGTGCCACGGCGACAATTGAGAAATCTTTAGCTAGCTTGCCATTTGAACTCCAAACTCTCGCTCTCTCACTCCCTCTCTTTCGCTCTCTTGAAATTCCTAGCTTTGAGTGCCACTTGTCGTGGCAGGGCGGCTTGGGGGCTGACTTTGCTCCAAAAATTAATGAGTTCGGTTCACCCGAGCCGCCGTCGTATGATAATTTTAACCGGAATACACTGGCAGAAGCCAGTGGCCCCGCAGACAGATCGTAAATAATCGTTTATTGAATGGAACTACAGATACTACACCGAAACAGATACAGATACAGAGACAGAAACAGATACAGAGACAGCACATTCCACATACTCAGACTGCTCAAGTGAATCATGCACGAGCGATTCATTCATAAAAGCGAGTAAATAATTCAATTTAGATCGAATGCGTCATATTCTGCTAATTAAAAAAGAAACAACAAAAAAGAAAAACGAGAAAAGGGGTACAGGCATTGGCAGTACCTAGATCACAGACGAGCAGCATTTTGGGAAATTTTAATATACAATTTATGCCAATAAATGTGCATCCAGTGTGAAAATTGTTAAATATAGAAAATATTACAAATTACATATTTTTACGTTTTGATTCAAATTACTGCTATACAATTTAAAAATATTATATTTATTTTAGAGATAAAACGCTCGTTTTAAATGCCTTTTTTTCTGTGGAATTTCACTTAAAACCTAAACGGAATATTTAATTTTCAGCAAAGGATTGAATTTTATTCTTTTCCAATTTTTATTTTCAAAATACTCCTAGCCACCGCCAGAGTTTAAAGGCTCTGCAGGAAGGTTCTGTAAGATATTTTCCAAGATTTTCCAAGATTTTCCCAGGCTTTCAGGTTTTATTTGATTGCAGGGTATGCGGGTGGCGCATTAATTGCCGCGAAAAGAGTTGACAATGCACCCCAATGCATAGGCAACTCACACAGCTGCACTCGAGACTGTTTGTGTGTGCGTGTGTGTGGAAGCGACGTCATGAAGGTCAACAAACAAACAATCCATAGAGATCCCCCTCCATTATCGCTCCCAGTCACCGACTGGTCAATTGAAGAGGTTAAATTTGTGTGTGTGTGCCGTTGCGCCTCTGCTCTGGGGTCAGGCTTAGTCATGTCCCCAGGGTGTTAATGCTAAGGCCCCCAAATGTCACTGTGTGTGTGTGTGCTTGTGCTATTGGTATTGGTGCCGTTATGGCTGGCAATTATAATTTGAACAAATTATAAATTAATGCGTGCTGGTCATACGCCGGTCATCAAAGCATAATTGTAATTGTTGACTTACGAGTGACATACGGGAAACATATGGGGAGCGGGGGGAAGTGGGACGTAGCTTGAGGTTGTTGTGGCGGGGTTAAGAGCTCTGAAGGGTCGGAATGATTATTAAAATTTAATCAGCAAATGCATTGTGTGTCGAGTGTGTGTCGAGCGTGAGTGTGGCAAGCAGAAATTCAACTCTATGCGGGCCAACGTTTTATTTTTTCTGGTTTTTCTTTTGTTTTTTGTTGATTTTTCTGTTGGCTGTTTGCGAGGGCAAAGCTCAAACTACCACAAATTTATCTATTAATTAGTCGCGGTCAATCAGGCAAGCCCATTGGATGGGTAAATGTGTCTTAACCGTTTCGGCCATTTAGCGGTTGAAATGGTTAAGGGACCGGACCTCCCACCTCTGTAATTGCCTTCAAATTATGCATTTACCTGCACTCCGGCAATAGGGTAATCCTGTGAGACCACATTCCTGAGTCTGTTTAGCTGCTAGACGAAAGCCAATTGGCAAATTCCAATCAAAGATCCATAAGCCTAATAAAATTAGCAATCCATAAACCGCATCGGAATCGATGACCACTTTCTATTTCTACTTCTTAGCCATGTTTTTATCCTTAGTCTATTAAAGATTCACACACACAGACACACACACACACACCTGGTGTACGTCTGGAGAGAATGTCTGGGAAATCTTGCGGTTTGCTTTTGCTCAGCTGCTGGGGCAGGCATATGCAGCTGCCGACAGCTCATTAGGTGCCACGTATGCGGTGCCCGTGCAACCATTCATCTTTAGTGCAGCAGACCTGTCGCTCTCGCCTCTACCCGCCCCTTTGCCACCTGAAAGTGTGAAAGTAAGGCACCCCTCCCTTGCTCCTGGGGTGGCAACTGACAGATTTTGACAATGTGCGTCGGTCTGTGGATGGATGGATGCCTTTGCACTTGATGCCGGACCAGCCTGGCCCTACACTCATGCCTGCTGGTCCTACCTGTCCTGCTGTCCCCCCCTATCACCCTACTCGTTTGAGCAACCGCATCCGAACATGAGGAGTTGTCAACCAGTTGACATGACATGGAAAAACAGCGTTAACCACATGTCCTGCCTAGTCTTAAGAGCCTTCCTTTTCCTCACTCGATGTTCCTCCACTGCCTCTGTGGCAGTGGCTATCACTTGATTTGATGGCACACAACAGCAGCAGCAGGAGGAGCAGCAGCAGCAGGAGCCACATAAAATGCAGTTTCATTTTTGTGGCAACTCTCTCTGTGCTATGCACCCACACCCACCTCACATCCAAAACCTGTCTTGCATTTTTCAAGCAAATTAAGTTAATTAAAAAGTTGCAAGATTTGTGAAGTAATTATCATAAACAAGGAAACTGTGTGCCGCATCCTTGCCAGGGGAATCTACGTCAACGGCTCCTCCTGCTGCTGCTGCTCCTCCTTTGCTGTGGTGCGCTGCTTCAGCTCCTGCTCCTGTTGATGGCTCTACTAATTCTCCTGCTGGTTGTGCGTGTGGATAAAGTTGGCTGCCATGGAATATAAACACTTCAAGTCGTTGCGCCTGATGCGTTCAGCCTGGGCTTCAAGACGCCAGCCAGCCACGTAAGAGATTCAAACGGATGAGAGTTGAGCTGGCGGTGGTGCTGGTGGTGGCCACTTGCCCAAGGCAACTTCAAGGATGCTCCAAGTCCAAATTTAAAAACCTTTCACCAAACAAGAGGCAGCTGAAACAGAATAAATGTAGGAATATGGAATCAAGAGATATGTCAGTTGGCAGTAGCTGCCACAGCCAGTTCTTCTGTGTGTGTGTGCCAGTGGGTGAGTGGCTCTGTGTGAAAAATGAGCAACTGCGAGACAGAAGAACACACTCGGAGCAGAGCTAACGACACACACAGACACACATGTGGAGAACAGGTACAAAAGCTGGAGCTAGAGGAACACATCTACGTCAGCTGCAGCTGCAGCTGCCACCCCACAGACCCTGGCAGCAGGAAGAAACAAAAAAAAGAGAGAAGTAGAAGTCATTGGAGCTCGTTGAGCCGACATTTTGCTATTGCCGACAGTTGTGGCCAGCGCTGGTGACACTTGAACATAACTGGGTTCTGGGCTCTCTGGTACTCTGGTTTTGTGGTCTCTCTGAACGCCTTTTGTGCCCCGCCTGAGTGCACTGATTATGCACCAGGGAGGATAAGCAACTCCAACAGTTGGGGAAGACAGTTGGCAGGGAGAGAGCCTGGAGAGTGGAGAGAACGTAGAGAGCCCTAACAATGCGCGCTAAGATTTACAGCCTCTTATATTGTGTGGGTTATAATGCAGCTAGGGGCTTGTTTCTGCTTTTATTTCACATTTTTCATACACCCCAGATGCACTTTTGCACTCGCAGATAGCTCAGCTTTGCTTGTGCTGTTTCAACAGGTTATTTATTTAATGGAAAAGAAACCAAAAACAAAGTGCACAACAGAAAACAAAGTTGCATTAATTACTATTCAGCTCTTGGCAGCTCATAACACACAGAAATCTGTGACGAAAGTTTATGGCTATTAATCTTATGGCAAAACTTGTAGACTCTTCTGAAATTTTCAGACACCCTAGAGTTTTTATTTTGTTTACCCCACAAGCTGCAATATTTAAAATAATTTGTTGGCATTTAGTAGTCTCCTTTGTATGTCACAGTTACGTTTATACACACTCAAGTTGACTAGGAAAGACAAAACAATAGAAAGACAGAGGACAGAGGGAGCTCACCGTTTTTCAATTCTCTTTTCGCTTATGGATCGGCGCTGACCGAGACCCTGCTATCGATGGGCAAAAACCCAGGCACTGTGGGCTTTTTCGGCTTGCTAAATTAATAAGTGATTAAAAGTTCAAAATATGTCTGCACACTGAAACAATATTCAGCTTTGAGTGCTCATATCTCCTTATCTTATATCCATATTGAGACTTCGTTATTTTAAAGCTCTTTAAAATGCTCCGTTAGATGCGTTTCTTCACTATATGCACTTTTTCGACTTGTTTTCGACTGACTGCCCCCCACTGTGCCGCGCTAAAGTTGCATTTCAGTGGCGAAGGAGAGCGTAAAAGAGAATTGCGCGCCCCCGTACCCTGAAGCGTCAAATGAATATTGAAACGGTATTTGCCTATATATTCTTTGGCACATACTTTGTGTTTTTGCTTTTGCTTTGTAAGTTGTTGTTGGTTGTTTGACTGCTCTGCTATGGCAGTTTGCGAGTTGCTGATCACGGTGATCGAGAAGAGAAGTAAACTTGATAAGAAGCAAAGCACCCCACCAAACCGAAGCGGCAAGTCATGTTTTGCTTGCTGTTTTGCCAGTTTGTTTTGCTTTAGTGTTTCGCTTTGGTTTAGTCTCTCTCTCTTTCCATAGATAAGGTGTGTCTATAAAAGCCTTGGCAGCAGGCCTCAACGATTTAGTTGTTTGTCGAGTGGCGTTACGAGAATGAATGCCTGGCAGAGTCTGACACGCCGCGTGGCCGTTGCCACTGGCCCCCTGCGATCAGTAAGAAGCGCCTCAGCACAGACCCAAGTGAAAGTCGAGGATGTGGAGGGGCGTCCCTTCAGTGAGGTGCCGCGACCCGGCAAGTTACAGTATATGCGCAGCTTCATGCCTGGCGGAGAGTTCAGCGACGCCTCCGTTTATGATTACTCGATGGTCATGCGGCAGCGGTATGGTGACATCTTTGTGCAGCCGGGCATGTTCGGGCGCAAGGATATGGTGGTGACGTACAGCACCAGCGACATTGCCACAGTGTTCCGTAATGAGGGAGCGTGGCCCAGGCGCGAGGCATTCGACTCGATTGTCTATTTCCGCGAGCACATACGACCCGATGTCTACGGGTATAGTCTAGGGCTGACCTCGGGGTAAGTCATTGGCGATTCGTGATTGTTGTTGGTAGAGGGAACTAATTGAAATGAGAAAATCTGCAGGCAGGCAGAAGACTGGGGCAAGATGCGCTCCGCTGTCAATCCGATCTTCATGCAGCCCAAGGGCCTCCGAATGTACTTTGAGCCGGTGTCCAACATCAACAATGAGTTTATCGAGCGGTAAGCGTTGCTCGGCGAATGAATTAAATCGGTTTTTAATGTGAAGTTGCAATTTAGCATTAAGGAAATACGCGATCCGAGGACTCTGGAGGTGCCCGCCAACTTTTTTGATGAATTGCAGCGCCTGATCTTCGAGTCGCTAAATCTGGTCGCATTTGATCGACAGATGGGCATCATCAGGCGGAACAGAGACAATCCCGATGCACTGGCACTTTTCCGCACCTCGCGGGACATATTCCGCTACAGCTTCAAGCTGGACATGCAGCCATCGATGTGGAAGCTCGTCTCCACGCCCACCTACCGCAAAATGATGCGAACCCTCAACGAGAGTTTGGATGTGGCGCAGCGTTTCCTCGCCGAGGCGCAGCAAGTGCTGGAGGAGCGTCGCCAGGCCGGCGAGCAGGTGAGTGGCCGCAGCATGATGGAGCGGCTGCTGGCCATCGATCCCAAGTTGGCGCTCATCATGGGCCTGGACATCCTTTTCGCGGGGGTGGACGCCACAGCCACGCTGCTCTCCGCCGTGCTGCTCACGCTTGCCCTGCATCCGGCAAAGCAGCAGAAGTTGCGCGAGGAGCTGCTCAAAATCATGCCCACAAAGGAGTCGCTGCTCAGCGAGGACACCATGAAGGACATGCCCTACCTGCGTGCCGTGATCAAGGAGACGCTCCGCTACTATCCCAACGGCCTGGGCACCATGCGCACCTGCCCCGACAACGTCACCCTCTCCGGCTACAACGTGCCCAAGGGCACGCCCGTCCTGCTCGCCGCCAACGCAATGATGAAGGATCCCGCCTACTATCCACAGCCCGAGGAGTTCCTGCCCGAGCGCTGGCTACGCGATCCTCAGTCCGGCAAGAAGCAGCAGGTCAGCCCTCCCTTTACCTTCCTGCCGTTCGGCTTTGGGCCACGCCAGTGCATCGGCAAGCGGGTGGTGGATCTCGAGGTGGAGACCAGCGTGGCCAAGCTCATACGCAACTTCCAAGTGGAGTTTCTGCACGATGCCAGCAAGCCCTACAAAACACTCTTCGTCATGGAGCCGGCCATAGACTTTCGCTTCAAATTCACAGACCTTCCAGAGTAAGAGGGTTGCACCCCGTGGTGTAATAACTCAACCACCCAACCCCCCATTTGTTAGATAGGATTGGAGAGAGTATTTACTGTCAATAAATTAAGCCAGCAAACTGATAACATTCGAGTGGAGAGTGCAGTGAAGTGGAATCCCTATCGAAATGATAAAATAGATTTCCACTTTCCAAACCAAAAGTCGAACAATATTTAAATGTTGCAACCAAATCATTTGGTGGGAGGATAGAGGGGGGGAGTGTTGTGTGGGCTGCGCGTTGCATGTTCTGGTCAGGTGTGGCCACAAAACTCTGCGTTGAGGTCTCAGCATTTAGCCAGTTGGTCGAAATGTAAATTTAATTAGCGTCTAATTTTGCGAGTTAAATCGCCGTAAAATTGAAAATCTACCACTCAATGGCTGTCTCGCTCTACGCTCTACTTCTCTCCCTCTCTTTCGGTAACGCTTTCCATGGCAATAAATGTATTATTAATTGTAGTGCTCTCGGCGCAAGTTGTCGGGCTCCAAAGTGGAATGTTCTCCATTGGGATTTGTTGCGAAATATGGTGTAAAAGTGGTTTATCGATTATAATATTATTATTCTCCATAAACTAGATGGCAGCAACGCTAACTATAGTGGCGGAAAGTCTAGCAAATAAACTGGAAAAACTAGCAGTTATCTTTTTAATTTGTCTCAGGCCAAGGACAACACACTTTGGCCTGCTTCTTGTGGGTGTCGGGTAGCGAGTGGGTGATTGTTCCACTGGAGTGTGCTTACCTTTTGCGCAAAATATTTCAAACTAACAAAAGCGGGGAAAAGCAGCAGCAGCAGCAGCAGCAGCAGCTGGAGCAGGAGCAGGAGCCACCAAAAAGCAGCAGCAGGAGCACAACAAGGAGCGGTTGCCAGAGCAAAGAGCAGACATACCGCCTGCGGCAAGCGGAGTTATGCTAACTGGCACTCTCAAAGCCCAAGCATAGAGCGCGGGGGGCGTGTGCGGTGCTGGTAATGGTGGTAGTCGAGTGCCAGCTTGTAACAATAATTTAAGCGATTTTGGCGCTTTTTTGCAAGTGGTTTAATGGCAGGCATGCCCTGCCAGGGTTGGTACGGGATATCCCTGTGTACCGGGATCGAGGGATCCCTTTGCCGTGGCTGAAATTCTCCTGCTGTTTTTTTCGTTTTCGTTTCGTTTCGTTTTTGCTTGACTCTCCTGGGCGGAACGCACATAGCTTATGAATTCCACAATCCTGCTGCTGTGCGGTCTTGTCCGGTGCGGCACAAAGTAAAAATGCAGAACATGTGATTGGTGTTGCAAGTGGCAAGTGGCGAGTGGGTAAACAGGGGAAGTTGTGCCATGGAAGAGCCAGCTGTGGCAGCAAAGGACAAAGCATGCGTCCAGCTACAGTTGTCCATGCTGCCGGGCAACAGATTCATCTCCACTTGCAATCTCCACCATGCTCTCCCTCCCTGCCAGCAACTCCGTATTAAAATTGAATTTTTGGGGTGCGGGCAACGCACAACGTGGCGTATGCGTAATGCGGCATGCAATCATTTGTGTGCGCCTTCGCTTGGAAATGCCTTTGGCCATAAGCTAATCTGAAGAGCTGCTGCCTAAGCTTCTACCTAAGCCTCTGCCCCTAGCCTCTGCTCCTCCCAGCTCTGTCGTTTCATATTTCTCAACCCCTCCCCTTTTCCCTTTGTGTTCTTTTTTTTTCCTGCTAAAAAATTTCATACTCATCAAGTTGACAAAGAAAAAGTTTTTCATTATTACATTTCGCTGTCATTTGGGCGCAGAAATAGCTGGGAAAAGTTCTCATCCTCCGCCGCTGCTGCTCCTGCTGCTCCCTCTGCCTGTAACTCGAGTGCAGCGCGTAAATGAGCCACTGCCTTCCCCTGCTTCTGCCACCCGCAGCAACAGTCAACAGCAGCGAAAGGGGTGACACTGGCCGTGGAGCGACAGGCGGCGGCCCAGTGCGTAGCTGATGTAATTTTCTTGGTCTGAACCGACGAGTCGCATCCTTGCACATTAATCCATTGGGTTGGCCTGGTCTTCGTCTTCGTCTTCATCTTCATCTTCGTTTGGTTGCCGAGTCCTTGGTCCTTCGTCTTGAATGCTGCCTTTTGCTGTTGCTGCACGCAAATGAGGGTATGGTCAAATCACTCACTGTCAGCCAGTGTCCCAAGGAATGCGTTCAGCATGTCCTTTAATTTTTAGCTACCCCCTCAGAGAACCCTTGCCTTTTTTCGCCGTCAGTCAGGCAGTCAGCTTGAGCAATTTCTATAACTTGACGTTTGCCACTTCCCCAACGGCCAACTCACACCTCCTCCTACACCGCCACACAACCCTCCCCTCTCTTCTCCTTTGTCCAGCCTGTACATTCCCCCGCCTGCTGCCTGCTGCCTGCCGCCTGCTGGTTGCAGCTTTGCTGCCTGTCAGCGGAGCTTAAGATAAAAACTTTCCTTTCCACCGAAAAGCGAGGAACAAGCGAGAGCAACAACCAGCAGCATCTGAAAAAGGGCAGCGGAACAAGGGGAAGACGAAACAGGACGACAGTCCGGGCACGATGGACAGAAAGGGTTGACGCTGACATTTAGCTTTCGCATATTTGCACACACCCAAAGCTAGGGGAATCCCATTGCCCCCGTTCCCCCGCTCTCCTTGCCACCACTGGCCATATATTTTATACCAGACCGAGGCGAAGACATGACAAATTCTCAAATAGAAATTCTTCAAGCAGGCAGGATTCTTGGCCGAAACTTAAGTTCATTTTTTGGTCGATTGTTCTCCTCGTACTACGCTTTTTTTCTCCGCCTTTTTTCCTCTTGGCCTTTGTTGGAGATACCAAAAGAATTCAAATTAAATTTCAATTGTGTTCCTTGCTGGTTTGCTCTTTTGATTTTTGTTGTTTTGTGTGTGTGTGTGTGAGGGTTCGTGACACGTGCTGTCAATGGGTGTTTCAAGTAGCTCTGTGACATTACGACGCCCTGGTGAAGGTTCTGGTGCTATCAGGGCCGAGTTGCGCCTTTTAATTTCTGGCCATGCGTAAATCCACACTGACAATTCCATGCCCATAATTCAATTCTCGTATGGCATCGATTTTCTTGCAGATTTTCATTATTTCTGTTTCTGTGTCTGTGTCTGCAAAATGTATTATGTATGGCTTTTATTTGCCTTTCAAGTTACAAGCAATTTACCACCGATCGAATTATGTTTACATGGCCATAATAGACACAATTCAATGCCTCATATTCCCCCAATCAAAGTTCTCTCTGTGGCAAAAGAGCTGCAGTCGAGCTGAGCCCAAAGGGCTCTTTCTTGTTGCTCGTTTTTGGTAATTGCTCGGACAATCTGTTTTCCTATTAACTACATTTGTATGCAGTTACCCTCCCCACCTCCCCATGCAACTGGGGCTATGATGGCTGGGCTCGCATCCAGCCCGAGATTTCATTCATCAAGTGTGGCGCACACGCATTGCCGAATTTGCACACCTACATCGGCACATGGACTGGCTGCAGGCACCCACCCACACAACCCACTCACCCATTCATATATTTTATGTTTTGTTTACACTGTTACCGGCTTTCGTATCAACAGCAAGAAGTACCAGAGGAAACAGAGAGCGAGAAACTGAGAGAGAGAGAGAGAGAGAGAGACAGAGCGCAGTGGCAGCGCAGTGAGCGGTGAGAAGAAGTGAAAGCTTGGAGAGAATTTAGTTTGTGTGTGACGTCACTGGCATACGTGCTATAAAATGTCGTGTATAAAAGCAAAAGAGAGCGCCTGTGTGTGTGTGTGTGTGTGTGTGTGGGGTTGGGTGGGAGGAAGCTAGAGGTGGCTGCATGTTTGGTTGGCAATTAAGGAAGGAACTCGCAATTTGGCTGCTCATTTCGCACATTTTGCGGTGAGTAGAAGTTTCCGCAAAACAACTGCGTGCAAAAGAGAGGCAGACAGAGAGAGAGAGAGAGAGAGAGAGAGAGAAATAGAGACAGACTGAGAGCGAGCGCGAGTGTTTGTTGAGGTAACGATGTGCAACGAACAACGAACAACGTCATCGGCTTAAAGCATCGTTCTGGAGCACGAGCACTGCTTTGCCATCGTCATCGTCTCGTCATCGTTAGGAGCTGCAGCAGGAGACAAGGCAGCAGCCTGCAGCAGCATGCAGCAGGAGCAAAAGTTGTCGTTGTCATTGGCCAAACAGAAACGAGTCAACGTTCGAGTACGTCGGTCGGGTCATTGCGCTGTGTGTTGCACTTTGTGTCGTCGTCGTCGTCATTGTCATCGTCATCGTCATCGTCGGGCAAAACGGCAACCAACCAAAAGGTAGAGAGAGAGGCTGAGGCAGAGACGCCAACAGCAAGAGCGAACTAAACTCAAAAGCACAGCATCCAGGCGCAGCACATGGCGACTGTTTTGGCCATGCTGTCTGTCTGTTTGTGTGTGTGTGTGCATAGTCTGCCTTTGTGTTTGTGATATGTAAACGGTTTCGACGCGTGACGCCGCCATGTGGTAGGCCCAAAACCAGAGGAAGAAATTAATACGAATACAACTTTAAGCCCGAAAAGCTACGTACTCAAGTGCCAAACAAAAGAAATCTCCTGCAAAAGAAGACCCAACTAATACCAAGAGAAGCACCGAACTATCTGTTATCCTGCAGCCAAAAGAGGAAGTCCTAGGAAGTTCCAGCTTGGATTTTTAGAGTAAGTTTCAGCCTTTGTTGCACACAAAACGATGCACGGCTCCCTCCTGCCCGCCTGCTTTTCGGCATTTCCTTTTCGTTTTTTGTCTATTTTTGCCGGCTTTTGCTTAAAGCACGAGCACGAGCTCGCTCTCTCTCTGGTCTGGCACTCTCTGGGATATTTCGCACTGCGCCGCAAGAGAATGCAAAAGAAAAAGAGCGCGCCAAAAGCTCAGCCACAAATCGTAGTAAGCGGCGGTGTTCAAGTGCCGGTTGTACTACGCCGCGTGGCGCCACGTTGGAGGGCAGTGTGGATTGTGGGGGTGGTGGTGGGTTTTTACCTGCCACCTTTCATGTTTCTACTCATATCATTAAAATTCCATTTTGTCTCGTCTCGACTTTTGGCATCTCCCTCAGGCTGCCCTTTCTTTATCGCCTGCCCCTCTCTGGCTCCATCTATCTCTCTCTCTATCTCTTTTTGTTGTGGCATGCTTGAGTGTGTGTGTCGCCCAGTCTCCACTTCCTCTTTGTGCAATGTCTGAGCTGCTGCTGCTGCTGCTGCTGCACGTGTCGCTGCTGCTGCTGTTGCTGCTTTCTGCTGTGTGAAATTTCCGTAACGGCAACAAAAGTGCGAAATAATGACCGACTCTGTCTGTCACATGGCTGACTGCCTGCCAGCCTGGTACTGTGACTCCTGGTGCTGCCGCAGCCAGCCGCCAACTCTGCCTCTGGCACTGACACAGCAGCACACCAAACAGAAGGAACTTGCAACAACTGGTGGCATCGACTGTTACTGCTGCCATTGTTGTGCCCACTGCGCGGATGTTGTCTGTAAAGTTGGTTAAACAATTTATTTGCCCAACAATGCACACGCACACCACACACACACACACACACAGAGTCGGGAGAGTGTGGAGTTCTTTGACCCTTGACACTGCCCTGAACCTACTCTCTGCCTGACCCTGGCTGCTCCTGCTTTCAATAGTCTTGCATAATTAATACCTGATTATTGCATGGCACCACTCGAAATGCAGCCACCACCAAATGCACCCACCCACCCACCAATTGTCATTAAGCTCCACGACGATTGCGATTGCGATTGCCCTCATCAGCAGAAGGCCTCCCTTCTCTCTCGCTCTCCCTCTCTCACTCTATCTCTCCTGTACGGGTATTTTATTAAAAATTCTTGAGCATCATTACCAAACCAACAAATTCCGCTGACAAATAAAATAATATGAGAAACTGAAGAAGCGCTTGAGCCCAAAGTGCATATAAAAGACGATAAACTCTGGCAGCCAAAAGCCAAAAGCCGGGGCCAAGCCGAGCCAAAGATATTGTCGAGTAAACCAAAAAGGATATGGCAAAGGATATATGCAGTATACATACGTATATGTATGTATGTATGCGTGTGTGGGTGGGGGTGTGGGTGTGGGCTCCATCTATATCTGTTGGCTGGCAACGTCAACAGGCGCACATCGCAGCCAGCAAACCGAAACCGTAACCGAAACCAGAACGTGGCCTGCGAACTTTTAGGAGCCTGGAACAGCAAATAGCAATAGCAACAGCAACAGCAGCAACGATTGCAGACAGGAAGCACAGTGCCACAGGCAGTGGCAACTACAAAAGGTAGCAGCAGCAGCAGCCGCCGCTGCAGGGGGAGTGGAGGTGGTGGAGCCGCAGCAGCAGCAGCATCAGTGGCAGTGATAACAGCAGCAAAAGAGGATGAAGTGTGTGTCTGTGTGTGTGTCTCCTCTGTCTAGGTAAATGGCAAAATCAAATCAAATTCAAGCGACTAAAGTTGAATGGCAGCGAGTTAGTGTGGCAGACTGGAGACCCCCAACACTCACCATTCCGGCTTTAAGCATCATTGTCCAGGTGTTGCCTGTCTTTTCGTGTTGCACAGAGGAGGGGAAATGGGGGAATGCAGACAGCTTCTTCATTTGCAGCTAATTGTTTTAATTTATGCTGCATATTAGCAGGAATTAGCAGCTTTTGAGCAATGCTAATTAATCAGCAATGCTAATGGCATTCCCGGAAAACCCATTAATAATGCCTGAATAAACTCAACAACAAATTGTTGCCCAAATCAGAGTCAAGTAAAATACAATAATAGAGGCAATGGACTTCAAATGGAGGCCAAGAAATGTGCAAAATTTAATAATAGCTCTGAGATATAATCACGAATGCCCCGTGGCATCTTCATTCTTCAATGGAGGGGTTTCAATGGATTCATCGTATTCAATGTTCCAGCAAATACAATTGGCAGTTATTTCCTTTTAGATGTGGATTTAATCTGTTCAAAATGCGTTCGAAATCCCATATAAATCATTTAAACCACCAACAATCGATGCCTGGGTATATTTAGTAGGCGTGTCTGATGCACTTACGAATGTCCAGTAGTGTGCGTGTGTGCGTGTGTGTGTGGAGTGTATAAATTTAATGTACATCAAGTGCATAAAGTGTCTGCGGCAAACATTTGGGGGCGGCATGCTGCATGGCTGCCTGGGCGTGGCATATATAATGATGTTCCCTGCCCCCAACAACGGACCACCTCGGCCAAAGGCTAATTGAATAAAATCATGGAAGGTTGAACGCAAAATGGCACATTCAACTTGTTGCAAGCGATTAAGCCTCATTCGTTAGCCGTGTTGTAATAAAAAATTGAATTAAACAAGAGTTGCACATGATTATCAGCAGCCATGTCAGGCTGTAATTTGAATATGGGATTATGGACAGCTAACATGAGAGATGTACAATTTCATGGCAAAAAAGGATATTCAAAACGGGATAAAAGAGTATTTTCTTTTAGAAGATTCAAGCGGAATAAAATAGAGGAAATTGTGCACTCAATTGGTCGCATTGGGCAGGGCTCGCTTGAGCTGTTCTTAAGAATTTTCGTTGGTTTGCTGCTGGTTTTATAATTTATGCACAGCATCGTTTTTTCAATTAGAGAATTAATGGTTTTATTTAAGTATTCTTATTCCATTGCGAACAAAATGAAGAACAGAAGGCGAAGACAGCAGTAATTCCACATTTTTTAATTCAATTAGCATTAAAATTGCCAAATTTTATTTGGCAGCTGATGTCAGAGGGAACATACCCTATGGAGGGAACGATCCATGCAGGAGTACGATCCCCTAAGAGATGTGTTTATAAGGAAATAAACTTTGGATTTCCATTAGCAAACCCGATCAGAATAAATACATTTAAAGTGTATTAAAGTTTCGATGCTTGCCGAAATTTGTTGCCTCCTTCATTTCTTGTTTAATTGAATCAGCAGCGGCAGCAGCAGCAGACGAAAGTTGTGCCACGCCGCCCAAGTTGAAACATTACTGTCAATGGCAACACTTGCCACAGCAGCAATACGCATACTAGCAGCAGCGGCAACAACAATTTGTTGAAGGCAAAGGCAAAAGGCAGCAATTAAACAATTTGGTGGGGGCGGAGGCTGGTCAAGTGGTGGCTCCGCGGGGGCTGGGCTGCTCAGGGAGGGTGGGGTAAATATTTGCATTGTTGAAAGTCTTCCACAACATTAACGAGGAGGGAGGCCTCTTTGCGTTCGCTTTGGCTCGGGGATGCAGTGCGTTGATTATTGAACCGTAATTAAAATTGTTTAATTTAAAATTAATTTTATTAGCGGGCCACGAACCACGCCCCCCCATTGCCACACCCACAACACACGCAACGAAATTAAACAAATATTTTTATTAAAATGACAGCAAAAGGCGGAAGACCTGATAGACGGGAAACGTGGAAACGGGGAAACGGCTAACGGGAAACGAGACCGCAGCCGGAGACAAATATGCAAATTTTTGTGTGTGTCCCCGGAAAAGCCAAAAGGAAAAAAGGTTGCGGCAGTGTCAGCGAGGGATGTGCTGCCAGCTGACAGGTTTTTGATATTTGTTTTCGATACTTTAATCAACATTTCAATGGCAATATCTTTCGGGGCCCATGGCAAAAGTGCAAATTGCTTGCCAATCCCGTTACCCGTTACCCGTAAGCCCCTGTGGGCATGTTGCACGTTCTCGTAATTATGGGAATTTATTTGGAAATTGATTAAATGCACAATGACATATTGCCAATAGCTTTTGAGTTTACAAAGGCAAAGGCCATTGCGCAAACAATTCTGGCCAATCGAAGCAAAAACAGGATGAAACATGCAAAAAACCGTCAGAGGCAGGCAGAAAGATGCAAAATGTGTATTTGTTTTTAATTAAATTGCATTCGATTAATTATGAAAAACTCCATTTATATTAATACCGGAACATGTATTGTGTAGTATACGATGAAAACTACTCTCTATGGCAATTGCGGGTCTAAGCCGACATTGTGTTAATTGCTTAACGGCATATTAATGAAAAAGTTAATCTATTTTAGCCACGCTTTAATGGTCCAGCGAGCGGAGGACTCTCTGTGGCGATTATAATGCGAAGAGAATTTGTTGTTGCACAAATTAACGCAGAAATAAATCAATAAGCTCTTATCCGTATAATTAAATGGGTTTTTTTTTCATGCTCGTAAAAAATGCTAATAACTGTACTACATACATATGTATGTACATATGTATGTACAAATGTATATGTACATACATAAAGTAATTAAATCGGTTCCTTTGTGAGCGAGATATGGATTCCCACTTAGCGTGGGAAATCATACACCTTTTTGCGATAGTTTTCATAAAGAAATTCTATGCTAAAAACAAATAGAGTTTATTTCTCGGTTTATGTACAGTGCATCATATGTAACTATATTGCAAAACTACAACAAAACAAACTCCTTAAAAGAGCAAGTCCGGACTCCTCTCTTCGAGATCTGCACGGAACCCAATCCATGTTGTCAAAAGAGAGCAACGCTAAGCAAATCCTCTCTGCATTTAAGTTGGATCAATCTCAATTCTGTTTTGTGACCAAATCTTGCGCTGGTCAGTGCCGTGATTGCCGGTGGGCATCGTTATCGCCTTCGCTATCTGCTTTGATATGCGTTTCGTGTCGTCTCTCTTGCCTTCTCGTGTCGTTCTGCCGTTCGAGTGTGTGAAGTCTATTTTTAGCTTTGTGCTGCTAGAGTGGTGGAGTTTACGCTATTTTTGTTCACTCCTTTTCCGTTTGTTCGTATTATCGTCAAAGTTTTTTTTGCTCTAGCTTGTCTTCCCTTTGTCGCAATTTTTCGCTCCTACTCTGTACCTACGCACCATACATACGACGTTTGCCTTTGCCACTATTTGCTCTCTGCTCGGATCTTGCTATCTCGCTCATGGGACTTGCATGCTTTTTGCGATTATACCCTAACAAAGGGTGAGTGTGCTGTTTATGTGTAGGTCTTGGGTAGTTCATTTTCAAGGGTATTTTTATGTTCGATCCTCGCTTAGCTTGCTTTCTGTTACTTTTTTTGTTCGTTTTGTTGCGCCTATTTGCATGAAAACATTCTGAAGTTGTCAAAGAGAGACGTGCAAATAGAGAGAGTTAGCAAAGAGGAGATAGAGACAGAGAGAGACAGGCAGAGAGAGAGAGTCAGCGACAAAAGTAGAGATGAAGAATGGGCGCAAAAGTTGTGTAGCTCAAAGTTTTTTGTTGGGCCGCTGTATTTACACGAAGCAATGAGCTGCAGCTAAGTGGATATCAAGTAAGTTTCGAGTGTTTGTATTTGCCAAAAATTAAATTAAATTTTACATTCGACATTGTTCAGGCTGGGTGCGGGGAAAAGCAGTTAATGAATGAATGAATGTCGTTTGAGCCATTAACAAGGCAAAGATACATACAGTAGGAATGGGCAAAAAGAAGTCAGCCAAAGTGTATGTGTGTTTGTGTGTGCTTAAAGCCCAATGCTAAGCCCGGAAAAGTTTCCCACATCTTATCACTCCCCTTCCCTTGTCAGGGCATGGGGCGGGCGTGAGGCGCAACGACATGCAATGAATATCAAGAGATTTTTATGAGGCACACATGTGTATGGCCATCTCATTCTCTCCGCCGTGCGCTTCCACCCTCTCCTTTGAGGAAGAAGTGGCCCGGAGTCCCAGTCTCAGACTGTCGTCCCCTCTGCCACACAAAGATAATGATTAGTGTGATGTGCATAATAATCGCTGCCATATTCCACGATTAGTTTCCAATTCATATGCGTCGGCCTGCTGTCTCTTTCTCTCGCACCCTCGCACCCACGCACTCACATTAGCCATCTCCCTCTCGCTCCCTTTGTTGGCCACTTTTCCACCTTGAACACGTCTTGTATTTTCATCTATTCCATTTAGCTCCCTCTGCCGCTCAGCCGCACTGCCACTGCCTTTGTTTCTTGGTTGGCACCGAGGGAGAGGCAACAGAAATATTACCACGTAAATTATTAATAAGTCGAATGGGCGCTCCCCTCACCACCCCTCCCCACCGCACCCTAGAAGCCATAGAGCATAAGTTTCCGTCGATTTGTCTGTTACTTAACATGCATAAAATGTTTCCATGAATACATCAAAATATTTCGCTTTGGCAGTGGCAGCCGGTAGACTGGCGGCAAGTGCTGCCGCGTTTTGTTTTATTTTTTTGTTGGCCCATTGGCTTATGCTGGAAGGAAAGTCGCGTCTGGCTCCGTCGACACTCTGCGCCCCCCGCGACTGTTATTTTATTTTAGTTATTTTTTTAATATTTTTTTTCGTATGCAATTTGCTTTGTGATTTTATGCACTTTACGATTTCTTTAATGCATCACACAGACAGTGGGTGGAGGGGTGACTGCCACGAAACGCATGCAAAGTGCGGCACAATCCGAGTCAGCGATTAGGATCGAATCATCTGCAAGATCAAAGTTTGGGTGTAATTGCCGGTCACTCGATTTGGCTGCCAGCCCCCCGAAAATGGGTTGCCAGAGTGTGCGGTCTCCAGAGTGTGGTCTTCCGGTGGGTCAGCAGCACATGCAACCTTTAATTAAGGCCACGTGGACCCTCCATCGCCCAGTGTTTGCCCACCTCCCCGTGTGTGTGTGTGTGTGTGGCAGAGTGGCAGGCGATGGCAAACATAAACCGACAAACATAAATTTCCATTACAATTGCACAAATGTCACATTAGACGCTATCAAAGCGCAATTTGCAAGCGTCTACTAAATCAATAAGCCAAACTTGGCAACCTAACGGATACGCACAGAGTTTGGCCAACAAGCGTTTACACACACACACATACACGCAGATAAACACAGTTACAGACACAGTTATGTTGCTCGTACAGTGAAGCTTCCATATTGCTCAAAGGAGAATTGTTTTCCCATCCCAAACCCTGAGGTACACGCTGCTCAGTGTCCACTGTAGATGCATATACTCTTGTGGCAAGAGTGCCGTGCCACATTGTGTTCGTATTCGTATTCGTATTTGAGCAGGAGGCACTTTGCATGCAAACCCTCATGCAAATATAATAAATTGTAACGCGCTTTACATTAACATTTACATAATCGCAATTAATCGACAACATGGCCAAAAGCTCAATATGTTAGTGTGTGTGTGTGTGTGTTTGTGTGTGTGTGTATCCAACACGTGTGTGTAAGTTTCTGTGTATATCTGCACTGAATACCGTCTCGAAGCCCGTCGCCAGTTTATGCTCCAATCAATATTAATAACCAATGCAATGCGAGGTTTAGGCCCTCTGGCTGCTGCCCCACCCACCTCCCTCTGTCTCCAAGCCCACCTGCTCCACCTCCCTCCCTCGCTAGTCTCTCACTCTCTGGCTGTGGCACCGATAATGGACAATTTGGCGCGCCAACGGCTGTCTCCTTACTTGGGTTACTTCGGAGTGCCTTTTGGTGGCATAAACTCTGCCATTTACGGATTCGTGTGACTTCCGCACAGCCCCCACTACAGCGGGGATGGAGCTACAACTGAGTAGAACAAGATGTCAAATTGTCAACGCACCTTTTTGGTGCATGTGTGGGTGTGTGGGGTGGGGTGGTTGGGGGGTAAATTGTTTGCTAGTTTATTTGCAATTATGCCAACTGCCAGTTGGGCTGTCTTCCATTTGCCTTCCCTTCACATTAATAATTGTCATGCGTAGAGTTCGCGTATTATACGCAATTTGATGGTCAATTATTGAACCCCCACAGCCCGCAGACCAGCCCAGTCCTCCCCCGGTTTTTGCGTTTTGGCCCAAAACTGCTGGACAAAATGCCGGCACAGAGTCCCATGTTAAACGAATGTTTAAAAACAGCAGGGGCCTGCCAATATCGTATATTTCCAATGTATAACAGTTTAACAGCGGGCTGTAAGCACCTAGCCATGGCTAAAACGAAGAGAGCCAAACCACACGCGCTCAATGTTAGTTTTTCACCACACAAGAAGTTAACATTTCCTTAACTTTGTTAGCATTAGTCTGGAAACATGAGTCCAGCAACAAACAGATGTGTTTAATGAAATGTAACATGAAACATAGGTTTCAACTTGAATTCTCCTCAATTTTCTCTCGGTTTTATAAGAACCTACTAACATTTTTATGAACATGAAAACCATGAAAAAAACGAGATGATGGAATGCAAATGCATAGGGATTTCTTCGGGGCTTTAATGCTTACATTCCAGTCTATTCAAAAAGGAATCACTTGTTTAATTTAAAAGATTGGAAGTGTCTCAAAAGAAGTTTTTACAGTGGTGAAGTGCGCCACTACTATTTTTATGACCACAGATGTACCTTGCCTCGTAGCTCACACTTGAGACGCACAACTGAGTCGTGCTTGCCAGCAACATGAGTCCGCAACATTTTGAACGAACGACGCTCGTGCAAGCGCTGCAGATGTGAAAAACATGTTTCGGCCGCAGGGAAACAACAGTGTCGAATTTTTTTCTGAATTTCAGAAAAGTCCGTTGAAAAAGCCCGCGCAGAGTGGATTCTAACGGGTGAAGACGACGCGTTTTGCCGGTTGCCAACCCAACATACGCTAGCGGTTATTTAGCAACATTTATTTTTGCCAAAACATCAATTTAGATCCCAAACAAACCGCGACAATTCCAATTGTTTATCCAGTTGTGCATGTGCGTGTGCGAGTGTGTTTATGTTCGATAAGGAAAACACTGCAAGGCGAAACGAAGCGGTGCTTTGATAGTAAAAGAGTAGTCGTCAGGCTTACCGCTATGGCCACAAGTGCAAACTCTGTAAACAACTGTAAAATCCAGCGAAAGCCCAAGTGAAACCCCAAGCAAAACAACAACAACAACAACAGAAGAAACAAAACAAATCGAGAATACACGACTACCGTGTAAAAATACATCAAAACTAAACAAGAAAATTGTTACGAAAAAGGGGAAATGAAATGCATACAAAGGAGCTGGAAAAATTGAAAATTGATGCCGTGAAGAATTGGTAAACAAAACAAAAATAGTTGCAAAACATAATTATTGTGTAAAAAATAAAAATACCTAAAGTAATAATTCTTATCGGGTTCGATCTGCCGCCAATGTTGTGGCTATTATTGTTGTTGCTGCTTGCCGGCGTCGCGACGCGTCGTTAAGGTGTTCTCTCCCTCCTCTCCGTGTTTGCGTATCGTGTCGGTGTGTGTGTCGCGTCGGTGTGTTTGTGTGCGTGTGTGTTTGGGCCAAACAAGTTTCTGTGCTTGCAAAAAAAAACGAGGCAACACCAACAACAACATAAAAGTGAGGCAGCAAAGTGAAGCAGTCCAAACGGGAAGCAAGCAAGTGTTGCACATGCACCAGCTTGCAACAAGGTAAAGGAAAACAAGAAAATGAATAGACAAAGTCGAAATTCAAATCGAAAGCCCATTAGGCAGGTGCACTATAATTTTGAGCAGTGACTGTGATTTACCGTTTGCTGTGGCAGGGACATTTCGCTCTTTAAGGGACTTTTTAAGGGGGACATTTTGGGTTCATTTAAACACGTTCGTTGATTACTCACTAGAAATTCGTATTCGCTTCGCCTTCTGCCGCATCCTATGAGTAATGCCTAATCGGTTCCATTCCAGATACTATTTCTATGACTATACCGTATATAATATTGCATTACAGCAAATGTTTTTCGCAATTTTGCATGCCTATGCCTGTCGCCCCGACTGCTTAGACTGCTTAGAGATCACGTAGTATGCGGTGTATGGAGGGGCAGCGGGTTCTGTTCCGTTCCGCTCTGTTCTCGAGTGTTGCTTTGTTGATTCATGCATCGAGTATTTTTCAATTTCCAATGCGGTTGACTCGTCGGCGCCAAAACGACAATAATCATATAAATAATATGAATAATAAAGAAATACTTTTAACAACCATATCTACTTGGATACACACATGTATACAATACATATAGATAAGTTTACTATTTGCAGATCCGAGCAGAACAGGCGCTGCACTTGTTTTGCAATTCATACGAATCGGTTCTGCTGCTAAGTTTCCATTGGTTTCCCCTTACAAATATAAATATGTACACACACCAAGTAGAGAAAGAGAGAGAGGGTGAGGAGGAAGGGGAGCTAAGGAATACCTGCCCCACAGGTTGTTGTTTCTTATGATCCACTAAATATTTACCAATAGCTTCACTTTGTAATCCAATTACTCAGAGCTGAGAGTGTCCGTTGTGGTGGTGGCCGTTCCGGGCTAAAAGTTGGCTCTGGGGAGTGGATAGGACTTGGAAATCTTAACAAGAATGTTGTTAATACCCTTTAATGGTTTTCAAAATCACTTTTGGGCGCAAAACAAAAGACAATTCGGAGAGTTTTAGTTATTTCTGTCTGGCCCCGGCACGACACAGATTTATGGATCCATGGGTCGAGTCTCCCAGTCCCCCAATTAAAGATATACCACATGTGGATGCTTATAGTGGTGGAACAGCTGTTGGGGGAATGGAGATACCAAAAATAAAGTGCCCCGTCGAACTGTCGCCCTGATATACGCTCTTCATGGTCTTTATTAATATTTATTTGACTGTACGAAAATAAAATAAAATAGAGATCATAAATAACGTTTTGTTTATAAACATACAAACGGTTTCCCAACTAAAAATAAATGATGCAAACCGTGAAGAGAAAACAACAGAAATCTGGACACGACGACACAAATAAAAGGGGAGATTTGTTCGGCTTCTATCCTCAACTTTTATGAGGAAGGAAATTTTCTTATGCCATTTGTGAATATTCCTGCCAACAGGTACAAATCCCTAAGAGCATTTCAACCTTAATTTGAATTAATCGCCGACAACCGCAAGGAAAAACCACAGTTTTCCCCTCCCATCCATATCCGAGTTTTGCGGGCATGTGCCCTTAAATGTGTGTGTTTCGGGTTTTTGGGGTTTTTGGAATCGTAAAATGTTTTTCAATGTCAATCCGCGTTCAACCGCAGGAACAGAACAGAAATGAAACGAGGATTTTCTAATTGTGAATTTCTCGGGGATGGAAGTGTGTTTGTGTGCCCGGTCATGTGTGTGCCTGAATTTTCTATTCCTAGAGGAAAATTCCCCACTCGAATTGGAATGTAAACAAAGTTTTGATATAAAAATAGACCATCCAAAAATCCCGAGAGCTGAGCATACACATGGAGCATCATTTCCCCCGTTTTCCACTTTCCATTTACAATTTTCCGTTTCGTATTTTATTTTAAAGCAATTCACGTGTGAAATGAACAAAGTGTTGATTTGTTTTTGGGGCTAGCTGCTGCTGCTGCTCCACATTGTGTGTGTATTCGAGGGGGAGTGGGATTGGATGTCGGGGGTATGCGGTAACCAGAGCAGGAAATATTACAATAGAAACAGAAGAGTTTTGCGTGGGAGGAGAATGAGGAGAGCAGAGACCTCCGAATCAAGTTCATGGATTGAAATGCCATGTCATGGCACGAAGCAGAAAACAAAATGAGATTGTAAAAAAGAGGAGCGGGAGGGGGAGAAGCAACGTTGAAGAAGAAGCAGCGTCGTAGCAACGACAAATGCAGGCAAAGATCCGTTGAACTGGTGCTGCTGCTGATGACGTTTCTTGCTGTCTATTGTTGTTGCTGTTGCCCCTCCTCATCTTCTCGAGTCGAACCGAGTCCAAGTCCAAGTCCGTCTTGGGTCGCGTTGCGTCGTGTCCCTGGCAGCATGCCCGTTAAGGTCGTCCGTCGCCTCTTCTCCGTTGCGTTGCTGTGTTTCTGATACACAAACCAACGGAAGAGAGAAGGGCAAAAGCACCCAAAGCATGTGCTTTCTTGAACGCTTAAAATTCCGTTTCAAAAAGGGGAAAACAACAAAACCAAAACAAGCAAGAAAGTCCTGCCTTGGGGTAGTCGAGGCTGCTAATACCCTAAAAGTTCTTAATTGGCGTTTGTCTTGAGTTTAATTTGAGTTGTGGTTTGAATCTGTTCGTCTCTTACTCAGACTTCGGCCGACACGCAATAATCACTCTTGTCTACGTTGCAAAAGTCTGCTTAAAATATAAAATATCCGCTGGCAGGGTATCAGGAAATCCTCAACACCAGCTCAAACGCATTTTGTTGATGACGGGAGAGAAGTGGCCATGCAGCAACAACAGCAGCAGCAGCAACGAAGAAGTAGGGAGAAGAAATTAAAATTAAAACGCACGTAGGCAGAAGCAGTAGAAGAAGAGGAGCAAGAGAGAGAGGAGAGTGAGCGAGAGCAAGAGGATGGCACTGACGGAGTTAGCGAAGAAGGAGAATCAAAAGGGTGCCATGGGAAGATGAAGCATGAGGGAGTGTGTCGAAAGGGAGGAGCATGAGGGATTCATCCCGTAGCAAGAAGCGAGACCGAAGCGATGCGCTGCCGCCGCCGCCGCCGCGTGGCGCGTTAAGTTGTTGATTGAAGGGTCTTTGAGTAAAGTATCTTTACGTGTGTGTCTGGTCTGGAGGTTCCGTTGGATACTGGATACTAGATGTTGCTGCTGCTGCCTGCAATCATAAATGCAGCATTGGAAGATTGCCTGATTGGTGCAGTAGGGTGGAGGCAATAGAAAGACCCGCAAAGAGAGTAGGAGTAGAAGGTGGAGGAGTGAGAGGGGGAGTGGGCGAACGATTCATGTGGGTTGTTGTTCGTGCGTTTTGTCGTGGGCTGCGCTTTTATTGTTGCAACTTAATGAGCAGCTGTACCGGCAAGTCCCACTCCAGCGTTAGCGCTCGTGCAACTGGAAACTGCAACTGGAAATGGAACTGGGTTAAGAGCGAAAATTAGAACATCAGAAAATAAAACCAAACCCAAAGCACAAAGTTCAGTATGAAGTTCAGTATTAAATTTCAAGTGAAATGTGAATATTCCTCGACCCATATGCCTCCTGCCACCTGCTACTTTGCCGCTTGCCCCTTTCCAGTGCTCATTTCATGCTTTGGCAAACTCTTTCGAAAAGTGAGGGGCTTCAGGGGTAAGTTAAGTAGGGTAGGGAGGAACGGCACTGGACAATGGCCAACACACGGACCCCAAAAACTGTACCCCAGACATAACTTTTTGTTTCGATTTTCCCTTGCTTTTTTCTTATGTTTTTTTTTATACAAACTTGTAAAAACGTCGAAGCGATAAAAATGTTCGATAATCAAAATGAAAACGACCGTCAAGGGACGGCAGGGGGGAAAGACGTGTAGCATCTAACAATAAAACAGGAAGAGTTTCAGAGCGCAGGGGACAAGTGTGTGAAAAGGTTCGCCTCGAAATGGGATGAAAATGCTGTTGGAATCTGTTGGATGCTGCTGCTGGAAAATCAATAAGCCAATGCTTATTGTCAAAGAATAGGGATACGGATAGGGACAGCAGACACTCATACAAAGATAGGACGGAGTGAGAGAGAGAGATTGAATGGACAGACACTCGCATAAAGAGGTAGCAGCGATGAGACACATGGGGAACAGTCAGGAACATAAAAATGCCATTGACTGTGGGCCTCTCCTCTCTGCCCTGCCCTGACGCCCTGTCTGTGATTGACAAACGAAAGAGATGGCCACAGAATGAGTGGTACAGTGAGATATCACATATTGGTTGTAGGTTCTTCCCCCAAAATAATAATTTTTCAGACCAAAAACAAATGAAAGTTGCTTTTGGCGCAAACGAAAGACAATGAAAAAAACCAGAGGGAAATAGCTGCAATGCAAAGTTCTAATTTGGGGGCATGGTAGTGCAGCCAAAGAGAGAGAGAGAGAGAGAGAGAGTGAGACAGAAAGACATGTGCTGCAACAGAGACAACAAAACTGTACCAACAAACACACACAGAAGAAAACAACAACAACCAAACAGAATTCAAGTCAAAAGCGCACACGGTCAACGGGCTTGGGGTTCGTTCGGCTTGTCGGTTTTGGTGGTTACTTTTTTTGTGTGTTCAGTTTTCAGTTAACACGAAAACGTTGTGAAAGAGAGTCCCGTCCCGTCCCGGCTCAAACAACAACAAGAAACAGGTAGTAAAAACCGACAACAGACCTCGTCAGCAGCAGGAAAAGGGAGAGCAAAAGAGACACCAGAGAGCGGAGAGGGAGACAAAGCGCTTAGAAATTAAAGAAAAACACACAGGCAGAGCGGCGGCTAAGGCTGAGTTGTGGCTTGGCCGAAACAGAGGGACAGAGAGAGAGAAAGAGAGAGGGAGACAGGCCCCTGTTGACTATAATAATAATCAAATTTGATCCGACCTGAACACACACTCACCCAGAAAAGTATGCACACGAGGTAGTTGTAGTTGTGTTCACATGTGTGTTGTGTTCGAAACGGGGTTACTGACCCAAAACTGTGTTTTGATACTGAAACAAAAAAAGTGTTGAGCATGGCTAAAACAGATACCAAAAACTGAAACCAATTTGGAGAATGTACAAAGCGAAGCGAAGTACAGGAATCTATCGTGAATATTGCATATTGATGGGTTAACTTCGACATTTTTAAAATACAGTAGACAGAAGAGAAAGAGAGCCACGGAAAGAGAAAAAGAATGGTGGCTGGGAAACTGAATTTGGCAAAATAAAAGTAGAATAATTAATAATTTGTAAGCTAGTGATGACTCTGCAGAAGATAATAAAAACAGGGCAAGTGGCCCGCAAAAAAAGATATAAGAATGTGGGTTAAAAAACCTCTGCCTGCCAACCCCCGCAATAATACCATAATTAATGATTATTTATGCATTATCTTTTTTCTACTTTCAGCCAAAAAACAAAACCAAACAGCAGCAATAAATGATGGATGTGCATTCATAAAAATCTAAAAATAAAGAATTTAATGTGGAAAAGTGCGAAATCAAAAGAAAATTCAAAGAAAACCAATTTAAATTAGTTGAAAAAGTAACGAAAAGTGTGAAAAATTAAATGGTTAGATCCCCATACCGATAAATATTGAATATAGCCCCAATATATCCACTAACGCGAGTGTCAAAATGCAGCCATCGCTGGGATGCAACAACAATCTCTCTGCAATCAAAATTCAATCAAAAAATATATCCATCGGCATATAAATAAATAAGTATATATACACATAGTACATATAGCATATTGTATCCATAACTAAGGTTTAGTCAATCCAAATCAAAATTCCACCATCATAATATCAAATTGTTGGCCAACGAGAGCTGCAATTTGAACAATCAATCAATCAAATATACAAGAAAGCAACGGCCTCACGACGGAGTCCCTAGAGTTTTTGCGCTTTACCGAAGAGGACTTCGAGATGGATATCTTACCAAGTGGGAATATCTTCAACGAACTGGAGCGCATCTGCACCACCGGCTACTTCTCGTCGCAGCCCTCCATTGAGGATCAATGGGAACAGGTATGTGTGGCGCAAATAAAATATATGTAGATATAGAGACATTCCTTACTGCACGTATCTCACTGCTAAAACATATTCTTATCGAAATGATAATGAATGCTGAACTTTAAATGAATCAGTGTTTATTTACTTGATATGGTATAAGATATGAGAACTTTGTTGTCTTGCCACAGTTTTACGGTTAAGTTAGTCGTAAAATCAGACTTCAGATATTGCCCAAGACCATTGCAACCTTTTCTTAAATATGATTCAGTATTTAGGGGAATTTCAGCACAATCTTGTATATAGTTCCGATAGTCATCACAACAGACGTCAAACATTTGCCGATAGCTTGAGAACATTCCTTTAATCTAATCGTAAACATTCCCTGTTTTCAATGTTATTTGATCTACTTTTGTTTGTTCGATTCTGCTCAGCGATAGCAGGTTAGGAATCCTTTTAATTAAAACGTAACTTCTAGAAACAATACCTATCCACATAAATATATCTACATATTTTGTTGAATTTTTCCAACGAATTGAATGCTTTCTTTGATTCACAAATGGATTTCCTTTCACAGAACTTTCTGTTTTGGTTCCGGTTGAGTTTTCCTCTCATAATTGTCCGCCACTTCGCTCCAATTCAGACCCCCATTGACGTCACCTTCCAGCAGAAGGTGCCGCTTGCTTTATTTGCTTGGTATTTGGGAATTTATCAAAGACTCAACTACTTAATTCCTCAATTTTATCGAAAGACTTAGCGGACTTTCCGTGGACTTCCTTTTGGGGCATTGCGCAATCTGCTTCGATCGGAAGGCATTCCATAAAAGTGGCGAAAGTTTTTAGTTTTTTGTTCGGTTTCAGCTCTGCCCATTTGTTTGATTCTCTGGGGCAAAAAAGAAACATTTCAAGGTCTTGCAATTCTTCCAGCTTACCTGCCGCGGTCTAAATTTAAATCGCCAAAAATTATAAACTCTTGATAAGCTTTTATGTTTATTTGTGTGTTGGTGTGCGTGTGCGTGTGTGTGCGGCGCATGTTAGTCAAACATACTTTGTGTATATTGTAGTACACATGTACCGCTACATAGAGACTCGCCTCTACCGGACTGATATGTATATAATTTTTGTGTGAGTGCAAAAAACCCCACACGAAAGTTCGGGGGGTGCCAAGGAGGCGGCAGCCGAATAAATAGATGTGCCGTGGCCATAAATAAGTAAAATTCGCAAACCAGCAAGCCAGCAAACACCAGCGTTCGGTTATCATCGCGCGGCATGCATAATATATATACTAAATAAATGTATACTATGTACAGACAAACATACAGTTATGCATATATACAGATATTTAATCTTTTCTTCTTTTTTTTGCCAATTTTTTGTTAGGTTTTTTATTGTTGTTTTTTTTTGCACACATATTATGCATGTGTATGTCTTGTCCGTGTGGCATTTCTTTTTATTATTTATTATTTTTGTTGCTCGTTTTTTCGAGTGTTCTCTCTGATAAAACGAATCGAAGACCGCCGCCAGCTGATTGCAGACAGCTTTTCATGGGTTCTTCTGGTTCTCTTATTTTGTTCGCTGTTATTTTTGTTGTTGGCTGGGTTTCTCTGTATTATTGTTAAGAAATGCCCCCGGCACCAGTTCCAGGGAGAGGGAGAGAGGTGTCAGGGGAGGTACTGTCACTGGTACTGGTTACTGGCACTTGCGGGGTTCTTGGAGTGTTATCAAAAAACTGAACTGACGCATAAGATTGTGTTACCGCTCGGCGGTGGGGGCCGTTCGCTTTCGCTTTCGCTTTCCGCTTCTGTATTTTGTATTTTGTATTCTCTTTCTGCTTTGTTTTCCCCATGAAGTTGTAATTCATTTCTGATGAAAGAAATCTGCGATACACCAGAGGCTGTTCCCCCAAAAATAAACTCACTTGGCTGCCGTTTTAGGTTTCGCTTCAATTTAAATATATTTTTCACACCTTTAGTTTATTTATTTATTTAGTTTATACACACAACGTTCTGCTGCCCAGAGCTGGAGAACACTCAAAAGATACAAATACAGAGAGCTGAGAGCTGTTTTCCACCCATTGAAATCTCAAGTATTCCCAGCTAGAAATTCCATAAATGATTTACCAAATCAAAATACACAAAAATGTGCACATTAAACAAGATCCAAAACCATTCAATTGTTGAACTAAAATTAGTTTTCCATTTCGATTTTCCTTCGTCCAATGGCCTTCAACTTTTGGCTGGAAATTTGTTTTAATTATTATGACCGCAGCAGCAGCAGGCACTAATCTTATCGGTGGCTAAATTTGCCTTAATTCTCACCCTGTCAATAATTTAAATTTTCGCGGCTGCAACACACGGCAATTACGTGCCAAGTTTGAGACTGGAGTTGGAAAAAATAAGAAGGAAGCTTTCAGTCGAAGTTAAAGTCGGAATTGGAAACGGAATGGGAGTCGAGTCGAGTCGAGTCGGGACGCAGTTGTAGACGACGCCATGCACTCGTTTCATTTGCACAACTTAAAAACTTTTAATTGAACTCGAGTACACATTTTTGCATAACTTTTGTATTTTGTATTGCCATCGTCGTCGTCGTCGTCGTCGTCATCGCAGTCGTTCTCGTTGTCGTTGTCGCTGACGTTTTGGGGTTTCCGCTTCTGCTCGAGATGTCGTTCGGTTGGATACCCTTATGCGCAAGTAGGAACTTTCGAAAGTTTGCTGAAACTCGAAATTGAAACTAAAAAGATGGGTATGGTGGCATGAATATTTGATTGGGGAAAGATGCTAAAGAATTATGAGGGTTATTTAATGCAAAAAGGAGTCTCTGAAGATAACACAAACCCCAGCAAGAAATGCAGCTCCGTATGGCATTAATTTATAGATTCAAAGATGTAAATTGGCCAACAATTTATAGCTATAGTTTTCATGTAAGTTATTCCTCTCCTTTTTGTAAGTAAGAAAGGAAGTGGCAATCAAATAATCCTAGGAATCCATCTCAAAAAAATCAGATTATAGAAATTGTTCCCACTTTAATCATAATTGTTTTTAGCTAATGTAACCATTAATTTTTAAGGTATTTGCAGCTGCGACCTGGCGGCAATTTTCTGTTGGTTCTTTTGGTAGCTGTTTGAGCGTTTAATTTCTTTGGTTAGATTTGATTCGGGGTTAAAAACTTTAAATTGCTGCATTTAATAAAAGTTTTTTTGGCGGTGTGGATGCAATGGAGCAGGGGGCAGGGGGCAGCGCAGGTGGTAAAGACATCAAAGGAGCAGAAGCAGCAATTTTGTACTGAAACTTTCTCCACCGATCTTGCTCACTCCCTGGCCCTCTCCCTGGCCCTCTCCCTGTCCCTGTCTCTGTCTCGCTCTCGCTCTCGTTATTTGCTGTGCGTGTGTCTCTTTCTGTATTTTTGTTGTGCTGTGTGGTGCCTTTTGTAATTAGAACTTGCGGATGTTTTGTTTATTTCCGTTGACTTCCGTCTGCTTCCGATGCGGCGGCTGCGTTTTGCGTTTTGCTGTTTGCTTATTGTTTTATTGTAATTGTTATTGAGGGGGAGGGGAAGTGCCTGCCCGTTTTTGGATAGCCCAGGGGCTGGGTGGAATGATTATGCTATGGTTATGAGGCATAATACGGGACCATCCATCCGTTTATCCATCCGTCTGAGTGTCTGTCTGTCGTTCGGTCTGTCGTTGGAAAACACTTGTGTCTCATTTCCATTTAAACAGCTGTTGAGCCTCAAACTGTTGCCATTGCTGATGTTGTTGCTGCTGCTGCTGCTGCTGCTGCTGCTGCCGCTTGAGTGGCAAAGACAAACAAGCTGCGGCAGCATATGTACACACATCCCATGTGTATCTTCGTATCTGCATTTGTATCTTTAGCTCTTTTTTTGTGGGCGGCTGTTTATCTAAGCTGTGAAATTATGCTGCACACTCGCAACCCGCAACTCAATATGGAAAACGAAGAAAAATAAATGCTACGCCGGCGGAATTTATTCCTAATTTATTTAATTTCCATATTCTGCAGATTGATTTTCACTCCACTTTTGACATTCTGTATTTTCCTTTCATTTCAACGAACGAAAATACCCAAAAATGAATTGAATTTTCCTTTTGTTTTCTCAGTTTAATATGAAAGGGGGTGGCAGGGGGCTGACCTGGGAAATTGGAAAAGCCATTCCAAAACTATTTGCGATTAATTTCATTTATAGAATTTGGCGAGCTTTCGTATTATTTTTGCCATTGGCCATTGGGATATTGGTTTTAATTTGTGAACGGATTGAACTAAGCGGATTCGTTGGTATTTCCTCCCATTGAAGTGGGAGCTTAACGCATTTGGTGCTTAGCCACATTTTGTGGCAGGTCCATGTGCTGCGGTTGCGACAAATCTAATATGTCAAAAAAATTGTTTTAAATTAAGCCAAAGCTCCCACCAGCAGACTGTCTGTTTGGGTATCCAAATGATATTTTAATATTAAATTATAGCCATACAAAAACCATTCCCATTGCCCCACAGACAAGTGGCAAAATCAGCGACAACAGCCTCTTGGCATGCCCTTTAATCCACCTCCACCACCACCGCCACCCATCGACAATATGCAATCAGCAGTTAACATTTAACACGGCAAAATCGTAACAGAAAACCCAAAAATGGCACGTACCAAAAAAAGAACGAGCAGAGGCAAAAAGAATAAGAAAAACCACCGAGAAAACGATGCTGTTGCCATTGGGAAATTCATGAAGACAGATGCACAGCACACACACGCACACACACGCACCTAATAAGCCACACGCAGACGGACTCAGCCACAGACACACACACACACACACAGCCACCCACTTCATTGACTAAAACACGTCGCAGCAGCGACTACGCCATGCCGTAGTAGCGTTATTTTAGCAAGCACAGCAAAAAGAAAAAGGAATACGAAAAACAGTCAAAGAAAAAGTAGAAGGAAGCGAAAGCAAGGGAAAGAGACAAAGAGCTAGAACGAGGAACGAGGGAGCGGGGAGAGAGTGTGAGAGAAATCCGAAATACGTGCAATTGCTGAAAATATGCTTAATGTGGTGGCGGTGGCAAGTGGAGTGAAGCCTGGCTGCGGGAGGGGGTTCCAAACGTGCGGACCAAGCGTCTGTGGGCCTTAAATGCCCCCTGCACACACACACACGCATACACACACAACGACACACAACCCCATGGCGTCGTGCCTGCCACTGTTTCTTTGCCACACACATTTGCTACTCCTCTATTACCCTCAATCATTTATCATCTTGGCTGCAATTAATCATCAAATGTACGCGCTGCCTCTGCTCTCACATTCGCACTACGTGGCAGCAGCCACTACCCCCTCACCCCTCCTGTGTTTATCCTTGCAATGTGTCTGTGTGGGTGTGTGTGCCCATGTCCTTTTATAGTTTTTGTGGGATTTATGCTTATAATGTGGAATGCGCGCGTTGCCACTGCATGTGTGTGCGAGTGTGTGTGTGTGTGCCACAATAGATACTCGTAGTGGCACTCGCATTTGCGGCACATAGCTCATATTTAACTATGTGACTGCCACATGAGAGAACCACACTAAAGGCGGCGAAGAGCAGGAGGCGACTCTGGCTGTGGCTGCGGCTCTCGGTTTACGTGCAACTTTATGATACGACTGCCTCAAGCTGCGGCTTGCACTGGCACTTTGGCTTACTGCTGCTGCCGCCCTGCCGCCTGCCGCCTGCTGCCAAGTTCGACTTTGCCACACGCAGAGCTAACCAGAAAAGTTACTGCAACTTGTGGCCAGACAGACTTCTTGCGCAACTCTGAGATATGTATGCTGGATAGGTGTTTTCCCAGAGAAAAATGCACAGATCAAACCTTTCCCATTGAGGTTACGCATGTAATCCGCTCCCCTTGCTGCACCCAAGTCGATCGGCCAGACGAGCCCTTAACCCTGCCCCAAACTCCGGCGATACTTTATTTGCATGAATGAGCCTTCTTCATATCGCACAATAATTATTATAATCGTCGAGTGCATGCGAGCCACAATTAGGTGGCATGCCACACACCCACAACTGCAGCAAGCTGAGCGCCACGCAACCGAACACGAACCCGAAACGCGACTTCAAATTCTGCACAGCTGTTGGGGCGTCTTATAATTCGCATGACTGTGCAGCAGCAGCAGCAGCAAAAAGGGAAGAAAATCTGCACTGAAGGAAAACCTACAATAAAAGAACTAAAAGGATTCGCTGATATTTGTAGACATTTTGCTAGTGTTTTTTTTGCCTCAGTTTAGCCGGAACTCCACCTGAGAGAACCAACCCCCAAAGATGTGGCAGCCAGACTAAAGTTTTCTTTGATTTTGCATTGAAATGCAATGCCTACAATTAGAGTGGCCCCAAACTCCACTCCCGGGACCCAAAAAGGACTCGTCCAAATTGAAGATAATTGAATGGCCGGCTGTGCTCCTGCTCCAGCCCACTGTTTCCGCAACTCAGGCTGGATCGCTGGTTTCGTTTTGAACTCCAGAATTACTCTCAGACATTGGTATAAATTTGGATTAGCTTTCCAATGTTGTCTTTTTGATCAGAATCAACACTAAGTGACGCATATGAATGCCTCGTGGAGGGGCTACAGTCTGATATTTGATGTTTGCTCTTCTCTTTGTGCTTTAAGTTTGAATTATATCCCGTATCCAGCTCCTAATTGGTTGTACAATTATGTATGCTTTGGTTTCATGGCTGCCCCATGGCTGATAAATTCGTATTTATTAGAGTCATACATCAAGTTGCCGTCCCACACTGCAAATCTCTCTTATCCTTTGCTCTGGCAACGCTTTTCTCCCTCCCCTCAACGCCACCCACCAGATTTTGGTTACAATCTATTCCTCCTTTTCGTACTGCCACTCGCTGTTTGGCATCCTTCTGCTCTGCTCAGACTCTCAGACATTCAGCCTTGTGGCGGCATGGCATCGCCTGCCCTCAGACTGACAGTCTGCTCCTACTATACCTATCTCTTTCATCGTTGATGCTGTCGCTGGAGCTTCACCGCTCACCCTCTCTCACTCCCTCCCCATGCCTGTCTCTTGCTCTTTTTCGCTCCACAAGATGTGCGCCCGTTGATAAAGTCTCCTGGTAATGAGTGGATATGTTTCGTATTAATTACAGTTGTGTTTTTATCCTCCACCCATTCTCCTTCGGCCTACGCCCCCTGCTCCTCCTCCTCCACCGCTCTGCTGTCTTGTTAAGGAGAACAGTTGCCTGATTGTGGGTCGCGTCTCTGTTGCTCTCTCTCTCTATCTCTCTCTGTGTTTGCTAATCTTTCAGCGTGGGTTGGGGTGGCGCCTCTCCATGTGTGGGTTGATTTCCCATTTCCTTACTTACAGCATACATCCAGATCTGTGCATACATATATTCCGATTTAAGCGACTTTTACCCATTAAAGTGGCAAGCTGGCATTCACTGAGACTTTTCTGCCAATAAAAAATGGTCTCTCTGGCCTTCGACTAAGCAAATTGATTGATTTTGCCAAAGGACAGACATTTATTTTTCGTTTGCTGATTGCTTCCTCTTCTCGTGCCGCTGTTTTATGTCTCGAAATTAATCTTTATTGCCAAGCCTAGGCCCCAAACAAAAAAGTGAGAGAGAAAGAGACTGTCTTGCTCTTGCTGGCCATAAAAAAAGAAAACCGGTAAGAGCCAGCGGCCGAGCACTAGAAACAGAGGAAACAGAGGCCCAGGCACAGGCACAGGCCCAGGCCATGTGTCCTGACAGTTTTTTACGAGCGGCACAAACTAATCCTTTTTTAATAATGCGAATGGCCTTCTGGCCACTCGAATGTGGCACGTGCCGCAGGCCCACACCATACTCAGCCTCCTGCAAGTCGTCATCTTTCATTGCCAACTCATTTGAGCGAAAGATACACACACACACACGCATACACAGAGAGACAGACAGAGTGGCAGAGTCGAGACGATTTCATTATGCCACAGCCAATTGCACACTCATTGTTTTATTTTTTATGTAAATTCCAAATAAATACCGAAATACTCGCTACAAATTGTTTTCCATTTCTTTGGGTAAACAAGCAGAACGAAACAGAACGAGATGAGACGAGACGAGACGAGACGAAGCATCGCGCCAGCGTGCCCATCGTCTTGAGTAAATGTTTGCGGAAAATGCTGGAAATAAAAGGCCAGCAGCCAGCAGCCAGCATCAACCACCAACAGGCGCGGGCACGGGCACCCACCACCACAACACCCACCATTCCCCACCCCACCCATTCCCTAGTGTCGAGAAATCTCAAGGGGTGGAAGCCACCGCAGCAACAGCAGCAAATTGCATGAACAATTTTTATTTTGGAATATTTTTTGGCATTTTTGGAATATTTTTTTTTGCACACTTGCTATTTTGTTTAATTTTGCACACGTCTATAGAGGGGTGGGGGAAAAGAGGGGGTGATGGTGTGTGGAGGGATGGATGGAACATAATTTATGGCACGAACGAGCAGCGAAGTTACAAAGCAAACACAGACAACGAATTGAATGATACCCTTAAGAGCAGGCAGATCTTACAGCTTATTTTATACAATTTCCATACAATTTAGATACATTCTAAGCCTTGGAAATCATTGAAAACATAATTAATAGCATTATTTAATTAAATTTATGTTGCCATCAAATATCAATGAAAATAACTTAGGAATTGTTACAGGAAATGTCGGATTATGGCATATACTCGCACGTATTCGCAGATATTTCAATTCCTGATGAATTCCTGATCCATTCTTACAGCGATGCGTACCACTACATGTAGGATAAGTCCATTGAAAGTAATGGCATAAACATGAGCGCGCCTTGTACTTGCGATTTAAATCCACGAAGGAGTCCACGCTGGCATGGGTACCCATTTCCCCCATAGCCAGGGTGTGTGTGGGTGGTGTGGGGAGAAGGATGACAGCCAGGCTAGACGACCGCCATTGTTGACGGCTGGCAGTCTGGTGTCCTTTGGCCTAGTCCCCTTGTCCCAACATCTCCCCCGCATCCTGCATCCTCCACCCCTACGCTCAAAATGTTTTCTGGCGAAAAATGTATGTCAAATGTGGGAAAAACAAAACGGGGATGAGAGGAGATCTGTGTGCGAGTGTGTGTGTGTGTGTGTGTGTGGGTGGTTGCGAGTGATTTGTGTGCTCAGAGGCAGAGGCAGAGGCAGCCTCAATATGAAAACAGTTGACAGTTGTCCGCCGTCTCGAGCCCATGCCCCTTGGCGGTAACTAAAATTTGTCAGATGCTTAACAATGGGCTAATTAAAGGCCCTGCTTTGGCCTAAACATAAATTACTCTTAGCTAAGCTTACAACAAAAAGGGACAGGGAGAGGGAGAGTGGGGTGAGTGACTGGAAAAGGAAGAGAAACTGAAACCCGACCCGACCCGTGTGTAACCTTGGACTCCTTCGGCCCAGCCTGCTGTCGTCTGCATGATGTCTGATAAGTGATAAGACCAAATGGCGCCAATATCTTCGGGGCATGGCATCTTGGCATCCCCTCCCCCTTGAAATGTGTTCCTAATTCCCCCAGCAATAGCAGGAGGCGACAATGATAAGGAACAAATTTTGTTGTTCTCCTCTGTGTGTGGGTGTGTGTTTGTGTGTGTGTAAATACAAAAGCAATTTTCGGTTGCTGACACATTGCCCATAAAAGGGATCAAGAGTTTTCGGACTACAACTGGAACCTAAGAGAACCCACATATAAATATGACCCCGCCCCCTGCCCATTCCTCGCATATGGCGGTGAATTGTTTTCCCTTATTTCTCAATATTTTTCCGACACTTTTCCCCTGTACCCAGAATTGCAAGGCAGTGACGAAGAGGATGAGGATGTGGCTGAGATTCTGATGATGATATGGGCGTGCCGAAGCATTCACATTGAGTGCTAAATCGTTTTGTGGGGAGGGTGGGTCAGTAGCAGTAGCATTTCCTGTTGCAAGGCAAAAGATAAAGCCCACAGGCCGCTGGCCATGCGATGAATCAGAGAGGAGGAGCGAGCAAACAGCGAACCCTTTGCCTGGGCCCCACGAAATGCGTGTGTCATATGCTCCATATCCGTAATCCATATCCCATATCCCATATTAAGCGAAAAACAAACAACAACAGCCACAAAATAAACCATTGCGAGAGGAATATCAACCCAAACCCATCCCCATCCCCATCCTCATCCCCAGCCCATTCATATATGTTAATCATCCATTCAAACAGTTTTCAGCTCATATAACATCACAAAAGAATGGATTCTCTTCTCTGGCAGGGCCAGGGCCCCTCCTCCATGGGAACTGGCAATTGGAATGCATTTTGAAGGCCCAGCCAAAGTAAATTCAAATCGAAAACTGAACAAACTGAGAAACGAAACAGTGGCACCCCTTGATATCTCGCAGCCAACCTTGGGTTGGGTCTCAAAGTCCCATAGAGACTCTCAGAGACACGGTCTGCGTCGCGGTCTGTGTCTTTCCCATCGCATATTGTTGAATCCTCCCCGAAAATTCGTATCGCTTTTTGAGTTATATTTCACACTGATGTCTGATGATGACTGACTGGACGGGGATATGGTGGCAAGCCCAAAAAATGAAATCAATTTACACACCCCGAGCTGTCTGTGTGTGTGTTGGATCCCCCTGCACTTCCCTGCACATCCCCCCCTTGAATGCTGCCACTCCCTCTGCCACATCTGTGCACTCGTCTGGCCATGAACCTTTTGTGCGACGAGATCTTAGCGCCTAAGTGCATCAATTGACGCGCTTTTTCAGATGGAAAGTTCCCCCAATTGCATTAAGCAAATTGAAAATGCTTCAACTGACAGAGCAAGAGAACGAGGGGGAGGAGGAGAGCAGGAGGGAGAAGGAAAGAAAGTTGTGTTAAATTGAAACGGAAATTCTATGAGGCAACATTTCGATGGTGTGCTGCTCGCGACAGCATTTTGTAATTGAAATTTGCGGCTACAATGCCACAAAAGAATACACAAAAAAATATTAATAAGCCAAATAAAATATGGACTAAACGATGGACTAAGCCGCGCACAAAAAGCAATTTGTCAAGTAGGCCATAATCACAGCCACAAAACCCTTAACAGATGGAAAACGAGAAGGAAACTCGAAAATCCATGAAATGCGAGAGAAAATACAAGAAAATGTACAAAGGCAGGGAAAAGATAGGCAGCCCACAGCAGGAAGGAGCGCGGATAGTGGAAGTGAAGGCTGTGGCTGTGGCTGTGGCATTACCATTTCCCAAATGATAATGATTGATGGCTGTTCCTTCGCCCTCCCTCTCTCTCTCTCTCAATCTTTCTCTTGTTATTGCTGATAAAAAGATGAAAACGAGTCACAAACAACAATAAACATACACATTCCCCGATATTACAATATTATATTCTTGACTTTTTGTTGTACATATTTTTATTATATATCGAAATAAGAAAAGCAGAAAGGGAAAGAAGGGAATTTCTGTGCGCTGATAAGTTCATTGGCTTTTATCAAAGTTCTGAAGAATAACTTGAAATAAATATGAAATATTAATGAGGGGAATGCCCACACATGAGGGCAGATGATAAATGTGGCAAGTGGCAAGCGGCAAGCGGCATGAGATTGTGAGTGAAAGAATATGCGATGCTGTGGAGGAAGGACCTTTGTCAGTGTTAAAGATTTGCGCCTCATTTGAGCGGTTTCATTGCCAAGAGACACAGGCAGAGACGGAGACGGAGAGCCGGGTGCCCAAGGTTAACTGTCACTAAATGACTCTGCCAAAAGATACATCCATTCGGTGCTCCTGCACACAGATACACACACACACACACACACACTAATACCATGGCGGGTTATTATGACAAATTGATTACATGTAATTCTGTGTGTTCTCTGCTTGCCCCATTCGCCACTGCCACTGCCACTGCTGCTGCTGTATTTGATTAGGTGGAACATTTTGTCTCCTCTTTTGGGGCTCTAGGGGAGGGATGTCTTTCAAAATTTGTCTTGTTTTCTGTTGATTTATATCTCTGCGAGACATAGTTTTGTCCCACTCCCTCTCGCTATCTCTCTCTGTCTCTCTCTGTGTCTGTCTGTCGCTTTTCTTCTTATTTGATTTCTGCTAAGATGATTTGGCCTTAATGCATTGAATTGAGCCAAACAGGAAACCTTTGAAGACAACTCCCACCCTGTCTTGCTCTTCCGTCGAGCGACCAATGGCTCTCCCTCTCCCCTTTTCCCACATAGGAAGTTGAATTGGCCTGGTCGAAGAGGATTTCTGGCCAATACTCGTGCTGCATGTATTTTTGTACGTTTATTTTCAGTTATAAATTAAATTTTTCATTCCACTTACTCTTGTGTCCCTTTGCAACCCCACCCCCACCCCAACTCCCCCTCACCCATTTTCTTTCCTGTGAAACGTTTTTATTTACGGTAAATTTCATTTCGATTTCTTTTCCAATTTTTCGGGTTTCTTTCTTCGTTTTTTTGTTGTTCCTTCTTGTGGCTGTCTGCACTTCTTGAAAGACACCCATCCACAGCCCTCTGCCACAGCCGAGAGGCGAAGAGCTGAATGGCCAATCAATAACATGGAGCAAGAGAGTCGAGTGGGGTTGGGGTTGGGGTTGGCTGTTCCTTCTGCAACACTCTAAACACCAATTGATGTTTATATGATAATGATTAATGACTACGTTACTTTTACACAGATTGCTTTCGGAATGGCTTCACTGTATTGTAAATACCATGTCCATGCAGCTGTATCTGTGGCTCTGTAGCTGTGTGCGGAAAACCTATTTATTTATAGGCCCCCTCCTCCTACCCATACAAAAAGGAAGCATTCTGGCTCTGGCGCCTAGTTTTTGGGCCTTCTGTTTCTCCTTCTTCTACGAGACTTTCCCTACTGCTCTTTCTTCTGCTTCTTCATTTCCTTTTGGCAGAGTTTTAGTTGCGTTTAGCCTTAATTTTTCGTTGGCTGCTGCTTTCGGGCCTCATTACCAGACATTCATCAATTGTTGCCAATTTGTTTCAAAGTAAGCGAAAGAAATTGTTGTTACGACATGTACTTGGCAGTTTCCTGTTTGTTCCTACCCTCGCATCGGGTAGCCTGAGTTATTTGTCGTTCTATTGCGCTTGCTAAATGTTGGAGGAAACGACGCTGACATTTTGATTCCCGGTCGGAGTAGATAAATTTGGCAATCTCGTACGGGAAAGGGAACCCTAGAAAGTGGTTTAAGGGAAAGATTTGTTATTGGATTTGAAGTGTTGCCATCTCCCTCCAGGATCAGCATGGATCTGCCTCTGAGTTGCCTGCCGAACTTCCTCCTAGTTCTGTTAATTTCCTTCGAAATATATTTTCTAGGGTATGTGAAGGTACCTTCCCTTAGACTCTCCCTCAGTTTCACTTGCTACTGCTGTTCTTTTTTTGGCCAACTTGTTGTAACTGTTACTAATGATGACAACTTATTTTGGCCTAAATGCTCGGCCAACACTTTTATTGGTTTTCGTTATTAATGATGGCCCTTGGAGTAGGAACTGGTCCAAAAACTGGCGGAAATGACTTTGTGGTTCCGAACTTGAGGTGGTAGAAAACACACACACATAAAAAGGGGAATTTATTCATTAATCAAATGCACTGATTAGAGTGTTGCAACCCTGGAGAAGGTGTTAGGAAGTCAGGTGGAGCCACTGAGGAGTGGGTTTTTCTCGACTTTTATGGGAGGCTGGGAGGCTGTGTCCGACAGTCAGTTGGTGGACACCTACCAGCAGCAGCAGCAATTACACTGGCGGCAAATGAAATTAGGACAGCAATCGACGACGAGGCAAAAAAGGGTTGCCAGAGCAACGCAGTTATATCGATGAGGGCGAAATTAATCAAAGGCGAAAGTAATCATCGAGTCAACATGGACAAATGGAGTGTGCCAAATGGAGTCCCCGCCACAACACACACCCAACCCCCTCCCAATCCACCAACCAAAAGAAAAATGTGTCTGTCTGAAGGCGTGTCCTGTGTTTTTGGTTTGCCGTTAATTGTTCTCTGCTGTCTCTTTCTTACTCGCTCTCCCTCTCTTTCTCACTGGTTCTCTCTTTCTTGTTAATTTCTTTTGGCTGTTGCGCCCCGTTTACGATTCCATTTGCAATTTATCATTGTGTTTGCCCTTCGCCTTTGGGTTATACTTTATGGGTCCCCTCTTCTATGCCCCCCCTCAATATGGTTATCCGGGGAAAAGGGTTTGGCTGGCACTCACTTTACGTTTGTATTTAAATATTTTATTGAGTGCTTGAAATTGTTAATTGTTTTTTAATGGCTAAAAAGGATAGAAAAGTGTAAATGAAAAAGGGATAAAATGGGACTAGAGTTTCCCCTCCCCAGAGCCAGATCGATTCTAATTAGTGCTCTCTATCCACATCCCGGAACTCTTTGGCGGCACGTGCTGTGTCAATTGAGTTAATTTGGGGCATGGAGCCGTGTATCCTGCTGTCTTATGCATCAAAGAGCAGATTGAAAATCAGCCCAGAGGGCTGCACATTTTCGTGGCATCTCGCGCATGGATCAAAGTTTGATCAAAGCACAAAACAAATACCGCCACCATTTTTTAATGCCACTCATGGCTGGCATTTTGCACGGCCAGCAAGGTGAGAAGCATTCTAAGAATCCCTAATGAAGCTGCGATGACATTTTAACTTTCGGGTAGAAAGGCAAAGGAAACCCAAGCAGCCCCGCCAGGAATCTCGCAGGTTTTTTCGTTGCGCTTGACAGCTTTTAATAAAAAATACAAAAAGTTCACGTTGCTGGATTTTCATTTTGATTTTGCAGCAGGGCGACAGCGAGGCAAAACCCTTTTTTCCTTCCGCTTGTGTGGGGGCATGTCCTGGACCTTCTTCATGTGACATATTTTTAAGTAAGTTGTCAAATTATTTTCACTGTTTTGCACAGCAGGAAAAATGAAATTATGTTTGCGGTTTCGCCTCGTTCTTGTTTTTGTCCTTGTCCCTCCCCATCGTTTCGTGGTTTTGCCTGCAAGGAAAATGGGAAAAAGTCAAATGTTGAAAAGGCAAAAGGTAGGCTAATAATGAGAGACCTTTTTCCCGGGGCAGGGGAGAAAAAGGAAAGGAAAGTAGCTGCTGCTTACCCTTGATGTAATCCGAGATGCATTTACCATCGAACCCAAAACTGCACTTGACTTTGGGATCAGTTTTCTCGGCTCTCGCAGTCCCTTTCCGATATTTCTTCCAGCACCTTTTCGACATTCCCTTTTAAGCCTTCTTCTTTGTTGTCTGTTATCGGAGCACACATTAGAGTAAAGATTATGCGAAAGTGTAACTAATTTGGTAACCTTTTTCTTCTTTCTTTGCAGGTAATTATCTCGCTCAGATCAGATCATCAACTCCATCACAATGATGCCAACCTTCATGCAAATGGCCATCGCAAAGATGAACAGGATCAGAGTCTTGCTCGGTCCCTGCCCATCCGTGGCAAAGTGTGTTGCAAGTATCTCTTTTGGCATTATCTTAGGAACTCCTATTTGAGATTTCTTTCGTTTTGAATTGATTTTAGTTTTCAGTTTTTTATATATGTTATTTTTGTTGATTTTATGGGCAATGCCTGGCCGACCCACATGGATGGAAACTTTTTATTTTTCCACACACTCAAAAGTGTGAAATGCATAGCCAAACATTCAGTTTTGAAGTGAAAGCCGGCAAGCAAAAGGCGCATTTGGATGCACATTTGCGGCAGCTGCAGCTGCTGCCACACAGCCGCTGGGCATTTTCACACATAAGCAAATTGTTGCCCGCTGCCAGCTGTTGGCTGGCTGGCCTCCATCTCCAACTGCATGTCCATTTGTGCTTCTGGGCTGGAAGGGTGATCCAGCCGCACATCTTTAAACAGTAGTTGTTGTTGTTGTTGTTGTTGTTGTTGTTGTTATTGTTGATTCTTCTCGCTCTCTGATCTCGGCTCTCGGCCCCTACTCCCCACTTAGCCTTGGCTGCTTGTTTAGCCTTTTTCGTGTTGATGTTAAGTGTTTTTCTTTTGGTTTTCGGTTTGTGTCGTGTCGCGTCGTGTCGCTTCAATTTGTGTTTGGCTAATGAAAATACCTTCAAGAAAGAGCGACGGCACTGTAAGCGTTTTACAATACTTTTGGGCGAGGCAATTCCACCGCCTTTTGGGGTGCTCTCTCTCTAGTGAGTCAGGCAGGCATTCCACGAGCAAATGACTTCATTGTGTTGCACTCGAGACCCATCTGCACTACGGTCTGTGCCCCAAGCCCCAGCACTTGTTGTTAAGCTATAAATTCGCAGCCGCAAGACAATGGGGGTTACCCAGACTCGGCGGCTGATCTCCACTTAGTCTCCTCTGTTCAGTGGTTATTTCTGCCAGTGGCAGTGCCAGTGCTGCTGCTGCTGCTGCTTCTGTTCATGATGATGATGATGCGTTCGTAATGGAATTCAATGCATTTAATGGAAATTTTTGCATTTACATAATCGATGCAGGGCAGAGGCGCGCAGTCAAGCAGCAAAAGCAACAGAGCAACAGTGAGGGCAAAAAGTGTATGCTCACACGCAAATTAAGCATCTTGGAGCAACACCCCCCCCCTTTGCTCGGACTCCAGTCTCTAGTCCATGGCCAAGCAACTCAATTTGCTTGCGCAATCTTTCCGCACTCTCACCCCTCATCCTCCTCCTCCTCCCTCTGCCTCTGCAGCACTGAAATTTGCATAGAGCTCTGCATGTACACGTATTTAGGTGCTTAGATTGTGTGTTTGTGTGCTGTGTGTGACTCTCTGATTTAAGATACTTGCTTAATGTGTAATTTAGTGCATTTAGATAAGTTTCCATAGTGAATTTTTTGATGTGTTTGTTTTGCGTGTGCCCCAGAAGAGGGAAGGGGGAACGGGGAGGGAACTTAATGCATTGTCTTGCATTTCTGCATGCTGCATGAATGCAGCATTCAGTGATTCTGTAATTCTGTGTGTGCCACTGCCTCTGGCTCTGGGTTGTTGCTGATGCTGCTGCTGCCTGGGTCTCGCTTGGAGCTGCATCTGCCTCTCCTGCCTGCTGGCTGATAATGCTTTTGTTTATTTAACGGCGCTAAGTGCATTGGTTGCATTTGCATAAATCGTTCATGGTTCTGCAGGCAGAGACTAGGGCGGGGAGAGAGTGGGCTGAGGAGCCCGACGAACGCATTAAACAATTTGTGGCATTTTCGCGTTATTATAATGCTGATAAGAGGCAGCCATGCTGCGGAAACCCTACACTAAAAAAGAATTTAAATATTTCAAAAATGCGTTCAACAATTTGTTGGCGCGCTGGCAGGGCCGTGGCTCTTGTATCACCATGCGTGTTAATCGCAAAAGCCAATATGCAGTCGATAGCCGTTTGTTAATGCGTTATGCATTGCCTGCTGCTGCTTCTGGCATTTCTCAGGCATTGTCAGTGCATTAAATCCCCCGGAAAATTCCCTCTACTGAGCAGGGCCTGGCCTGGCCTGGCCCTGTGATAAATTACGCAACGGACGGACAGCGACAGAGAGACAGAGAGAGAGAGAGAGAGAGAGAGACAGACGGCGAGACTCACATTTAATAAATAAAAATTCCATTATGGTCGACCCGGTCCCGGTCCCTCCTCCAGCTCAATCAAATAACAAAGGAACTTGGCTCAATGGAACCGCGGACAGGCAGATTAAGAGGGGGTGGCACGCCAGGAGAGGTGCTGCTGCTGCCAGTGTGTGTCGGTAATAAATGACGTTGCATCTCCTGGTCAAAAGAGATACGGGGCAGTGAGGGGGTGTGGGGTGCGTGTGGGGATCGTTATGATGCCATAACGCCGCACAGGGATAAGCTTGTCAATTGACGTTACCATTTTGCATGCCTCATGCCTCATTTTTTGTCTACTGGCGCCATCTCAAACGCCCACAAAGCGTTGTGTTGCATCATCGGACGGCGGGCAGCAGCATGCAACAATTGTGGACAAAAAAAAAACAATCCTGTTTTTGTTAGCTGCCGCTGCAGTGCCCGCCGCAACATGCTGTAATTAACCCGTTTGTCATGCAAATAAATCAAAAGCCAACATCCCTCATAGTCGTACTCCTTTGGGGGCAGCATTGCAGATCATGTTGCATGCATTTTCCACCGCATTTTCGAGTGCATTTTCCCCATTGACTGCTGCTGTTGCCCTTGTCGTACACGTGTCAATTGTCGCCACCGCACAGGAGTTGGGCCTGCAGTTTTTTCCTTTTGGCTGTTCCCTGGGTTGGGTTTGTAGTTTATGAAATTATATTTTGATTCACATGCGGGATTTTCCACGACTTTCCTTTTGGCAGGCAACCAAAAAGTCATCTTCACACACCCTCAAAACGAAAACAAAACCCAAAGAGCAACCGAAATGCCACCAAATGAATTGCAACAAAATGCGTTAAATGCCTTTAGCATTTATCAAGACGGGGAACGTGCCCCGCATATGCCACAAGCTAGTTCTCCCCCTCTCTGTCCCTCGATCCATCCTACCCCTCATCGTTGCCTGACGCTCGATCGTGTGCAATTTAATGCCTCAATTTTCATCAGCAATTGCCGTTGCTGCCACTGCCGCTACGTGCGCGCACCCAAAAATAGCCGCGTTTTTCCTGTTGCCTGTCGCTCTTCGCATTTCATTTTGGTTTTTGCTGCCCTGCCACTGCCCTGCCACTGCTGCTGCCACTGCCGCTGCTTCTGCCTACGATTATTTCTGTTTTGTTATTTTGGCTTTCTGTTTGTTTGTTGGTCAAAAGACAAGTTCCGCGTGCGCCAATTTTTGGCCTAAATGGCAATGAACTTGAACGTCACATCGCAGCGCGTCGCGTCGCTTCGAGTCGCGTGGAATTTCGCTGGCGCCCTGCGATTTAATTTTGGTTTTCGTTTTCGTGTCGTTTTCTTTTCTTCTGCTTCCCCTTGGGTGTGTGGGGGGGCTTGTTGTGTCTCTCTGCCGTTTAGCGTTCGCTTTTGGTCACGCGATGCTGTCAGGCGTAACAATTAGCCAAAGCAGACAAAAAGTGAGCATGGTATTAAGGGTAGGTGGTGGTAGGGACAAGGGCCGGCCCCTGTGAGTAATCATGAGACCATAAATTTACATTAACTCCAGATGGAAAAGGTCCGGCCATGATGTGTGTGTCTTATCTTTGATTATTTGGAACAGAATTTGAAGGGGAAGTTTATAATAAGAGGAGAAACAGCTGCCACTTGGAGAGTATGAATTATTTACAGCGATTTACACTAAAACGTGACATTAGGAGGCTTTATTAGAGCTTAACCAACACTTGGTATGTCCAATAATATAACTTAGACATCAACATTATCATAATAAGGAATTACAGCCAAAATTCCCATAAGAAAAACCTGCAGCAACCGACACACAGCCAGTTCTCACCTAATAAAAGTGACGAAGACATTTTCTTTCTGATGACAGCTCCAACAACAGCAACATAAACATCAACATCCCCCACCCAAAGAAATGTTGCCAAAAAAAAAGAAAAGCGAAAAGAGTTGATAGAGTATAGCGGCGGAGAGGGGGGCAGGCGTGACAGCATGAAGTGTAGCGTAATAAAATGCACACAATTTACGCAATTTACGTAACGCTAAAAAACATAACAGGCAAACAAGGAGCGCAGGAGAAGGGGCTGGGTGGGAGCCGCCCAAAGTCACAGATGGAAGAAGGAAGATGGAAGAGCAAAGGCACTTAGCGAAACTCCAGCACACACATCGCACACACACACACACACACATCGCATAGTGATGGCAGTGACAGCCATAAAGCACGTCACTTTTTTCACCGATGATATTTTTACACAGCGAATATCTGAGAATTTAAGTGAAGGAATGTTCCTGCAACGCTGTTAAATCTTCCGTCAGTAGAAAATTCATGGTGCCGCCTAACTGGCGTTGCTGTTGCACGTTTGTGTGCGTGTTTTTGTTGGTCCTCTCGCTGCTGCTCATCTGCTTGCTTGCTGCTTGTTGTTCAAACAGTTTTCGACGCGTTTTTCACATTTTAACAGCCGCCATTTTGTTGGTGCCCGTTTGCTGTTGTTGCATTTTCCGGCTTTGCGCTGTCATTGTCCTGGATCCTGGTACTCCTGTTGCTGCTGCTGAAAATGTTGCTCTATTCGCCCCACCCGAGGTTTTGTTTCGTTTCATTTTGGGTTGCCTTCCGCCTTTTTCGGCTGTTTGTTCTTGCCTCCTCTTCCTTTTTGCCTCTTTTTTTGTTGCTTACTCTTTTTGCCTTTTATTTTGTACATTTTCGTTTTGCCAGCATGTTTCGAAATTCAATTTTCGTCAAGTTGGCAACAGGCACATGAAGACAGCTAGTTGATGGAGGGGTGGGGGCTGTGTGGTGCGGTATGTGGTGTCGCCTCCTCCTTCACTTCACTTGCGACAAGAGCAACATTTGTCTATGTCGAGCTGCGACGACATGCAATAACTTTAACTGATTTTCAGAGGCAAGGATGTGAGGGCAGAGATGTGCCCGAAGAGTATTTATAATTCTATTTATGTTTCAATATAGTCCTGGCAAGAGCTGGGCAGAGCCACATGTGAGGCCGGGAGATCCCTCTGGTGAAAAAGTTCCCTCCTGTCAGGCTTAATGATAAAGCGAAAGTTTTTTCAGTTGCTCGTGCTTTTCTTTCGTGCCATCTTTTGCTGCATGCCACACACCAGCGACACATATAGAGGGGAGGTTGGGTTTCTTTGCCCACCCCGCCTGCTCTTTGGACAAGCCAATGGAACGGCCTGTTCTGGCATGAAAATCAAGTTGACTTTTCATTAACAGCTTAACAATGGCTGTGCCTCCTTTCGCCTGCTCCTCCTTCTACTGCACTTGTGGGCATGGCTGGTTCCGGGCCTTGGTTTTTTGGTGGTACTGACAAGCCAAGTTAAGTTGTTTTTGCTGCCAGTCTGTCAGCCTCCTGACATATGCGGGCACTGGAAACACACAACTTTTCTTCCCGCATTACGGCCCCACTTAAGTTTCTCAGCCATGCAACACAAGAGCAACAGCAATTAATGCCACTTCTTTTTCACCAAATTTTCCATGTTAACTACTTGAAAGAAAACACACACACACACACACACACACACACATAATTTTCTTGGGCAAAGCAGAGGAAGAGATGGCAAAGGGCAAAGGGCAAGAAATAACATTTATTATTATAATAATAAATTGTTGCAAATGATGATTGACATTGGAATACGTGTGAGTGTGTGTGGGGGTGTTGTGTGGTGTGTCTCGTCGCTTGATGATGATGTTCATCAGCAATAAAAATGACAGAAAATTGCGCATACGCACCGTTGCGCGTTAACAGGCTGCCACCCAGTGGCACAACCGCAACTGAATGACGATTAAAAGGCATTTTGCCAACAGCCCCCGTTTTTATGGGCTATCCTCCGCCCGGACATGTCCTACTGCATCATAAAATCTTCCTCATTTGACGTGACAGGGAGCCCTGGGTGGAGCCTGTCCTAAGACGCTTCTGGGCCTCCAGGCTGCCACTTGATTAAATGAATATTCTGTGTGTGGGTGCGTGCTGGTGGTGTTGGTGCACCCGCAGCACCCATTACCGAATGCGGCATCAATTTTTGGTTGCATTTCAAATGAGCCAAAAACAAGCCCAAATTCGACTTCATAAATGTTTAAGGCAACTCCTCCCCGCCCCGTTATTCTATTGAATATTTAATGCTGTCATGCCGTGCCCATGCCATCGAAAAGTATGCATTTCATTCCGCTTGTCAAGCACTTTCGCTTTTAATTAATTGATATTAGCCAAGTTCTCTCTGCGCCTCTCTGCTCTGCTCTGCTCTGTTCTGTTTGTTTTTGCTGCTGATACACAAAGTTTGCCGCGATAAGATATTGTTTATAAAAGAAGAAAACAGCAACAACAACGGCAACAAAAAAGCGACAAGAAACTAAACGAAACGAAACGAAACTTTGGTGCTAGCGATAAGAACTTGGATTCAATTAAGGTAAGTTGGTCAATGCCTTTGCTGTGGCTGGAGCAGGGGCTATAGCAGGGGGTGGAGCACTTAGCTGGTGCCATATGGAAACTGGAGCGAAAATCAGTTGACCTTTTTTTTCTCGATGGCTCTCGCCGGCTGCCTGCCTCCCTCCAATCACCGCTTTGTTGTCAGCTTCGTCAACGTTGCCAATGCGCCAGCCGCCTGACAGGTGCCATTTTGTTGCATGCCGTTGCTGCTGCTGCTGTACACATGCCACGCCCCAAATGTGTCAAGGCGCATTAGACCCGTTGCGAGTATGCCACTTAAAGGGACTCTCCTCCGCCCCATAAATCTTGCCATTCTTGCCCCATCCTCCTCCTCCTCCACCTCCTCCACCTCCTCCCAGTTGTACGCGAGTTTCCCCAGTTTGTCAGCTTGTCAGTCGCTCACTCAGTTTGCTGGTTCTTCACTCACTTGATTTCTATTACACTTGACAATTTCGCTGGGCTTTTGTGTGGGGCCTTCTGCGCTTCTGTTCCTTGGATCGCTTCTTTTTTTCTTCTCCCTTTCTCTCTCTGGGCTGGTCTGGTGTCGCCATTTCACGCTGACATGATTTTGACACATAAATGACAAAGTGTTTAATATCCACAGCAAAGCAGCGACACAAGATGGGCCAGCAGCAGCAGCGACACAAGCTCCATGGGAGGAAGACAGCGCGAGAATTATGTCACTTGAACGAAGCAACATTTCTGCTTCTGCTGTTGCTGTTGCCGTTGCTGCTGTTGCTGCTGCCTCGACTTCTCTTTCAAATTGATTACATTTTAATTTGTGTTGAGTGAAAGCTGGCACTGGGAAAATTGTGTGCTGGAAAATGCTGGAGCACTGAAAAGTGCATGCTTCGATGGCGATCCAAATGCGAGTGTTAGCGCGAGGGCGAGGGAACTCGTTGCCACGGTGGATTTTGCCTCTAAATGTGTCGCACATTACATGCAATTTGGCCCGAACTGAAGAGGAACACACACACACACACACACACACACACACACACACACACACACACACACACACACACACACACACACACACACACACACACACACACACACACTTCCCACACCTAAAAGTTGGAGACGCAAAAACCCAGTTTAGTCTTTCGTTTTATTTTTCGAGCATCGTCATCATCCTCATCATCATCGTCAACGTTTTCGCTGTGTCGGTTGTTGGTGTTTATGTGCCGTCATTATCGCCAGATTAACTGCCTCTCATGCTGTCTCTCTCACTCACTCTCTGGCTCTGTCTGTGCCCCATTCCCTTTTGTTGCCAGATTCCCTGTTGCTGTGTTCTCCCATGTCCCATGCCCCATTTCCCATTCCCTGGTCCCTGGACCTGTGCCTGTCCTGCGCTTTTGGCAGCTCTCGCGTTGGCGTCACATGCATCGCTTTCGTTGTCGTTGTCGTTGTCGTTGTCTCTGCATCCTGCATCCTGCCCACGCGTGCCGCACATGCAACGCACTCGCTCCGGTTCCTCCACCTCTTCCTCCTGCTGCTGCGACTCCCTTTTGTTGCCGCCTTTCTGCCTGTCGCCTGGGCAAATTATGCTGCAGTTAAAATTTAAAGTTGAGTGGCGCAAATGACATTTAATTGAATTAAAAATAGCACCAAGCACCAAGCACCATGCCCCCCTCGTGTGTGCCCCTTCATGGCAGCGCATATGGAGCGAGTGCCAGCCAGAGATTGTGCCGTGTGGCAAGGCTTCGCTCGGTATGCGTGATGCATGACCTTATTGGGTCGGTCGGTTGTCTCCACATGAAAAGCAAAAGTCGCTGCTGCGGTGCAACTAATTTCTGTATATTATCCTCTACAATCGATATTAAATTCGATTTCTATGCGATTATTTTATGTGTTTAGATTGATTATTTATTGATTATTAATGCAAATAGGCTTTAAATAGCCAAAAATAAATGAAAATTAATTATTTTTCTATAAAATATGTTTCCAGTTATGCCTAAATATTTAATGATTAATTATGAAATTTTATGCATTGAATTACGCATTTATTAGTGTAGAAAAATGCCATTTCAATGCTTTATGTTTATCGTTCTATTCTCTTTAAACGTATCTACATATCCACGCCTGCACTTGACACTTTTGCGTTGCCCAAATATCCAATTCCCCATGCTCATTCCCATTCCCATTCCCCTCCCAGTTTCACTCCATCAAAACACACACACACACACACAGACAGAACCCACCGACCAGTCCCTAGTCGTAGAGGATATAATGAATTTGACGTCAATCTTTATTTGGCAGTGAGTGTCATTTAAGATATCAACGCAATGCGCAATGTTTGGGTTTGGGTTTGGGTTTTGGTTTGGTTCGGGCTGTGGGGTGTGGGCTGTGGGCTGTGGGGTGTGTGCCACCGTTTGTGGTGCTGCTGACTGACGCTGCTGGTGCCGCAGCGGAAATCTCTCGCATTGGGGCATCAAATACGGAATACTGAGCACAAAAGAAGCGCAGACACAAAAAGCGAGTGGAGGGGGGAATGTTGTCGGCATACAAAGTAGAATTACTGATTGGCAAAAGCCGAAATGCCAGGCAGAGGCAATGCCAGCGACTGTGGCAATGAAATGTGAAAAGGCCGAAAGAGCAACAGCCACAGCAACAGCAACAGCAACAATGGGGGGAAACAGCAACAATTCTCATACAAGTTTAATTTAATGAAGCGCAGAGCTGAGCAGCGCAGAGCAAAGTGTTTGAGGTGGTGCCACGGAATGGGGCAAGATGAGCAACGGAGGCGGCGGTGCTGGCACATCGAGGTGTGGGCGTTTGTATACAGATAGTTTCGTGCGGCAACAACAACAACAGACAGGGAGACGGCAGTTCGACATGTTGTATAAATAAATAATTGTGCATTGATGAGCAAAAAGCGAAACGTCCGACCGAATGGACAGTGTGGAGATACAGATACGCTGCTGCGGCTACAGCAGATACAATTGCTACGGATCCATAGATACAGTTGGACGACGTGGCAGCGACACGCACTTCCGCATTATGCCAGCAGAGGCACACAGAACACAATGTGAAACGCAGACACCAAATGAATCTGTCATTTCAAATGTCAATTTGTGTAAAATACAAGTCATCGCGCCACGGCTCTCGTGTATCTTTACACTCTCGTGCACATGTACATATCTGTGTGTATCTTTCGGATGCATCTCTCTCAGTATCTTCCCCTCTGTGGCAGTATCTTCCCATCTGTATCTGCAGCTGAAAGCCAAGCCAAACACTTGTTGTACGAGGCTAGGCGGTCGGGTCGGCGGGGTGGGTGGCTGGGTTCTCCATCAAGGTCAGTCAAGGCAATTGCAATGTGTCTTGGGTCTCGACCCGTGGGCTTGGAAACAGTTCAATGATCTCGCGCGGGACTCTATTCTCGATTACCAATCGAAAAATTGCTCATTTTACGCCCTCTGCTGCTGCAGTAGCCCCTCGATAGCTGCCGCTTAATGATGCCAAATATGGTACGGAACGTAGCTGGAGCTGGCCCGCCTCGAGTGAGCCATAAATATGGGAAAACTATTCGCGACCAGTACGAGGGCCGGCCGGCCGGCCCGAGAGCAAACCCAAGAGCTGTGTCTGTGTTGACGTTCTGCCAGTCGCGCCTTCGACTCTCTGTCGCTCTGTCTCTCGTGGCTTTTGTCTGTGTCTGTGTCAGTGCCTTAGCCGGGTTATGACATGCTGTTGGTCTGGCCTGGCTCAGAGTACTGTGAACTCCACGTTCCGGGGTGATATGCCGCGTCCGTGTTTTGCATTTGACATTCGACTGGTGGGGGTCGCAGTCGCATGGAGTGGAGTTCGGTTGCCAAGTGGCACTGGCCAAGAGTGCTTCAACCAGTCACGTGTGTGTGTGTGTGTGTTTGTGCAGTGCATATGGCAACAGTCGTTGTCACCGTTTGACCAAACACTGACAGAAATTAGTGGCTCACGAAATAAGTCTGCGAATTAATGCAAAATTATTGCTCATTGTGTTTCGTTTTCCTTTTCTCTCAGTGTCCACTTTGCAGTCAGTCGCCGTCTCTTGTTGAACTCTATTTTGGACTATCTGCTTCCTCTGTCCTTTCCTGTAGCGTCGTCGTCGTCGTCTGTGCTGCTTTTTATGGCCCTGGTTGGCTGTCAGCTTTTGCTTTTTGCATTCGATTGCAGCAGCCAAAGAGACGGGAGGCGGAGAGACAGAGTCGGGGCAGCAGCAACTGATTTGCTTGGGGATTACGATTTTGTGTATCACCTAATGGGGTCGTTTGGCATGGCACCGTCAGCGGACAACACACAGCGGACATGCAGCGCACAGAGACCAAGAGGGAAAGAGAGACAACATTCTCGTTCTCGTTCCCTGGATGCCTGTGGATTGAGGATTGTGGCTGTGGATCTGTGCGAGTGTCTGCTTTAAGTAGATGTTAACTCAGGTCAACTGCTGCTGCATGGATTTGCCTATGGAATATGCTTTTTGGGCTCTCTCTCTCTCTTGTATCTTTTTTGTTGCATGACACTCATCCGCAGTCTCTTCCGCTGCTGCTCCGCCTGCTCCCACTGATTACTGTTGACAGCAGTCGATAATTAAACGGAAATTGCAGCAGGAACTCGGGCGAGATACAGATAATGATGAACAATCTGGCTTAGGTCTTGTATCTCTCTCTGTCTCGTTCTCCTTTTCTTGGGTAATCCATTTTATATTGCATGTCTCAGAAACCGCATTATGGTCGGTTGTGTGTGTGTGTGTGTGTGTGTGTGTCCCTCCCCGTTCTGTTCCTCCTTAGCAGACACATCAATAATGGCAACATTGTTGCCTGTCACATGCTCATCTGCTGTTGCTTGTTGTTTGCCCCTTCAAAAGGGTATCTCGCCTTTTGGCTGCCGCTCCGGCAAACCTAATTAATTATCGATCAAGTAGCGATAAATCATCAAAGGAAATTACAAACCAATTTAATGCGTGGGAAAAGTTTCGTCAAAACGGAGGAAATCTCCTTACAAAAATTAATTAATTATTATATTGAATCTATTTACATGTAAATGAAACCGATAAACGATAGTAATTGAAGGTCTATCGATAAATAACACATTTATGAGGATGTCTGTTTAATTTCTATATTTTTTTGCCATCATTTTCGTATATTTCCGTATTGAAAAGGGCATTCGTGCTGCGTCATGCCGCTGCATTCCTGTGTCCTGTACGTTTGACTCTCTTGATATCGCTTATCGTTTGCTTTTTTCTTTCAATTTTCTGTTTACCCCTCTCTCTCTCTTACACACACACAGCATTAAGCCTGAAATGACATTTTAACTGGTGCGTACACTCTGGCATATAAACTTGCGCATTTTATGCATATTATCCTTTATTGTATGCGGACTAAACCCCGAAGACCCGCTTGCGGCCTAATGCGCATTTGCCTCAGCACAACCCACACACACACACACATCTCTGATGGGTGTCTTCCCTGACTGCTGGTTCTCCCTCTCGACAGCTGGGGACAACGATACGCCTTGGCAGCGCTTTAACAAAGTCAAAAATCGTATTTATTATATTGCATTGACAACTCATGTGTCATGGCTAAGAGGCAGCCGCCATGAAGGGTAGGCATCATGAGCGAGAATAAGAAAGAGAGCGAAAGAGAGGTGGAGTAGGAGTAGGAGGAGTGCTGCAGATTAAGCCTCAGTCTCGTCTGAGGTTCAGGTTCTTGTCCGCCTTCCTTTCTTCCCTTCTTGTCTTGTCTCTCCTTTGGATAACTTTAAGTTTATGTATGTTCGGGCTGGCATTGGGGCTTGTCTGCCTGGTTGACTTCTTTGCTGTGTAGGTGGGCCCCTGCCTCTTTCCCTTACCCACTCCTTAATCTCTGCTCTCACTTCTTTGCCACAAACAACAGAGTGAGAGAGAGAGAGAGAGGAAGAAAAAGAAACTTTGCCGCCAATGGCTGGCTGGGCTTTATCACTGTTCGATGTTTGTTGCCCCTTCTGTATGCCACTCCTCGTGTGGCGTCCTCCCGCTAACGCTCATTTGTTATGCGACAGTGATAAATGTCATGCAAAAGTTTCGGCAGCTGTCAAAAGGCATGTTTTTGGTCTTTTTCATTTTTCCTGCGCCTCGTATCCTGGTCTTTTCCTCGTCTTCCTTTGCCATCTTCCTGCTGTTCCCCCCCACCCCATTCCCCCACAGAACTTTTTGTCTTTGGCTCGCATTTTTCTTTGGAATCGTTTGCCGCTTACACGATGACAGAGCGGGCTACACAGAGGCCATCACAGCCAGTGCTGCGAGGGTTGATTAAGCGCTTTTCATATGTGAATGTGTGTGTGTGTGTGTGTGTGTGTGTGTGTGTGTGTGTGTACGTCTGCTGGAGCTGACTTAAAGTATAATCCTTTGAGTTCTTCTCTATAAGTTATGGCCCCCCGGCAAACGGAATTTTTGCATTGAAAATTAGCTTTCATTTTCGTCTCGAACTTGGGGAATCCCTGCCACTCCCTCTGCCGCTGCTTACTGTATTGCTTTCTCCCTCTCCCCTTGCCCTCTTGCTGTCTAATTTTACGCATATTAGTTTTGCGCCAAGGAGGGGTGCGGCAAATGCAGGAACAATTCAGTTCCTTTAGGGATTACGAGGAGTTTCTTTGAAAAATTAGCACCATTTACATAGCGCTGCCACGTAGCCCCACGAACCCCTGTCAACTGCTGCCAGCCCCTGTTGATGTTCAGTGATTTTGTTGATGATTTTTCTTTTGGCATTTTTCGTTTATTTTTCTTTTCCGAATTTTCCTGCTCACATGCGTGAGGTCCTTGATTTACTTCAATTTATTGAAGCAGCCTGCATATGTGTGTGTGTGTGTGTGTGTGTGTGTGGGGGTGTGTTGTATGAATAAAAAACGTATTCATCCATAAAGGCGCGAAAATGTTTCACTTGAAGCAAGAAATCGAACAGCAACAAAAAATGGCATCCAATCGTTGTCTCCTCCCTCTCGAGGGAGAGTGCCGTGTGCCACCCATTTCTGGGTGCTCCCCCCCTGCGGAATACTTGTCTTTATGACTGTTTCGCTCCATAACAGTTATACGCCGAGAACGATGTGATTTATTTGTGTTCTTTATGATCCAATATGGTTCTTGATGTCTTTTGCTCTCACGCCACAGCATGCCACAGCATCCCACCAGTCGCTGGATTCGTGAATTGATTATTTTTTGTTGTACTCTCGAGATACTTTTTGGGGCATAAAAATTCAATTTGAGAGAATTTCAATTTAAAGTGCTTTCCCAATAGCAGAGGAGGTGGAGGAGGGGGCCCACAATCTGGGCAAATCTTTTGAATGTTGCAAAATGAGATGCAGAGGCTGAGGCAGAGGCTGAGGCTGAGGCTGGAACTGAAACTGGAACTACTCCAAGTAGTTGCCACGTTTCGCCACTTGACTCTCTTGGCCGCCACCACTTGCCACTTCCACTTGAGCTACTCTGAAAATTATGTAAAGAGGCATTTAAAAAGGGTTTCTGTGAGACGGGGCAGCAGCAGCCATAAACGTAATTCAAAGAACTTTATTGTTATGCTGATGAGTCGAGTCGCTGTGCTGCGACTTGGTCGAAAACAAGTTTGTTGGGTCTAGAATTTTGCTTAATTCCTAGGCCCAAGCCAAAGGCAGTCAGGCTGTGGAGGGGGGTACACTGAGAGAATAAGTTGAAGCAGATTTTTATGGCAGATTTCCTCTCTCTATGTTTACCCCACAGATTATGTTCTCAGTGTAGGAGCAGATGTTGTGCTTCCCTTTGGCTTGGGCTTCTTCGCTTTCAGTTACTTTCTTAATTAATTCGGTGTTGGTTGAAGCTAAAGCAGGATGAACCGTGGGAGGGAGCAGTTCGAATGGGTTGTGGCACGCTCAGCATGTGTGCCACAGACCGGGCGCATTGTCTACTCCCATTGGATGAGGCCTCTGCCTGCCGCACAGCTTGTCGCCGGAGCATCACTTCAATTAAGGCACTTCACTCTCCACCAAGGTGTTGCACGTGCTGCAATGTGCGCTCGCTCGGCTCCGTTGCCTGAAGTTGAGAGTCAAGGATTTGAGTTGCCTTGCAGCCTGCCCTGCCACACGGCCCACGTTTGGATGCCCTTTTTTTGTGTCTCTTTGTATGCAGCCTCTACAAGTGTCAGGCGCTGATTATGATGAAGCATCTTGTCATAAATAAACACGACAGTTTTCCTCTCCACCATTCCCCCTGTTCCCCCCCTCTGCTGTTGATTAACCCCTTTGTAATCCATGCCACTTCCCACCTCAACCTTTTGAGCAGCCTCGACCACGTTGCTGTCGCTGTTGCTGTTGTTGCTGCCTCTCATGTGTGCTGCTTATCTTGCTTCCTGCCTCCTTTTCTTGTGGCAAGCGTGCGGTTCATGTGGTTTTTCTCATCTGACTGGAGCCCTCAGCCGCCCAGAGCACTGTCTTGGGCTCTGGCAGCGAAGCCTCCTTACAGCCAGAGCACTTGTGGTTTTTAATTATTTCAAGTTTTCTGCCTCGGCATCAACTCTGCTGCCGCCCCTGTCAACTGTACATTTTGTTGCTCGCTTCCACCCTGTTGCCTCCCCCCCTTCTGGCTGTTGCTTTTTGAGTTCTTTTTAGATTTCATTTAATTAAGTTATGAGCTCAGTGGCCGTGCCGTGCCGCCTTCAATTTGTGTCCATTAAGCAAACAGAAACAATGGCAGGCAGGCAGGCAGAGGCAGCATTTGGCATTATTTTGGCGAAAAAACAAAACGCACTTTTTCGCTGGTCCGCGGGGGAGTGTGGACAGGGGACAGTGCCCTGTAGTCACCGTGTCAGTCGGTCAGCGTCAGCGTCAGAGCTCTTTGCTCATAAATGGAACTCAATTCAACTGCTGGCTGCCTGGATGACCCATTCATTATCTCATTTCCGCCTGAATAAGCAAAAACTTTATACTATATTTAGTACAAATACACCCACACACACACACACACACAGACACACGTACAAAGAGACAGTTGAAAATTTAATAATAATGAAAATTGCCAGCGACAGTGAGAAAAATTCAATTAGCTTTCAGCTCTCTCTCTCTCTCTCTTTGCTCTCTTTTGGTGGAGAGCGGGGGCGAAGGACAGAGTCTGGCTGCATGTGGGTGAAGACCTGGGGTGTGGGGTGTGTGGGGGAGTGCGTGGCATAATTTAATTTGTACGCTTGCTCATTCATTCAAGCCAAGCATTCATTCAGCCATTCAGTGCTTCTTCCATTGTATCAAATGATACACAAAAAAAATAACAAGGAGAACAGAAAAAAAAACACAAAAAGAAACAAAAAATGGTATAAAAAATTGCACAAAAAGTACAGCACAGAAAGAGGCGAGAAAGAATAATAATTAATAAGACAAACAAAAAAAGTTGCCAGCAGTTCTTAAGCTTCATTTTTCATATGGCTTGAATTTTGTTAAAATTTGTAATTGCTTGAGAAATATAAAGTAAAGATTCTGCTGTGTATTTTATTTGTTGTAAGCAGTGGATTCCATGGGGGCAAACCATATCGATCGGCTATCGAATACCAAATACGACTCCAACTTATTAATAATCCACCAAGCAGTGCAGTGCAGGGGGAGGTGGAGATCTGGAACTGGGGGGGAGTCCGAGTAATTATACTCAAGTGGAATTAAAGGAATTGCAAGCAATTATTATTTGTCATTAGTGGATGGGACTCCTCCACTTACTCCATTTTCCGTGCTCCATCCTGCAGCGGCTCCTGCTTCATGGCACGATTTTCAATTTGACCAGAACATTGCCTGGACTGGACGCCAGAAACAGAGCCAGAGCCAGCCGTAGATGGAAACGGAGGAGAATGGAGCCACAAATGAATAGCCCTTCGGCGCAGGCATCAAAAAATGCACGAGAAACAATTAATTTGTGGGAATTAATGAAGGAGCGGAACGAGCGGCGGAGCCCGCAAAAGGGATAAACCAGAGCAGGAGGAGGATCCAGCAGCAGCAGCAGCAGCAATGTTGATTGCAGCCAGCGATTATTAACATTGAGCAGTGGGGCATGCAATGTGGGGTTTGCCGCATCAATATGCAAGACTGCGTGAGAGCTGGCGAAGCAGCATAAGCAGACTGAGCTGGCGGAGCAACAACAAATTGACACTTGAGTGAAGACATTGCCCCAATGCGTTGCAATGTCGACGGCAAGTCAAGGGGACGGCGTCAAATCGATTTGCGCTACAACAAAACTTGCCGCGATAAGCGCGGCAATGAGACAAGAACGTAACTTGATGATGCCACTGCTTCAAGCAGCAGCAGCAACAACAGCAACAACAGCAACAACAATGATGCCTTGCAACCGCAACAACAACTGGAGTCGATGAGAGTGCTGCAACTGGAGACTGCTGGACGGACCCTGCGCTGCCAAACGATTTGTCGTTGGCCTTTGATAATGCTGCTGCTGCCTGCCTGCTGCCCTGCTTGCTGCCTGCCTGATGATGATGTTGTTCCTGTTGTTTTGCCGTGGCACAACTGTACTGTAAAATGCGCTTATGCAACGAGAACACAGTGGGCAGAGAGAGAGAGAATGAAACGGCAGAGAAGCTTTTTCCACACTCTGTTTTTTCTGCACTTTTTGCCCTGTGTCTGAGAGTGGAAATACTCTGCGCCAATCGAATTACCAAGTTATAACATCCACTTGGCCAAAAGGGTAGAGAACGAAAGCCATGGCTATCCGATTGCCACAGTCATCTGCACAGTGGCCAGAACCACTCCCAGCCCCTGAGCCGCTCCTCCTCCTCCTCCTCCTCCTCCTCCGCCTCCTGTCAACAGTTGTGTGTGTTGGCTGCTGCTTTTTATGGCTTTGCTGTTTGGCTGCCGCCTGCTTACGCTTACTGCTCCAGTTAACCAGAAGAGTGCAGAACAACAGACAGACACTCTCCGTATCTCTGTCTGTTGCTCTCTTCCACTGCATCTGTCTCTCTCTGCTATTAAATTTCGCCAGAGAGCGAGCAGCACTTGCTGGAGGATACACACACACACGCACACATGCAATCCCCCCACCCTTTGGCTCGTTATGCGTTATAGGATTTGACAGTTGCTTAATTTTTCTATTTCATTGCATTCTCAACGCATATTTCCGCACTTTGTGGGGTGTCTGTCGGCTGTCGGTGTTGCCACGTGTTGCCTCAAAGATACAAAGCGACTTGTAGTTGCAGCTGCAGATCTCTCGTTAAAGAATTTATCTCTGGCTATTTGCTTAGAAAGTTCTGCTGCTGCTGTTGCACTTCTTTGATTTCCACTGCTGCTGGTGGCGTTTGCCGCAAAACTGCAAATTGCATTTGCCGCGCACATTTAGCTGTCAATGCCAGGAGCCAGAGTGCAGCTATTAGTTTTTGTTCCTCCACACAGCCGCACCTTCGCTCTGGCAGTAGTAGTGCCCTTTGCCTAGGACGAGGAACTCCAGCAATTTGTTTGAACTGCGCTGAGCTGGATGCTGTGTGGCAGCTGCATAGCGTGTTGTTTGCCCTGCTGCATCAGCATCGGCAGCCAGCCTCTCTCTCTCACTGCCAGCATCATCATTATCAGCAGCAGCTGAAGATGCCGGCTATACCGCAGATACTACTACGATGCAGTTCATCAATATGTCACACCGCCCCCTCGCCTCTCGGCTCCACCCCCTTTGGAAGCTCTCCAGGGTACATAATCAAGAGCTAGATGGGAGCCGCCTTGGTGTTTGCCCCTGCCACACAGCCCTGTGCACTGTGCGAAATGCTGTGGATCGAAGATAGGCTTAGAGTGACATTATCTGGGCAGTCTGTGTTTCATTTCTTGCAGTGCCCTGCCCATGGTGGCGCCTCTCCAGATGCTGCGGTTCAGCGCTGCCAACTACTCATCTGAACTCTAAGCAAGACAACGCGCAGCAGTACAGTTCTCCACAGTTCGGTCCAATTTGGTTCAGTTGGGTTTGGTTTTCAATACGTTTCATTTCAAATTAAGTTATTTCCAAGCTGAATGCAATTTGCTGTCCCTGTCCCTGTCCCTCTTCTCGTGTCCCTTGTCTGCGTTTCTGTTCCTTTTCACTTTTCACTTTGGCTGGCACTTCGCCCAGCACTTAGGGACACCGCCGCTGCCAGTACAGTCGCTTGGCCAGGAAGGGGTTTCTGCAGATCAGCTTGAATGAGTGCTGACTCATCGTCAGCATCCCAATACCAATCAACAAAGAGCGAGTGAGAGAGAGAGCGAGAGAGAGAGAGACATGGAGGACTTGCACTTACCTCGTGTTCCCTCGCTATTCGGCATTTCACATTCCATTTGCATTTGCAGCAGCACTTTTCTTCTCACCTTTCCACACAAACAGTGGAAAATGCCATTCCAACTATTGTAAATGAGGTGGGGGATGCATCCCCTGCCCTACCCACCGTCCTACCACTGTAAATAATGATTTGTTCTTGTGTTCAACTCCTCAAGTGCGCGTTCTCATCAATTTGTACGCTTCTTCTTGCTCTCTTTACAGGTAATTAGAGATGCCACTACGTCATTCATTCCGTCAATCCTGTCCAAACGTCTATCCCGGCCCCGGACTTTGCTTTGGCACGCTCCACTGCCGCTACGGGGGCAGAGGTGGGCGTGCCCCTAATTAACAAATTGTCTGCCATTAATTAGTAAGTAATAAAAGATAAGGCGAAACGCCCCGCTGCTAGATCTGGCAACGCTCTAAAACTGCACAATGCAGCAGAAAATGGTGCTAATTTGGTCGGTTCACACGAGTGCGAGGGAGGAGCAGACGGTAGATGCAGCAGCGGATAATTGATGATTGCAATTGAGCGGAGATAAGTTCTGCTTTGCTTGGGGCACAGATTTGGAGCCAGGATTACACTGAAAAAGATCTATTAATAATCGTGTTGTCCCTTTCTCCCATAGTTCTACCCCGAAAGATATTATCAAACGATAAAGGTGTGCACATGTCGAGAGCTTTGTCTTTTTGCCCGATGTGAGGAGGGTCTGCTTCGTCAGTCTCCCCAGTTGCTGTGCTTTTTATAGCCACGCTGCTTTTATTATGGCGCTTATACATAGATAATTATCTACCATAGAGCGCACACACACAGAAACAGACACAGACAGACACTTATGAAGAGAGTAAAGTGAAAGAGAGCAAAAAATGTTAGTAATTAAAAATAATAAGTACGCTTAAAGTGCGCAGAACAAAGAGTGGAAAAAAGCGAAAGTTGAATTGAAGTGTAGAGTGGAGTGGAGGGGAGAATTGAAGCAACCCTCGGGACAAAGATGTTCCCGACCACCAGAAAATTCCCTCCAATGGTCAGTCCCAGCAGTAGAGTAGAGTGCACTTCACTGTCCAGCCAGACTCTGCCAGATCCTCTCCTCTGCACTCCACTCCTCCCCACACCCATTCAATTGAGTTCGAATTCCGCTCCTTCTGCAGTGCTGCCGCTGCCGCCGCCGCTGTGCGGCTTTGTTTGCTAATTTCTTGAGCAACTTTCTTGAGTGTTTGGCCGCTTTGCCCCGCCAGCGGCACCCTTTCTTTTTGCAGCATCTTGTGGCAGCTGTCTCTGGCATCTGGATGACCAACCCCAACCCCAACCATGCGGCATTTTCCGTTTTCCATTTGGCACTGCAACTATTTTCTAATAAAAGTTGTCAATTAATTTACTGCGGCCAGCATTTTGTACTTTGACGCAGCAGCAGCAGACCGAAAGGGGGCTGTGGGGGGAGTGGGCGGAGAGGAGTAGGCAGAGGTCAAACTGAAAGGCGGTTGAGGGTGGCCGAACAAGAGTATTTATGAACCGATCATCTAGGCGACGCTGCTTCCCATTGTGCTCTCTCTAGTCCACGCATTCCCTTCCGCTGCTCTGTTTTATTTTTTACGTTACGCTGAATGCACAACGTAGCAGGAGGGGTGACAGGGGTTTGATCTGAGGGATGGGGCAATGTTTTTAATCAAAAACCGCAGTCCATAACTCGGAGGTGCAGCAGCACCAGCAAATACAGCACATAAAGGATGGCCAGAACCATGGCAAATGGTGCTAAAACAATGCAGAAAAGGGAACCGCAAACCGCTTGGCTAGAGAATCAGGGAGCAGCAGCAGAGGAAGATAAGAACGTGGAGCAACAGACAGCAGCAAGCAAGCAAGCAGTGTGGGCAAGCAGTAGGCGCCCTTCACTACCACTTGCTCAGAGTCCCACTGTCATGCACCAAAGCACAGCGACAAAAATAAGTGTGGTGTGTATGTGTGTGTGTCTCCCCCTCTCTTATACTCCCCCTTCAGTTTGTGCGGGTGTCTGGTTAACATGGGAATCAATCTTTAAACAGAACAATATTAAATTTCAAACATTTCCGCAATTTCACAGGCAGTCAACCAAGAACAGGCTAGACAGACTACCCAGGGGAAAAGCAGGGGAAGGGTTGGAATGAATTCGATTCGATTCGTTTCAGTGATAAGGATTCACCCCAACCTCCAGTTTAGACTTCAGACATTTAGCCCATCAATTTTCGTTTCATTGAGTGGACACTTATATTTTTTTGACTTTAGGCCACTCGTTTTGAGTGGAACATCTTTTATTATTTATATTTAAAATGCAGACATCATCCATTTCAAATCAATTGCTGCCCCTCATCCCTACAATACGTTTCGTGTTTCAATTTTTAATGGAAACTGCAATCAAATGGACTCCCCAGCCTCACACACTAACGCTTCCCTCGTTGGTTTTTATATGAGAAAGCAATCACCGGTTTGTTATTTAATTAACTTGAATTTACATTTGCCACTCGAGGCGCACACACACATACACACACACACGTGTGCACTTATTCCTACCTGCATAAAACTCTTCCCTTACTGCGGTGTGCCCCAACGTTGGCATTCCCTTGCCCGCCCGCGGCTGTGGGCAATCAATCAATCATTCTGTGAAATATATATTGTAATTGCATCAAAAATGCAGCAAATTAAAAGACAGCAACAGCAACAGAATAGTGGGGCATAAATTACGCATACGGATGGGGCATGAGGCATGAGGCATGAGGCATGGCAGGGGGCAGAGACAAGTGCAGCAAACAGAGTCCGAACGCGAAGCAACAAGCAAATCTCACAGCGGAATTTAAAATGCAAATAAATTCATTAAAGCAATCGCCAGATAAAAATGTACAACAAACACGAAGAGCGAAGAAAGAGGTGCTCTGCCTTTTGGGAAGGAGTCGAACTGTTGAATACCCTTTAAGATTAGTGTTTTCCAGAGGTTTACTTTCCATTATACGTCGCCAAACTTCTTTGGGAGTCGGTCGTAGGCGTACCATCGGAGAGTGTATAAAAAAGCGAAAACAAAAGCAAATTGAGTAGCGCTGAGCAGCGACGCGGACGCCAACCGCAGCAGAAGCCGTTTTAAGTGCTGCAGCCATGTTGCTGTTGTTGTTCTTGTTGTTGCCTGTTGTTGAACATGTTCATGCATGTCGCTGTCGCTGCTGTTTCTGTAGTTGTTGTTGTTGCTGCATTTATCTAACATTTGGTACGAGTATTGTGCCAGTTAATAAATCTTCATGTAAAACACAATGAATGCGCGGAGTGCCGCGCTGTGAAGTGAGAGTGGGTGTGTGGGGGCAAAGCTCTTGCACGTTTTGTCTGCTATTTTATCTAACTTTCATTAGAACAACAGTAATAGCCTCAGCCGCAGCGACGGCGACAGCAACAGCAACAGCGACCGCGACAACAACTGTGGCATTCATTTTTCTCCGTTCATTGAACTTTTGCTGCCGGCAAACTGCAGTAGCAAAACGCCAGAGCCAGAGCCAAAGCAATAGCAAAGGCAAAACAAGGAAAAGCAATATAAAAGCAAACGCAAAGCAACAACAATTATCTTCTGGCAGAGCCAGACATTGAGCGCATGTGCGAATCGTTGTTCTACAGAGTACACGGTACTCACAGTGTAAAAAGGGGTATGTTCCACGGAGATTCATTCATACCCTCAATGTGTAAAGAGGGGTGCACGAGTGTGAATTAGTCGAACCCGGCACTCAGAATATTCAGAGGGTATAGCACGGCGAGATGTAACCTATGTGCAATGATTTGATTTGAAAATGCGAAAGAATCAACACTACAGGGTATGCACATTGTCGTGACACTCGTCTGTAGCATTCTCGATTCTCGATTTGTTTGTCTCTCTCCGCGTGTTGTCTTTTTTCTTGGATTCCTCTCCTCTCCACCTCCACCTCCACCCCCTGCTCATTGCTATGCAGTTATTATTGCTTGTTGCTGTAAATGCCGTTGAATGCTTGCTCGCGCCTTCGCATTCTTCTGCGGGTGTGTGTGTGGGTCAATGAGTAAGCAGGGGGGAGACAGATGCTCATGTCTGTTCTGTGTGTGAGTCTGTTTCGGGTGTAAATTTCATGCATTTCACAGTTTCATTCATAAAATTGTTGACAGGCTGCAGGCGGGCAGTGACGCAGCGACTCAGCATCTGCCGCTGGCGGAGCATTTTAATGAGGTTTTGCAATTAGACAAAAGGCTGCTTGATGCTCCACATCTTTGCCATTACACTCTGGTCTTTATACTCTCCTCTCTCTCTCTTTACATTTCCCGTCGTTCCCTACTCCTCTCTCTGTAACTCAAATTCGATTTCGAGTCGAATTGACTCTTTGGTATTTGGGTTTCTAGTTTAGTTTTGCCGACTGTTCGCCAATTCGCATGTGTGTGTGTGTGTGTGTGTGTGTTTGTGTCTCTCTGTCGCTGCAAAAAACAGCGGCGCTAACTTGTTTTTGTTGCTTATGCAATTTGAGCGGTTCAAACTAGTTTTCTTTTTACGTTTCCATGCTAACTAAATGATTGTTTTAGTGCGATTTTTATTTTTGTCTCTTTTATGGCTAAAAATAAACAAGATAATTGCATATTTAGCTTTGGTCAACCCCCAAGGTATACCCAATATAAGGGGACGCCACTGCCAGAGTCTGCATTCAAAACTATGGACTGCCCTACCTTTTATTTGATTTGCAGTGCTCTAGCCACTAGCGCTCCCCTTGCCGTAGCGCTGCTTGCACTCTCCATTTCTCTTCAGCTTGCGTGCTGCTGCTGCTGCTCGCACGCTGCGAGAGCGGAAGTCACAATTTCAGTTTCATTTTTGTCTTCTCTGCCGCTCTCATTGTTTTTGCTATTTGCATACCGAAAAAAAGCTGAATTTTTGCTTTGATTTCTGTCGTTTGCTTTTCATGTTGCTGTTTGCTGTTTGTTGTCTGCTGTTTGTTGTTGGTCGTTTCTGTGTGGAAGAGCGGATGCAAGCGCATTCCAAAAATTGAACTAATTTATGCGATTCCATTGGCTGGAAAAGCAAACCCGCTCTGCGAGCACACATCTGGGCTAATAGAAAGTCGCTGTGGCGCTTTTAGAAAGTTCCCTTGGTCATTCTATATTGTACCCCATTTCCCAGCCCCAGCAGCCCCCCACGCCCGAACTGCCTGTGGCAGAACGAACGAGCGAACGGATGGACACAGTCGCGGCTTTTCACACGCCCGCAGCGAGGAAAAGGCAGTTTCCCCAGCCAAAGGCCAGCGGCGGCTATCATATATCAAGCCACGGTGGTCTGGTCGCGCCGCCGGTCGACAGTCACCAAAAGCCAATCACCAATCGTCGGCGCCGTGAAGAGAAAGAAGGGAGACAGAGACAGAGAGAGAGAGGAGAGGTATAGAGAGGTAGAACAAATAGTCTTTGTGTATTGCATTTCCTTTTTTGGCCACTTGCATAGATTGTTCATGCACAGGCAAAGCATCCCAGCAGGAATCAGAGCTCCCACCTGGCGGCACAGACTTTTAATTATGGCCAAAAGGGAAGCAAAGGAAGCTGGCCAACAGGGTATACTTTGCTCCATCAATAAGTATTTTTTAGGCAACCAAAAGCAGATGTTGGCGAATCAATTTTTGGCTTTGATTGCCAAATGTTTTGTGGCCAACAAAGAACAGAATCGCTTGTCGAAACTACTTATAAAGCATACGCAATACATCTCTCGCTCTCTCTCTCTGTCTGCTGCTGCGGCTTTTTGCCAATTAACTTGGCCAGCATTCGGCATTCGACAGAGCCCATTGAGTCATCAGAGACAGACAGAGAGAAAAGCAGAAACAATATAAAAGCCACATGGCCAGATTGTGGAGGAGTCCGCGGATTCCAGTGTGTGGAGTAGTGGCAGCAGTGGTAAGGGGTACGGGGCACGTCGTTTTTGCGCACGCCGAGACACGCGTCTGAGATGTTTTATGCTCATTGCACAGGTAAATGGCTGAAACGAGGCGACAACGACAGCGAGCAGAGTCCAGCCAACGGACGGCAATGGACCATTGTTTGTGCAACACTTACTCACACACACACACATATGTATGCTGCAGTGTGCCACATTCAGAGGCAAGAACAGCAACAGCAACAATGGGCCACAAATATTTGCCAACGTGACCGTGAACTGGCATAATGTGGCACGCGATGCGATGCTCATGCCGCGACACGTGCCGCTGGGCCACACTCCTTCCATCTTTTTGGTTCTTGCTTTTTTTGTTGTGTTTGGCTGGTTGTAACACCCCTCGAACAACACCTCTTCCCGTAAATGTATATTTTGTGCAGATTTGTTAAAGGATTTACACGCATTTTCGCACAATTTGTCAGCAGATGGCGCACTGCTCCTTCCGTTTTTCCTTCGCTTTCCGAATGTTCCGGCTTCTCTCTGTGTAATAAAATCAACAATTAATATTTAAGTGAGTTTTGGGTGCCGCTCACGCACTTTGCCAAAGGCCATTTCCCTGCAAAATTTATGATGAAAGCCTTTCAATTTTCATAAATTCCCAAAACAGCAGCAACAACAGCAGCAACAGCACGCAAACAGGCAGAAAAGTTCTAGCCTGGTCAGAAGATCAACTGAGATTTACGCAGTTTGTGTGCAAAATTTATGAGCTCTCTCAGCTGAGGTTCCGGACGGACCGAGGACCGAGAACCGAGCACAGGGCCTCGTACTTTTGTAGATGACTGTGTTACTTTTATCTGACCAGAAATTAACTTTTCGGAATGGACTTCAGTTTGGACTCGGTCTCGGACTCGGGTTCTGGGCCATGGCTTATGGGTAAAATGTTGTGTTAGCCATAAATTTGCTCGCTGAATGTGCTAATAACTGTGGTCGTCGTGGTCCGAGCCCTGTTTCGGCATTTCTTTGCTCGAAAGAAAAGAAAAACAAAACAAAACAAAACGAAAGGAAGTCTTCGCTAAATTATGGCCATGACTTTGGACATCATGGCCTGTGGGAAAGTCTTTCTGTGTGTGTGCCTTTTGTATCACTCTCACAAATATCCCATAATTGGTGTTTTCATTATCTGTGCACCACCGGCCACACAATGCAATAAAAAGCCAACGATCTCAACTATTTTTCACACGTTTAAGCCCGCTTTAAATGCATCTATTTATATGCATGACACTCGGCCAGCCCCCTCTCTGTCATTGTTGTTGTTGTTGTGCTTCAATTGGCGATGGTCGCATGACGATTCCGATTCCAAAGCTGATTTCATTTTCAAATTCTCTAAATAGCGCAACAAAAAAATACATCAAACTATTGGGGTATATCCAGCTGTCATTAGGGGTATATTGGCTCCAATGATTAATAATAGAAGTATTATAGAGATATTTAATGGGAACTTGAGGTCAAGAAGATCACAAATATGTAAGGAATATTGCGATCATTCATGGATCATTGCCGAGCAGTGAGCTTAAATGAATTGCTTCTCCTTGTTATTTGAATTTCCCCACTTTAATGGGTATCTTTGTATCGATTTCTGCCTGTCTCTGTGGCATGTTTAACTGCCTTCTATTTGTGTACATTTTTTACGGTTAAGTATTCCGCATCAATTTATTCATATTTGCTTTATTTGCTGCTGTTGTAGCTGTTTGTTCATTATGAGAATTACTAACTCGTTTGGTATGCAAAAAGGAAAAAAAATAAAACAGAAAAAATGTATTATAATTCGTTTTGTACGAGTAGTTTATACAAAGCATTCCTTTGGATATTGGGGCATGGCTTATTGTTCAGTGTGTGTGCGAGTGGTGGATGTGGGCGTGCCTGTTTTTATTTAACCAGATGGAGAAGCCGGCTCATAGCCGCCGTAGCCGAAGCTTGGGCACTTTCGGGCCAAGTCGTTAGGTCGTTTGTTGCTGCTGGCTTGAATGCCACTGCTACGTGCCAAGTATGTGTCATGTTCTTAATGGAGTGCTGCTGCTGCTGCCCAGTGTTGTGTCGTTGACTGACTGACTGACTGAATGACTGACTGACTGAACCACTGGCTGACTAACTGCATGCCAGATCTGGCCTGCCATTTGGCTTATAAAATTTATTATAGAATTAACCTTCAACTTTCAAATGTTGTGGAAGCTGGTGCAGGCGCTCGAGAGGCCGGCTGGCTTGTGGCTGGCATGTTGTTGCAGCTGCTTATGTTGCTTTTGTTGCTGCCTCAGCTTTTATGTCAAACAACAAACAACCAAAAACGTGCATTTAATAGACCTTGACTCAACAGCAACAGCAACGAAAGCAACAGCAACAATGGACTGCTGGCGACTGGCGATGGAAAAACAAATTGTGAGAAAAACTCGTTGCAGTCTTTTCAGTTCATTGACACAATTTTCATGTTTTGTGCTTGCTGCAAGAGTAGCCGAGTATTTTTTGAACTTTTATTAAATACAAGTTGCCGCAAAAACTTTGTGCACCAGTGCCAGTGAGAAAAAATATTGGCCAAAAAATGTATAAACTCTCGTGTGCGAATATTTTTTGGTGGCTCTGGCATCCGATGTTTGTGGAGTGCTTGTGCTGGTGCTTGTGTTTGGACCTATCTCTTGCCACATATTACACAATATTTTTTTGTGTGGTTCGTTGTTTATGTAGGCGCCAGGAGTAGCAGGAGTAGCAGGAACCGCAGCAGCAGCAGCAGCAGCAGGAGGAAAGAACAATGGCCAGACAGACAGAAAACCTGGCCATGATTTATGGCATTTTCCTGAAGTACTTTGGTACATTTTCACAGTCCATTTGGCTAATTGCTGGCCGTTTGTGCTGATGTTGTATGTTGGATGTATGCATATGAGAACGAGAACGGGTTTTGTTCATAAAAGCAAAAGCTTTGGCTTAATGTCATAACATTTAGTTGCCAGCGTAGGAAAATATACAAGCAAACCACTTGAGTTCCCAATCCCAAGAAATCCCATTCAATCCATTCCATTTATGGTTTCTGCTTATTTTCACATTTTAAAATGATTTTCAAATGAAATCTTCGAACAGAAGACAGACAGAAAACAAACCTCTGGCCATGAAAGCCAGTCAAGAGGGGCAGCAATCTGATGGATAGATGCGAGTATGTAAATGGATGGATTGGATGGCTGAGAGTCTTCGTCTAGTCTCTGCCGTCAAGTGGGGATCTGGCTCTGCCATCTCTCTCTCTCTCTGACATTTTAATTATGGGCCTGGAAAAGCCATGGCCCTGGCCCTGGCAACAGCTCTACGACAGTTATGATTGTTGCCAGTCAACGGCAGCGGCATGCCACCTGCCACCGGGGCAGACAACAAAGATGAGGCATGGATGGGATGGGATGGGCAGGGAGTAGCCTAATTAATAGCCCAGCTAAGACATGGCTTGGAATCAAAAACGAAAAAAAAGCAAAAAAAAACTGTCGAGTATTTAATGATGATGTTGGTTGTTGGTTGTTTGTTTGGCTCCTTCTGCCTTTGTGTTTGCCTCTGCCTTTGCCCCATAATTAGCCAATTATATGTGGCATCTTCCCCTACATCCCGTAGCTGGAGATTCGCTTTCATTTGGGAGCTCTCTGTACTATGCAAAAAGCGACTGTGTTTGGCTTGATGTCTGTCATTGAGCCTGTGTGGCACAGTTTTCGCTTCAGGTTGCACACACACACACACGGTCGAGTATTTCTGCTCCAGTAAGCAATCTGAACATTTCTGATTTGCTGTTCTGTTCTCTGTGTCGCTGCTGGTCTGTCACATGAAAGGGAAAAGCCGCCGCCATTGGAATCTCTGGGAATTTATTGGTCAACGAGATTTACGAGGTGTTGTCTGTGGTGGCAATGACAAATTCTACTCTTTATATTCGATTCAGCGATGTAAATTACGAGCCGCATAACAATTTTAATTGCCAACGAAATGAGACATTGGTTTGTTTTATTTTATTTTTAATTTCGTGGAAGATGTCACCAGCATTCAGGGGCTTGACCACAACAAATTCCACTCATGCCCCTTTTGTATTTGTTTTCTTTTGTTTTGGGTTTTTATTTCGATTTGAAGCGGGTTCATAAATTTGTTTGGTGGCGCGAGAATTTCACTGGAAGCGCGTGCCAAGACCCACTGGCCATGTGCCTCATTATCTCTCAGTCTGGTTGAGTATCAAAATATCCAAATGCAGAGTACACTGAGGCTAAGAGTGAGTGTTTTTGGGCTAAACTTTAAAGAATGTTGAAGCATAGATGTGGCAGATGGTACAAAATAAAGGGGAGTGTCTGATAAATGGATTAAAATTCGTAAATTAAAAGCTCTCCGCTTTGGTTTTATTCAATTTGTTGTAGATTATGTTCTATTTTCTCCAAGTGCACGTACATAGATACACAGATACACATGTCCACATGCAGATGTCTCATCTTTGAGTCAGGCGGGGGGCTTGGCCTCAAATCTCATTTTGGTTTAATTTACCAAAATCCGACAGAGTTTGAGGCAGAGCCAGAGCGCCAGAGCGCCAGAGATATGCATGTGGGAGTGTGGGACACACCTCGCCATGTTGGCAAACACAACTTTCTGATGCTCACTGCTAAGCTGCCGAATTAGACTTTGGGCAGAGGCTGGCAGTGGTGTGGTGTGGGTTTGGCATCTTCAGAGAGAGCCCAAGGAGATGCTCGCTGAAAAGTCAGCACTAAATCAACACGAAAAGGGTAGCCAAGACAGCTGCGCCTCCAAGGTGCGGAGATGTGGCAGGTGAAGGCAGAAGAAGGCAGCCGCAGCCACAGCCGTAAGTTGATACGAATGAAGCTGACACCGGGTTCTGGCCCTGGCCCTGCCATAAGGTTAGGGGTTGAGGGTTGAGGCTTTGAGAGAGGATCCTCCTCCTCCTGTACGAGGATGCCGAAACTAAAACTCCTCAAAGTCAAACAAGGCGCAACAAGGGCAAGTGGCAAAAGGGGCAAGGTGCGATACCCACACGTGATTTCAATGGGGTGGGGGTTGAAAGATACGCTCAGATTGCGTATGTTTAGAGGCGGACACTTCAAAGGGGTAATGATAGACAGAAGGATATGCAGGGCTGTGTTGCCCTGCCCGGCAAGGAATCCGTAAAACTCTGCGGGTTGGTTGGTTGGTTGGTCCTTTCTCCCCCTGGTTGGCCCTGTCCCTGTTCCCAGTCTTTTCGCTGGTTGTTCCTGCTCTTCTGGTTTTGGTGTTCGTTTGACGGCCATGGCGATGACAAGGCGCTCGAAGGCAAGTGCCCTTTCCAGATGAGATTAAAATTACCAAAGGGAGTACTGCAGCAGCAGGAGCAGCGTCGGCGACAGCGACAGCAGCTCCATCAGCGCTCCAGACAAAGCTGCTTAATGATGGCAGCAGCGAGGAGTCCCAGAGCCAACGTCAGAGTCTGGCTTCAGGACCCTTCTTGTTCTTTTTCCTCGTTCTGTCTACAGACTAGAGCGAGTCTCTCTCTCTATCTCTCTCGCTCTCTATGTGCTTTTACGATAACTTTGGCTGCTGATGCAACATTCAAAATCATTAAAATGGATTTTCCACTAAAACTCTACGCCCCGTGGCCCCACCCAGCCACCCTTCTGTGCAACTGTTTTCCATTTGCCATTTTCCACTTTCCATTCGAGCAGACAAAGCCAATTTATGAAATGCCACTAAAAGGAAAGGCTGCAGATTCCTCCCAATGTGGAGTAGCGTAAAGTCTCCTTTGAGTTGTAAATAATTCCAGTTGTTCCTGTCCCATGTGCTTAGTGTTAGTGTGTGGGTGTAGGGGGGTAGGGGTAGGGGGTTGGTTTAGATAGTTACCCCTGAAATGAGGTAATTTCTTAAGCCTTTATCTTGAGGTTTGGCAACTGTTTTCTAGTAAATCATTTCGTGGGATCTAAATATGTATGTAAATATGTATTTTTTTATGTTTCTACATTTTTCCTTTTACTAATTCTGTGTAATGCAACCTCCTCATGCTCATCTCTTGCCCAACTCCAGTTGCTGCCCCGTCAAATGTGTTGCAATTTAAAAATGTTATTTATGCACAGCACACACCCTGCGGGCGTGGCCATGGGCGGCTGTCATTTGAGCGATTAACATGGGGAAAATCAATTATTTACATGTGAAATCTGCATACGTATTTTTTATAAATATATTATGAGGAATTTTATGACAAATCGATGAGCAGTGATACGGGAAATTGAGTCTGCATTTGGCATTTGAGGGCCAACGGAGACCCCCAATAGTCTCCTGGTAGAGGCTCCTGCCTGCCGCCCCGCCCCTACATCCGACAGCAATTAGTTGTTAATTCATTTATGGGGGAAATTGCTCAAATTTGATTTAGTTTTAATATTTATCTTTCTCTCTGTGCTGTCTAATTGCTTGTATTACCTTTTGGGCAAGCATTTAATGTTTAATGATGCGCTGCCAGCGAAATAAATAAATAAATGACTGAATATCGAACACGAGAGAACTTTGATGGCCGGCCCCCCCGCTCACACTCTCGCGTATAAAAGGATATTTATTTGTGCGCGCAAATTGTGGAAAGTAAATCAAGGGGCAGCGGCAGGGGCAGGGGCAGTTTTCCAGTGGACAAATTGGAGTTTCATGTTTCGCCGCCAATCAGGACGGGAGTTGTTGCCCGAGTTTTATGAGCATTTAAAGCGCCACACATAAAATGCTGCCAAAATGCAGAGACAGGGAGTGGAGAATGGGGGAAAACGTAGCGGAGCAGTGAAAGAAAACTTGCAGCCAAGTTGAGCATTAGAAGTTGTCAATAGGTGCAGCGGCGTCGCCCGCTTGCTCACCTCCCCCCTTGTGCTGCTGGAGGAGGGCGCGTCTCAAGCTGCGGCACGTGAGCAATTTTTAAAGGCAACATTTATTAGAGCATGCTGCCACACACACACACACACACGTGCGCGTGTGTGCAGTGTGTATTACGAAAATTGAAATGGCGCATTGCGTTTTCCATTTGTGTGTGAGTAAGTACACTGAGAGAAAAAGATGAGGAAGCAGCCAGTAGAGAGTTTCTAGAGTTTACTGGAACATGTGAGAACTTGTTGCTTTGTCTACCGCTTTACCCCTCAGTGTATGGCTGCGACTGTGCTTTGGGCTAGAAGTATTCCCCATAGTGCCCGTACAAGCAGCAGGCAAAGTAGCAGCACACCCCAGAGCCAGCTTGTGGGGCAGGAATAGCAGCAGCAGCAGCAACAGCAACAGCAACAAGAGTGCAAAAAGCAAGGCGGGCATATGGTACGGGAGGGGGCGTGCCGCAAATACAATCACACTAAAAGGTGTTACACCGCAAAAATGCAAACGCTTTTATGACACAGACCGGGGAGAAAGGCATTTCTTTTTTTCTTCCTTTTCTCTTCCCCGCCCCTCCCTTTAACTAGTGTCAAATGTTACCTTTGGCCGCCTTCCTGCCACAGCAACAGTCATTCCAAGGGGCCCCTGCCGCACCGCCTGCTCCATTTGTCAGCACACACGCACACACTCCTCTTTTATGGACCATAAGATGTGCATACGCACATACATACATATATGTATGAGCTTAAGTGTAGTTGTCTGTGTGCGTGCGTGTCTTCTGTGTTCTCTCTGTGTGCGTGCGTGTCTTCTGTGTTCTCTGTGTTTGTGTGTGTTTGCGTATTGTGCGTGCGCCTTTCTGTTCGCGCTCGCACTTTTAGTTTACAGGAAGTACACGAAGCCACAATTTGATTTTTGCCAGAAAAATCATAAAAAAAACTTACAAAACGTCTTACACAAAAAAGTAGCATGGAAATCACGACTTTGGGATACCCTAAAGGAAGTCAGGAAATTCAATAAGGAGCACGAAAAACTCTTCGAAAAATCGGTATAAATCTTAAGTGCAAGGAAAACCTCTAAAGAAATTCTGAGAAAAGCCAAGAATCCACTAGGACTTCGGCTTCGATGTATTTCTTTTATCTAATGGAAAGCCTCTTCTTGGACTTATCCATGGACTTTTCTTTCTTGTACTCTCGCCACCAACCTGAGCTGATAGTGGGCTCTATCCCACTCTAGTTCGGGTTTTTGGTGGAGGGAATTTTACGAGTCCATGGCAGACGGCGGGCGACTGGCTCTCTCCCTCTCTTTAGGGCTTGAAAAATTATACTTTCCGGCGCAAAAATTATACGAGCGTTTTGCTCTTGTCTGCTGCCATTTGGCATATTCAAATTGGCAACAATGTTGCCTGCCTGCCTGCCCCTCTGTTCCTGCCACAGGCACAACAATAACAATATCTTGCTGCCACCCAGCACTGCCCAGCCCCTGTCCTACCCCTGCAACTGCCTCTCCCTCCTACAATATGCAACGAGTTGTCGCGTTTGTCAGGTTTTGTGCTTGAATTTCTGACTGTATTTTGCTGTTTGTGTTTTTATTTTTCGTGAAATTTGTATGCAATTTTATGAGTTTTTGCTTTTTACATGCGTCGTGTCGTCGTCCCTCCGCTCGTTGAGTGTGGAGTGTAGCGATGCGTTTGGCATTCTCATTGCGGTTATTTCAGCGACGTGTTTACGCATAAAAAGTATTTTCACTTTCCCCCTGGCAGAGCATTTCCAGCAGCAGCAGCAGCAGCAGCCTGGGTGCATGTCTGTGACAGCATTAAAGTCGTAAAATGTTCGTTCGAGTCTCGGCGGAGCAGCCACAAAATGTGTGAAACGCTGAGAGATGTGAGGCTCTGTGCCAGAGAAGAAGAGAGTGCAGCGCTGAAATTTGCCCCAAAATGTTTTACGTTCATATTTATTTGATGTTTCGCTTTTAGTTAAACATTGGAGGTTGAAGCCGAACCCCGGGCGATGACTAAGGGTGAAACGTGAAGCCCCAGCACCCCGCCGCAGGTGGTTCCTGGTGTTCGGCCATTTGGCCAATTGAGTTCCTGTTGCTCCTGTCCTCTCCTGCTTCTCCTGCTGCTCCTTCTCCTGCTGCTCCTTCTCCTGCTGTTAGTGGCATATAAACTGGGTTTTAATTTTCTAATTACACACGGCAAACAAATGAAAATTTATTGTTGGGCGCTGCTTTAATGGCAACGAATGAAGGGTGGAGTCCGGGCGCCCTGTAGTCCTGGAGTCCTGTATTCCTGGGTGTGTTGTTTGTTCTCAACCCTCTAACAGCATTTATGGAAAGCGCACAGCCAGACATGGGGCACGCGGCGGCCCCTTCGTGTGTGTGTGTGCCTCACCTTTCCCTTCTTGCTGCCGCGGGGGTGCGTGCAACCCCCACTGGCAGCTGCTGCCTACCATTTTGGCACAATTTTTATGCCAAGGTAAAGGCTCAGGAACCAACGGAGAACGGAGCACAAAAAGGAGCTCACATTTATATATATTGCAATAATAAAATAAAACGCCATGCAAACAAATCGTAAAATTTCACATATCCCCCGTGACCCCAGCTGCAAGTGATAGAGAGAGAGAGAGAGAGAGAGAAGAGGTGGGTGCGATGTGCGTTTTTTAATTTAGCATTTTTCGTGCCTGCGATCCTTTAACAACAACAAAAAAAAAACACTGCAGTTTGGCTGGGCGCGGGGATTACGGCTGAAACGAGACGGTGCTGCCACGCACTAGCAGGCTCGACCGCCCCCTCGGAACGGGGCACGGGGCCAGAGACAGCGTTTGGGGACACATCTGGGGATATGGAGACGGCACCAGGGGCGGCCGCGTTCTGACTTTCCTCTCCCTTTTTTTGTTCGTGTATTTCTTGATGTTGTCGTTATTTTATTTCATTACATTTGCAAGTGTGCTGGCCCAAAACGGGCGAGCGTACTGTAGGGTATCATGAGTGGATTTTAAGGGCACTTTCGATGCGGTTCAGCGATCAGGAAGGAGAGCGCATAAAGCGAAAGTAAGCGAAAGTGTTGCCTACTTTTCTGAGGTCTGGGGCCTTCTTTTGAAGGCTGTCCAGGCAGAGAAACTAAACTGGAGTGACTTGAACTTCATTGCGAATTTGGTTCCAGGGTATGCATTGGTCCATGCCCCCGCCAGCGGTGTGGATGGCCCTTTCCACCCCTGAATTTTCATACTCATATGTTTGTTGGCAGTCATATTCCCGTCAGAGGCTGTTACTTCTCCTTGCCAGTCCTTTGGGGGTACGTCCAGAAACGGGTGGGAGGTCACGCGTTACACACACCACACCGTCAGACGTTTGCTTGTGTGTATGTGTGTGTGTGTCATTTCCTTACCCCACTTTTGCTGCCTTTCCTTATCCATTTTCTTTTTGCTTTTCTTTTTTGTATATTTTTTGTTTCCTTTTGCAAGTTTTGCTCGTTTTTATTTTTACGGTTTAGTAAAAACATGCGACATTGCGTGGGACATGAAACGAGGCAGGGAGAGAGAGTGTGAGAGGGAGAGGGAGAGTGTGAGAGAGAGACAGCGAGAGGCTGCTTCGTCAGAGGCCGTTGCTGACCTTAGAGATTTGTGTGTTGGATATTTTTATGTGCAACTGCCTGCCGTCAGGAAGACTTAATTTATGTGTGCCCCACTATAAACAGGCACCAAGGCGGGCAAGTCCATGGCTCGGCTCAGTCCACGGAGGCTCCTCCTTTTCAATCCTCGAGTCTCTGGCTAATTTAGTCATATTTTCATTTTTTTTTTGCCGCTCGCTTTTCCTTTTAGTCGTACAATTTTTGTTCTTTCTATTTTCTCAGGGTCTCCCTTTTTGCTGTGTAATTTTGTGTGTGTCTCTCTGTGTCTGTGTGTGTGCGTGGCATGCATCAGAGCGCACATTATGACGGCGCCGCACTTTTCACGCTACACCGAGCACCCGGGGCACGTTCTGTCGTCCGAGAATACATATAAAGTTGTCCTTATTTTATTTGCATGTGTCTGGCTGTGTGCCCCTTGCGGCTTTCAATGCGACAAAGTAGACACACATCAGGCCCAGCCAGTGGGCACGGTACTGGCTATCTGGCTATACTCGTAGATAAACGTAAAAGTAAGTGCTCGGCTCTATTTGGAGTTGTGCACATAAAACACAAAGTCCTTTGGCCTTCGGTAATTCAGCTTTTGGCCTCGGCCATAAATGTCCCCGCCCGCACGAGTATGCGTGCCCCAAAACCATTTTGTGTGGCTCTTGGTAGTGCCCCACGCCACTTTGTTCCACTTTTAGTTTTGTTGAACAAACGTGATTTTATTAAAATGTTGCACAAATTCTGCTGTCTGCTGTCTGCTGCCGCCCGCCCACGCGAGGCATCCCTTTGGGGCGGATTATCTTTCGCAGGCTCTTTGATGTTGCATGCAAGGCATCAGCCCTGATGTATGTGTGTGCGGACGTGTGTTTTTATTTCGTTTAGTCCTTCGACACTTTGGCAGCACTTGAAGCGACGTCAAAGTGCAACTCATTAGAGCTGAAGCAGCGAGCGAGAGGCACTGGCAGCAACAGGAACTTGCCTCCTAGACATGATTAAGTGCAATGAAATGGGTAAACGATGTTCATGCTTCTTTCCCTGCCACATGCCTCACACACACAAAAAAATGAAGTAGAGACACTGCAGCAGCGACAGCAGCGACAGCATCGACAGCGACAGCATCGTGCTAAAGTGTCAACAGAGCCCTAAAGTGCCATTGTGTCTCTCTTCCATATCTTGTGCCTCTGTGTGTGGGTGCGAGAGGGTCGCGCTCAAGTGTTGGATAAAGCACACTCAATTAAAAACATCAAATGCGTTTTCTTCGGCTGCAAACACTCGAGCACCCGCGAGGCACACACAGATCAAGGATGAAATTAAGAAGCTGAAGACGCTGAAGCTTCCATGCACATCACACACACACACACATAGAGACATAGACACAGACACCCTACATGCCACACTCGTTTCAGAACATTTCTGAAATTCCTTCAGAGATAATCTTTCCCAGATGATAATGATAATCCTCAACTAATGCTTGGATTGAATGTGCTTCTGTTTGATCTAAAATACCTTTCATGCTGCTTCTGTTAGCTGAAATATTCTGGTAAACTATACCCTAAACATTGCCACCATATGACAAAATGAAAACCCTTTTTGCCCGCTCCAACTGTGGGCAACACTCTGCTGCTGGTGGCTTGCTTTTGTTTAACTTTCTGTGGCGGCAATGCGGTGTTGCCCCCCGTCTGGCCTGGGCCCACATGTCTGGTCGTGCAACCAGGGATGCCGCCCCTGCCCACCCCACCCTTCAGACCTACGGGGCGCAGTGCAGCACCAACGTGTCGTGTCGCTGGTTGGCAGCAGTAAAATTGCTTGCGGTTAATTGTTTTTCACGCGAAAAACTTCAATAATGCAGATATTGGCTGGCAGCGAGTAGAACACAACACACACACAACCCTCTAGCCGCATTGTTGCAATTTATGATGTTGCATGCATTTTGTTCCCCTTTTTTTGTTCTTTGTGAGCAAACAACGACGGGATTGCTCTGGCCAATCAAATCAAAAATGCCAATTTGTTGGCAAGAGAGAAGCAAAAAGCAAGAGTGGGTAGGAGGGGGGGTGGGGGGAATATGGGTGAGGGAAATAAAAATCCAATAAGCATTTCCATTTGTCAAGCGGCGACCAATCGGCGTATACGCAATTTGTAGAGCACTTTTGCCGGGGATCTGCTTATGGCTCCGCTTTTCTTTTAGCTTTTCTCTCGCTTTTCCTTCTCGTTTGTTCTCTGGTGCGGTGAGCATTCGCTTTGGTGTGCGGTTCGGAGCTTCGCTTTGGCTACAAATTCAATTTATTGTAAATATTTTTGCGCCAAAGGCGAAACTTGCAAATTAATTTTGTTCGCTTGCCGCCCGCACAAAATGCACAAGTGGCCAAAGAATGAAGAGTGGACGAGGGGCAGGGCAGTATGGAAGGGGGGGTGTGGGGAAAGGAAAACATACAAATAATAGAACAGAAAATAAAATAAAATCCAATAAAAATGGCAGCAACAAAGCGGGAATCCCCCGTCGACTCCCAAGTAAAAGAAAGCGCAAAAAGTGCGCAACTTTATCACAACAAAATGGGAGCAGCAGCAGCAGCAGCAGGAGAGGGAGGGACAGTGTGCGGGGCAGGAGAAGGAAAGCATAAGAAAAGCACAGCTGCGAGCTGTGAGCTCTGGCAGAAAGCAAAAGGAAAACTCAAGGGAAACGAGCGCGAAAAAAGAAAACTCTATTACGGACTACAGTTGTTGCTGCTGTTTCTGTTGCTGTTGTTGTGTGTCCTGCAGGCATTTCTGCTGCTCAAGTAATGAGAAACGCCAACAGGCAGAGGCATTCGACAGGGGCAGGAGCAGGAGCAGGATCAGGATAAGGGGAGACTTTACTGCGAGTCCTGCACACGCTCCCTGCAATATTTATGAAAGTCAAAAATTATGAAGGCGGCGCTCAAATAAAGTCCCTCCTCCGACAGCGGACCAGCGTCGAACTCAATTACATCGTCAATGATGTGCGACTGACCCCTCGGAGTCCATGTCCGTTTGCCCGCCCCTAGCCGTGTCCATGTCCATTTCCATGCCCCTGTCCATGTCCACTTTCCTTTCCCTTTTCCATCCTTTTTTGTTTGTCTTTTGCCGGATTTCTGTTTTTCTTTTGGCCGCCCATGCACTTTGATTGTTTTCACTTCGATTTTGTCCATTATTTTCCTTACTTTATTATATGTGTGTGCGTGTGTGTGTGGGTGTGTGTCTGTGTGTGTGTACAATAATCAAATCGTCGCACAATCACAGCCCCGAAATGCTGCACAATATTTTGATTATTTTTCCCTTTTTTTGGGGGGCGTCCCTAATGCTCCTGCGGCCATTCAATTAGTCCTGCCATCAATTCTATTTTCTCTTTTCTCCATTCTATTAATAACATTTATTTTTCTGCTCTTCTCATTGCAGGTATGTTGTAAAAGCTTCAATTTGTGGCAACTTTAAACGGCTAGAGAGAGAGAGAGTGCGAGAGTGAGAGAGTGTTGCAGTCCTTGCGGCAAGTTCAAATGCAAATTTCATATGCAAACATCAACAACAAAGGGAGGCAGGAGCATAAACCGTATGCTCCGATGGCTCGAAAAGTGCATTCATGGGCAGGCAGAACGGCCTGGGGGGGAGACGACACACAGCCATGAGTCAAGACAGCACAGCATATGGGGTGGGCGGAGGGCTCGAGGGAGGGTGTGGCGAACGCGAGGGTGAAAACCCCACGCCAAAGGGACCCCGACCAGGGAGAGACTCTAGTTCCGGGCTGTACGCGCCGCTCCCCAATCAACAATCGACGTCATCAAATGCTAGAGTGGACGAAAAGCCCAAGGGACGGGACACACAGGACAAGGACAGCGCACGCGATATTGTGTTTTGTCATTGCCAGGAGGACGACGGCATTGACCACAGGACTACGTCATGATAGTGGGATATGCGATGGCATCGCACCGTCTGGCAAGTGGGAATGGAACTGGCTTCGTGATAATGATGGTCGGTCGGTAGAGTTCATTGTCTTGCAGCACAAAATGGAAAGTGCCGGGTGGGGTGGGGGTGGCTGACGGCAGGCAGCACCTGCTTAGGGTGGTTGGTGTAGGCGTGGCGGCAGAGTGCAAATTGCATGCAAAAAACCCAGGGACTTGGCAAGTGCATTAGTTTGCGAGTCCTAAGCCTCGCCTGCGGGCCATATGGTTGAATGCCACACCCACAGCACAGTCCTGCCACAGCACAGCCCCTTCTTGGTGGCAGCTGCCGCCTAACCTCGTTTCCAGGCAAAGACAAAAAGAAGGCAAAGCTAAGCCTCGAGTCGAGTCGAGTCGACTGGAGGTTGCATTGTGTGCCGCCTGCAGACAATTGAATTTTAATTTGTATAACTTTAGTGCCAGACAGTCGAAGGGGGCGCTGCCACAGTGGTGGGAGGGGGAGGGGGAGGGACACAATCCATGCTACCCCGCTCTGCATTTAAAGCATTTCCATTTAAGCGTTGCCTGCGGCCATGCAACGGAATATTTTACATATTTCATGCGACACAAAATGGAGCCCCAGTCCGCAGGAAGCAGCAGCAGCAGCAGCAGCAGCAGCACTCTGCCTGCCCCTTTGCTGCACTCCACTTGCCACACATTTAATGGAGTCATGCATAGAAGCTCTTTAAGCACTCGAACCCTAACCTGGCCACTAAATCCCCCACTTGTATTTTAGTTTATTTTGTGTTGCCGCCGCCGCCTATGTCTGCAAAACAATTTGCAAATTGCTGGCCAAAAAATGGCGCCACAAAGCTCACCTGACGCCGGCCCAAACGACCGAGGGACCGACGGCCGACGGCCGACAACACCCGACGCCATCAATTCAAGAGCAATTACAAAAGACAAACGGGGCAAGGCACAACACCAGCGTGCAACAGCACTCTCACACTCACACACAGACACAGACACACATGGAAAGAGGTTGCACAAAAACAATGGAACAACTTTAACGGCTGGTCGCCTTGATCATTATCAGGCAGGAGTCGTCGTCGTTGTTGCTGTTGCACGGACTGCCAGCCGGAGAGGTTGAGCGGAATGGGTGTAGAAGTAGGCACAGGAGTAGCGCAGAAGGAGTAGGACTTGGCCGAGGACGTGACTCTTAAGTGACTGCTGTGGTGGCGTTTTGTGGCCATGTTTTGGGGTGTCAGGCTCCAGTGCACAAACACAATACACTCCTCGTGCATGGCACCCAAACAGGAGACGACAACGACGACGGCCGCCGGAGATAGCGAGACAAAGGGTTAGTGAGAGAAGGAGACAGCGCAGGCACACCATACATTCGGTAAAGTGTTGAAAAACACAAACAGATTTACTGTGGCAAACAGGCAGAAACTATTCAAGCGGAAAATAGTGAGAACGGGGAGTGAGTGGGGAGGTTTGGCATATGATTAATCAATCTGCACCAAGTGTGTGCTTTTATGTGTTAATCAACACTGTTTTCTGTGACCTTACCAACACTGCAACACTTTAAATGTCTTTTCTGTTTAATGTTTAGAAATGCCATTTTACCAATGCCAACACCTGCCACGCTACCCCCGCTCTCTCCTCTTTCTCTCTTTGTTGCAGCACCCTCGCCACGGCCTGTCGCCAAAAAAACGGGTGGCAAAATGGAGTATGCAACAAAAAAGAGAGCGGACAAAGTTTAGTGCTTTTCATAAACTAGTTGCCTGAAGGGCCAGGCAGGCTGGTGGCAGGAGCTGGTGGCACTGGCAGTGGCAGGCTCTTCCTTTGCTTTTATTTTCGAATTTAGTGGCGCTGCGGCCGTTGGCCCGTCTCCTATTATTACTACTATTATTATTATTTTTGGGCTCTGCTGTTGCTGTTGCTGCTGCTGCCGCTGCTGTCGGTTTTGTTGGCACAGGAAACGTGCGACGTCATGTAGGCGCGCCAGCCAGACGCCTGAAAGTATGCCTCAGCGTTTAGTGGCAATATCAGCAAAAACACGCGACGTGGCCCAGGAGGGGTGGCGCTGAGTGCAGGGACCTAGGCCCTGGCGACGTCGTCGTCGTCGTCCTGCTTCCGTGTTGCATGTTGTCGCAGGCTTTTCGCTCTTCTTATTTTTATTTCGCAGGGGTTGAGGGTTGGGGCAGCCCCCAAGTAAAGTAAACAAAAGAAAAGCGAATTTTTCGTTGGCCACAAAAAACTTTCGTTAACACGAGAAATTGCATGCAAGAGAGGGACAGAGAGAGAGGGAGGGAGTCGCCACCAAATGGGAATAGGGGCTGATGGGTTGGGATAATGTGGGAGCCAACTGTGGCACTCTTTTTCTTGTACCCCCGCCACCCTGATGTTTTGCT